>NC_056523.1:156443857-156790508 GCF_019175285.1 Sceloporus undulatus | reverse complement strand
GCCACTACCACTACCATGTTACCTGGCTGAAGAGCAGGGTATAAGCAAATTATTATTATTATTATTATTATTATTATTATTATTATTATTATTATTATTCCCCTTACTCCTTCCATGGCAGGGACAACTGTGTATATGAAGAGGATAGAGCACAGGGCATGCAGCATGCAGTGACCCTGAGTATCTGGTGACCCAGGAGGCTTACCCTTTCAAGACTAGCCTAGGTCTCCCCGTATGTTGGATATATAGTGAGTCAGGACCGGAAGAAGAAATGTTTGGAAGAATTACAGTATTATTCTTTATGATAAGATTTTGATTAAAGCATCTTAAACTGGATCTTGTTGGCATTTATTTTTGTACAGAGTATTACTGATGCAGAAAACAGATTGTTTGTAAGCAAAATTTAAAAATGCAATCAGACTATTGAATATTTCTATATAAACACTATTAAATAATATGTGCATTAAATATCTATACTATTTATATAGTTTTCATAAATGTCATATAAATTTCAGTTTCAGATGAAAAGCTGCGTTAATTGGTGGTCTTTTAAATTAAATGTAACTGATTTTTCTTGTACTTGTTAGGTTGGCTTAAACAGTTAGGCATTTAAATAATTTGCAGAGCAATACATAATGAAGTTGTTAGGTAGGGCAGTTTAAAACAACAGTGACCCTTGGGGTTTTGTTTTGTTTTGCTTTTGCTTTTGTACTGCTTCAGTTGAGAGTCTGAGATCCTGGTGTAGTTGTATCTTGTTTCAGATTTTTGGTGATGAGAACTGGATTCTCCCTGAGTACTCTGTGTATAAACACAGCAATAGTTATAAGAGTTTACTTGGTTAGTTCTCTGTGCACATTGTTGTAAATTTAGTTAAAATAGACATTCATCAGTATTTGTTTTTTCATTGCTGTAGCACTGTAATGAATCACTAACACTGATTTCTTCTTGTAGCTTAGTGAATGCCTAGATGGCGTGAGAGTTGAACATAATCCTGAACTGTCACTTACTGTCACCACCAAAAAATCACAACAGATGTGGACATTTGCTCTCACATGTAAGGTAAGATTCCTTTTAAAATCATTTTAATTTTCTTTCTTGTTCTTCAACAACTTATAATTTACTGTATTGTTTGAATCATGAAACTGTATAGTTGCTCTCCACATTTGTGGGGGTTAGGGGCATGAGATCCCAGTGAAAGTGGAAAAACCACAAATATGTGGGGGAACGTGGGAGGGGCTCGCATGCATTCAGCAGGCCAAAGCATGGGGGAAAGCGGGAGGGGCATGTTTGCATGCATCTTCCCCCCCCCCCAAAAAAGCTTTATTTGGCTTCATTCAGCTGCCCAAAGCATGGGGAAGGTGGGAGGGGCATGCGCCTGTGCTCCTCTTCGCCCCCCCCCCCCCAACATACTTTTGCCAGCTTCCCTCAGCTGGCCAAAACATGGGGAAAGGCAGGAGGGCCATGCATGCATACTCCTCTTCCCTCCTTGATTTGGCCAGCTGAGGGAAGAGTTGGCTGGCTGAGGAAGCTAGCCAAACCATGGGGAAGCCAGGAGTGCCATGCATGGATGCCCCTCTTCACCCCGTGCTTTGGCTGGCTTCCCTCAGCCAGCCACAACACAGGGGAAGGTGGGAGGGGCATATGCATGCTCTTCCTGGCTGCTCCCTCCCTTCTGGGCTTTTTTCCCCCTGAGAGGAAAAGCCAGAGAGGGAGGGAGGGGAAGCATGCCTGTGCCCTTCCCAGCCATGCTGAGGAGAAACTCACAAATAATCAAATCTGCAAATGTTAAACCTGCAAAAGTGGAAGGCCAACTGTTTGCATTTCACATTTGCAGCATTTTCTATTGGTAAGGATGGAATATACCAAATTTAATTGGTTGTTTCCAGTACTTTATTCTCCCAGGGGTTGCATCCCTTGAATGTAGTTCCCTCAGAACACTCCTGCCACTGGAGGAGGAGAAAGCAATTTTCACTGACTTCCTGATTCCACCAGTGCCCTCCCTCCATTTTTGCAAGGAGTCTCCCACCCCCAATTATATTTTTTTTTGTGAGGGGCAAATTGGACTGCAGGAGATGTTCGTATTAACAGAAATTGTGCCATTCACCCTTCCACCAGTGGACATGGCTCATGGGACTTGAAAACTTTTGTGAATGACAGAAATCCTTTCACCTTCAAGAGAAAAATTAAATCCAACCTATTTACCAAAGTATTCATGTTGACATTCTGTTACTGGCAGAGAAGTATGTAAATATGAACATGATGATAATATGCTTTTTGTGCTATTTGAAGAAAAGTGCTGTTCCTATCTTTGCCTCAGGCTTGAAATGTTTTGTCTATTAATCAGATAGAACTGAAGATGAAGAATTAAGATCTATGGGATGGTAGGACTGAGATTGACGGAGACATGATCAAAAGCAGGAGATGACGCAAAGGGCAGCGTAGTACCCAAGATTATGAGCCCCTTCTCATGATCCAACCTTTGTTTTTTGCAAGCTTTTTTCTCATCCATATACCATATGTAGAGATCCTAATACTGGCCCATCAGTTGTTGGAAGTGATCATATTCTGTGTTGAGATACTGTTCTAAAAGATTCTAAAAGCTTGGATTGAAAAAAGCACACACAGTTATTTACAGTGTTTTATTCTTCTACAGCCTGCAAGAATGCTATATCGGGTGGCATTGCTTTATGATGCCCATCGTCCTCATTTCAGTATCACAACAATATCTGCTGGCGATAGCACTACCCAGGTATCACAAGAGGTCCCAGCAAACTGCCAGGAATGGATAGGAGGAAAGATGGCCCAAAATGGAACAGATCATTCTGTGTACAAAATCAGCATAGCCTTTAGAACAGAAATTTTCGGGACATTTCGCCAAACTGTTGTATTTGATTTTGGGACTGAACCAGTTTTGATGCAACGAGTAATGATTGATGCTGCTTCAACAGAAGGTACAGTCTGTATGTTTTTCTCAATGAATATACTTGTTGCCTGTGCTGTATGATTTTTTTTCTGTTACAAGGACCCTCGTCTGATAAGTGAACTTCTGTTTTGTTTAAAAACCAAACTGTGGTCTTATTGCAATCTATTGTAGTCACCTGTTAGGTTAAAAACAGTTAATCATTATTTTGTCATGTCATCAGGAGATGAAAAAAACTACCTTCTTTAAGCTCTGTCTGATGTATGGAGGCTGCATAATGGGATTGCAGTCTTCTCTAAAACTAGAATTATGCTAAAATAGCAAAGAAGAATAACAAAGCCACTTAAGGTATAAATAAATAGAAAACCCAGAGCCTGTTACTGTTATATAGGCAGCCAATAAAACAAGTGCTATTGAAAGTATTTTCCTCTGTTTGCTATATAAGTGCACTGTTTTAAATGTTTGCTTCTCAGTTTACACAGCAGGAGTTAAAAACATTGTGCACTTGCACAGTCAGCCGGGGGAGTTGCCTGCCACATACACATTTTTACCTCCATACCTGAATGACATGATGAGTGACCCAGGCAGTTTTACTAAGAAAATGCATTTTAAAAACTCAGTATACATTAAATGCATAAAAAACCCCTCAGCCATTATGAAGAGCAGGCATATTAAAAATAAATAAATAAAAAATCCTCATAATTTTTTTCATTGCCAATGAGAATCAGTATTTCAACATATACCCTATCCAAATATGGTCCACTGCCACAAGATTTTTGCATTTCAGAACTTTTACATAAACATAATTTGTGCAACCCCCCTTTTTTTGTGCCAGTATCATTCTTGCACACAAACCAATAGCCCTGGAATTTGAGCACATTAATTAAGAGGCTAGGTCAATGAATACATGAAAGATGTACTCTGTAGTGGTGCCTGTGCAACTCCATCCAAGGGAGTTCTGAGCCAGTATATCATAAGGCACTTGTTCTTAAAACCAGGGGCTGTATTTCTGATTCTTTTTAGATATGTGTTTTTAAAAAGTATTTTTACAAGTTGTTTTTAAATAATGCTTTTACCTGTTTCACCTGATTTTTATGTGCTGTATGTTGTTTTGGGAGCTCTGGCAGCTGAGAGACAATAACTAAACACATGAATAAGCAAGTTACTATAAACATTTATTATGATCAACCGATCAAACATAAAATAAACAAGTTAAAATTTACATCCTTGATGCCTAGTTCTCTGGGCTGAGTGTGAGCTTTTCATGCACATGTCAGCTGTTAAGACACTTTCATTGATAGAACAACACTATAAAATATTATTAAAAAGCCATTTTCATTGACAGAAGAGTATTATAAAATAAAATGAGAGACATAAATCAAATACTGTAATCAATAGCAGTAAATACTATCATGGTGGTCAATTGCAAATTACATTAACAACATGTGAACTCAAGGTCTCTCAGGGCTGAGCTTAGCAGGCTTTTCTAGGAATAAAATAGTGTAAGTCCATTGGCACCCAGGAAAAGGCCATAGTATGTAAGACCAGATACTCTCCATGGCAATGTGTAGAAGAGGGCTGAGTGTATGCATGTCATTTTCTCCACTTGCTCTTTTTCTGTGGAAATCCATACTCACGGTTCCATGCCTATATGACATGGATCTGAGCCACAGGTACATCCCGCCCTTCATATCCATGGGGGATTTATTCCAGGGCCCCATGTGGATGAAGAAAAACATAGGACCTTGAGTCCCATTGATTTCAGTGGTGGTTGCGTGCACATGCTCTCATTGAAAGCAACGGGGCTTGCTGTCCGCGGATGGTTAAAATCTGTGGATGGCAAGCTCGCAGATATCGAGGGCCCATTGTAATTATGGTTGGAGGGAGGAGAGCTTTAGTGATAAACTGATGGACGGGGAGAGATTTTGGTCACCTTTCACCCCATCATTTCTCCATTGTAAATCGCCATCGATGAATGTACTTGGAAATAGCAAAGTAGCTATTTGGCATACTATTGCAAATGATTACATCGCTATTTGTCCTCCTGTCATCACTAGTCAGACAGCAGACAAATTGAGCATACACAATTAGCCCGTTTCAGGCTTAAGAATTTGGGAATGTTGTTCAAAACTGCATTTGCTAAGGCAGCCTTTCCCAACTTGATGCTCTCCAAATGCATTGGACTGCAACTCCCACTGTTTTCATCCATCGTGGTCAATTTTTGCTGGTTCAGGCAAAAGAAGAGTAATTTGCTTACTGATAAGACAAAAAGAATGAAGCCAATTAAATAAATCCTGAGAATTTTTTTTCCTGACAGATGTTGCATGAAGGTTTCAATAATCTAATGTTGGTGATCTTTTGAAGCACAATTCAGTTCTTTGAATAATACTGTACAACTTAATTGTGCTTCAGAAGATCACCAGCATTAGATTTTGAAGCAGAATTCAGTTACACTCGGCCCTCCACATCTGTGAGTGTTGGAGCGCAAGACCCCTGCAAATTTGGAAAAATCGTGAATAATTTCCACCCCTTCGTGTGGAAGCCAGTTAAAGGGATCAGTGGGCAGGGGAAGAGGAGCAGGTGTGTGTGCTCCTTTTCCCCATGCTCTCCTGTCCTATATTAACTGGCTCCTTGCCCCTTTCCTGGGTGGGTGGGTGCCTGTCTTGCCCAGGCCCTCATCTGCCCAGGAAAGAGGACGGGGATGGATTCATCCCTCCATGGTACCCATCCATCCCAGAAAAGAGCTAGGAGAGGGGAAGGTTCCATCCTTCCAAGTTCCTTTACCAGGGGGATGGCCTAGCCAGGCACCCATCCTCCAAGGAAAAGGGCTGGAAGTCGGGAGGAAACCATCCCTTCCAGCCATTTTCCTGGGTGGATAGGTCCCTGCTAGAAGGCAACCATCTACCCAGGAAAGGAGGTTGGAGGGATGGCCCCATCCCCTCCCCTTTCCTGGGTGGATCAGTGCCTGGGGAAGGCAACAATCCGGCTGGGAAAAGACCGGGGTTGGCACACGCAATCTTCTTGACTTCTTCCTCTTGGGGGGGGACCCAGGGAAAAGCCCAGGAGGAAAGAGGAGGAGGAAGAGGAGGAGGAGGAAAACATGCGCACAGCAGCCTTGACCTTGCGAATAATCAAAACTGCAAGCCGAGAATGTGGCTGGGTGTATTATTCAAAGAATTATTTTGATGGGTGGCATTTGAATTATATATTGGATACATTCTCAATTTTGCGTTTGAATTATGTATCGAGTACTTACCTACTTCATAAAGAAATAGTTTTTAAAGTGTTAGGGTTGTTTAAAAGTCCATAGGATTTTTACTCATTAACGCCGAGAAGCACTGATTACCTTGGAAGATGCCTTTGCAAGAAGGCCTCTGTTGCTGGTAGAGTTGAGAAAGGGCTTTGCCAACTGACCTCACTTTCAGTGGAAGAGGTTTTGGACTTGGTTAATGCTCTGTTTTCTTATGTATTTAAATTGTGCTTTAAATCTATTATATTTGGATTCATGTTATATTTTAATTGTATTTGTTTTATTTAATATTATTTTAAGCCACATTCTTGGGATAAAATTGGGCACAAATCTAATAAGTAAATAAATAAAATAGGAAGTCATTAACTGTTATAACATGTCCCCCCCTCAAGTATATGTTTTACACCGCCAACTACAATTGAACTACATGGATATGTGTACATCTCACTGAAAATAACAAAGCAAGACTTCAAATTCTTCCTTGTTAAGAGAAAGTTGTCAACAAATTTAAATGGCTTCAGAAGGAGGAATAGAATGTAAAGGAAATACATTTCTTTGTTTTATAAAAAAAAGAAACAAAATCTGCTACTTAGCAGAAGGTTTCTAGTAAAAGATGTGAATAGTATTGTAATGGGAATTTTTTTTAAAAAAAATATCAAGCATGCAGAAAGTGTATCGAGTACAGTTATTGAAATGTTTGTTGTTGGTGGTGTGTGCCTTCAAGTTGTTTCCGACTTATAGTGTCCCTAAGGCGGACCTATCACGTCTTTTTCTTGGCAAGTTTCTCAGCCAAAAAAGAGACTATCAGAATCTAATAGTGGGACCTTTGTGTCACTGGAGTAGTGCCCCAAGACAAGGAATTGTACTGCTACAACAACTGTGGATGGAGCACTGTGCAGGCTTTTGGATGAGTCAGATGTGGGCAGACAGAATGCATAAGAAGGGCAAGATGGAGCAATGACAACTTCACCTGCTCTCATTTTTATGTCAGCAGGATAACTCCCTCCCTTTCTATGTAAACTCATAAATATTAAGGCACATTGTCTAGACATTCCTTTTACAGGGCATAGACAAACAAGTTGCTCTATTGTGTCACACAATAAACTTACATTGCACAGACATGGTGGACCATGGCCAGGTAACACCATCTATCATGAATCACACATTATGAATGGAAAATGAGATAGTGTAGACAGTGAGTATGGGAAATACTGAATGATCTGGCTCCAGAATGAATGACCGAAGTCTTTTACAGGCACATGCTAGCATGAGTCTGTGAATTTGAGAACTCAGTGCTGAATATGTCTTTTCTAGCAACAGGGCCAATTTTGTTTGTGACACTTGAAAGCAATCAAGTGTTTAAAATTAATCAGTGTCAATAATAAGTATTTTGTTATGTCTTGGAGCTTTCCCTTCTCCTTATAATTTTCTTTATAGGTAAATAAAGTGACACTCTTAGAGTATTAGCAGCTCAGTCTTGACAGAACTGTGTTGACAACAGTTGGTTTAAAAAACAGAACACCATACTGTTTATGCTATAGATTGGCTTGAGGCTCATAGTCATCTTTTCCTTATGCACTCCTATCATCCTTATTTCTGTTTTGCTGTGATAACTTTTCCAAAGCATTTAGGATGTCTGTTACTACAATGAAATGTTTTCCAGATATGGAAGCAGTTTGCTTGGAAACCTTGTAGATTTTTTACATTACATATTATTTTCATTTTTATTGTACTTTTGTCAGTCAAATCTCACTGTTTTTCTTCCTTTTTCATTTACCCCCTTTCCCCTCCAAAACATTGTCATGTTGACTTTCAGATAAGACAACAATGAATAAGTTAAAGAACAACATGCTCAGAATAGCATGAACTGCCAGTAGTTTGCAGCAGCTTACCTGTTGCATAATATCCAAGGATTAAATTATTTTTCTTGGAGATAAGTGGTAGAAATTTTGTGTAGTTGTGCTCCTTCAAGTTGTTTCCAATTTATGGGAACCCTAAGACAACAGTATCATAGGTTTTTCTTGGCAAAGTTTGTTCAGAGTGGGTTTGCCTTTGCCTTCCACTGAGGAGAGAAGAGGGTGTGACCGACCACATGGCTGAGTGGGGATTGAAACCCTGGTCTCCAGAGTCATAGTCCAATATTCAAACCATGATGACTTTCAAAAACAATAGAAATACTTAGGAGTAAAAGCTAGCAGATATTTTTGCATGTCATAGAGAGATGAAATTAACACCATTTTAATGTCTAGATGGATCCACACATGAGGAATATTTTTTTCAAAAAATTTAAATTGAAAACAATTTAAGAAAGAACATTTGTACAGCAGATATACTCATTTCACAAACATTGACAACAATAAACACATTCATACATCCATCATTCGTTATTTCCTTTCCTACAATTAAGGAACTTTATCCTTTCCAGTTTTTCTATAACATTCTTTCTCTCAATTAAAGCATAGTGTTTTATTTCCTATGTTTTCTTTAGAATTGTTATGTCAAAACATATTTATACATAACCTTATACAGTACACACATATGAATCGATATTTACAGTTGATTCTTCATACATTTTCTTTTCTTTTGCTTAACTTGAATCCAAGTTTAATTACATGGCTATTATTTCTCATATCTAGATTAAATAGTCAAGAACCTTTTTTCCAGTTTTAGAGATATTTTTTGAGTGTTCATTTTGTAAGCTTCTGGTCAGTTTATCCACATCTATTATGTAACTTCAGTAATCAATCCTCAATTAATGGATTTTTTTCTTGTTTCCTCATCTCGGCATAGATTATTTTGGCCGCAGATAACATATAAAATAAAATTCTTCCAATGTTCTTTTCTATCTTTTTGTCAAAACAAAAAGATTTCCAGTTTAAATTTTATAGTACATTTGTTATATGGTGTATTTGTGCCCCAGAATTTCTTAGCTTTAACACATGTCCACCACATTTGGAAAAGCAATCTATTTTCTTTAGAACACTTCCAATATTTATTTCTACAGTTTGCATATATCTTACATAATTTTTCAAAAAATTAAGTGCCATTTAAAATATATCTTGTAGTAATGCTCTTTTAAGCCTTGGCATAAAATATATTTTAGCTCTTTTTCCAAGTTGTTTCCCACTGACATAATTGTGTAACCAAAGTTTTAGGACCATTTTATCATACAGTAGGCCCTCTCCTTATGCGGGAGGATCCAGAACAGATCCTCCCGTGTAAGGGAAAATCTGCCTATGCTCGAGTCCCATAGGAAATAATGGGGCGAGTGCATGTGGCGGAGCAGCACACATGAGCCATGGGCGTGCGCACCATTGTTTTCCTCCCCAAGCAGCTTCCCCGTAAGCTGGAAGCCGCATAAAATGTATCCGTGCATGGCGCATGCGCACTGTATTATCTTTTATGATTTCTTCTTTTGTATATATTTTCAGAAGGCATTTACTGTATATATTTTGGACAATATAGCATTTTTGTTTGATACTGTACTAATATTTCTAATGTTTCTTTTTTAGCTTTTTCTATTCCTTCTTGCCTGTTTGTCTGTTTAAGAACAGTTACACAGTATACCTTATTTTTTAAGTTCTTCTATAGTTTTTATTCTAACTGTTTTGTTTTTATAAGTCAGTAGACGTTTATATGTGATCCAGCTTTCGCTTAACCATGGGTCACTTTATATAATGGTTTGTGTGGGGAGGCCCACAGAAATATCTTTGAACAAATTCTTTATTCTATATTTTCTATGTACATAAAAGTGAATTTCTTATATAGTGATTATTAAAATCATGATTTACTTTGTCTTTGCTGTAAAACATGCAGGTGTGCCAGCCAAATCTCAAATTTACACCGTTTAAATTTAGTAAGTTTTTATTTTTTAACAACAGCCAATCTTTTATCCATGTTAAACAACACACATCATAATATAGTTTCAGATTTGGTAAGGCTAGGCCTCCTCTTTCATTCATGTCCTGCATATACAGTGGGCCCTCTCTCTATGCGGGGGGATCCATTCCGGATTCCCCTGCATAAGGGAAAATCCGCCTATGCTTGAGCCCCATAGAAAATAATGGTCCGTGTGCATGTGGCAGAGCGGTGTGTGTGCACCATGGTTTCTTTCCCAAGCAGCTTTCATGTAAGCTGGAAGCCATGTAAAATGTGTCCATGCATGGCACAGGTGCACTGTATTATCTTTTATGATTTTATCTTTTATGATGCTTGAGACAGTGCCTGTTGGGCCTGATGACTTCTACCATTGCGGTCGTTTATCTGGCTTGCCTGCAGTTCAGGACATTACACTGCTGGTTTCTCCAGCACTTCAGTCCCCTTTGTGATGGACTGTCCATGCTGTTGACTGTTCCCTCCCATATGCTTCACTCTTGGATGTGGTGGATGTCTCGCTGCAACTTTCTGGCAGGCAGAATCAACAGACACTTCAGATGGGTTGGGCGTCCACTACAATGGCCTCATGGTGCAGGACCTGTTGTTGCGAGCCGAAGCGACTCTTCATAGCAACTTCTTGGAATTGCTGGCTGTGTTCAAGGTCCTCAGAGCATTCAAGAGAGTACTTCAACATCAGATGCTTCAGGTTGCTTTAGACAACATGACCGTAGTATGCTTCATCAATAAGCAAGGGAGTACCCACTCCTCCACACTGCTCAACCTAGCCTTTCGCCTGTGGCATTGGTGTCCCCCCCCACTGGTATATTCATCCATTAGCAGCCCATCTTGCAGGCAAGAACAAAACGTTGGCAGACTCACTCAGCCACACACAGATGCTCCAGCATGTGGACCCTCTCGGATGAGGCTTTCCGTCTCCTCACATTGCATGGGGCCTGCCACAAATAGACCTATTTACCACAGAACTCAACAAGAAATTCCAGTTCTGTTCCTGGTCTGGATAAGGTCTGGCGGATGCCTTTCTTCCTCTGTGATCACAACAACTCCTATATGCATTTTTTTTCCTGTTTCCCCTGCTGCTATTGAGAGTAATAGTGAAATTGGCAGAGGACAAGGCCAATGCTGTATTGATAGCACCCTTTTGGCTGAGGCCACCCTGGTTCGCGCCTCTTCTTTGCCCATCCTGGGCACAGTACACTATTTTTCTGATACGACCAGACAAAGTTTCACAATCAAAGTCATACACCCGGAGCTACACACCCTCCATCTGTTTGTGTGGAGGATAGGACCATGATGGCCCCTGAACTCCTCTGTGTCCTTTTCTGCAGCTAGAAAGGATTCTACCAAGTATGCTTATGATTACAAGTGGCAATACTTCTGTTCCTTCGCTACTTCTACGACAGAATCATCTTGTCCAGTGAGGATACTGACATCCTGCACTTCCTACTCAATCTCAGGGAAGGTGGACTTGCCTTTTCATCCATCAGTATCTACTTGACTACGATTGTGGCACATCTGTTGATGTCCAGTCCTAATCAGATTTTGTTTACTGACCCGATTGTCAAGAAATTTCTCACAAGCTTAACTCACCTATACCCACCTCTATCGTCGCTGTGGTCCCTGTCATTGGTCCTCTCTCAGTTAATGTGATGACCCTTTGAGCTGATGGCCTCTTTGGACACCTGCCTCTTGACACTGAAATCAGCCTTTTTAGTGGCCATTACTCTGTGAGAAGGGCTTCTGAGCTTACCGCCCTGCATCATGACAAACCATTCCTCATCTTCCACTGAGACAAAGTGATCCTACGACTAGACATCTCCTTTCTTCCTAAGGTAGTCTCTCAGTTTCACCTTAACCAAGACATTGTGCTGCTGACTTTCTATTCTAACCTACAATCTCCTAATGAGAAATCACTACACTGCTTGGATATCCGTTGGGCCTTGGCATTCTATATTCAAAGAATGGCATCATTTTGCCTTTCTGAAAGACTCTTTATCTGTCAGGAAAGGTCAAAAGGTGTTTTCCCACAGGTTTTCCAAATGGATTTTACAGACTATATGCTTGGTTTATGAAATGGCCAAATGTCCTATCCTGATGGGCTTGATGCTCTCTCTACCAGGGCTTCCACCTCCTCAGCAGCTCTTTTATATAGGGTTTCCTTGCCTGATTTATGCAAGGCTGTCACCTGGTCCCAACCTTCTACTTTTATTCAGCATTACCACTTCGATTGCAGGTCTCGGGTGGATGCTTCCTTTGGACGTGCTATCCTTTCTTCTGTTCTTCAGTGACCTGACTTGTCTACCAGTGTTACGCTTTATAATCAGCCATTTGTGTGAGGCACAGAGACCACAATGAAGAACAGGTTGCTTAGCTGTAGCTGTGGTTCTTTGAGTGGTCATCTGTGCCCTCACACAACCTGCTCTACCTGCCCTCTCTTTTAGGTCTCTGTCTTACTTGTAGACTTCGAAACTGAGGAGGCAGTAGCTTGGCGGGCTAGAGCATGCATGTTAGGCAATGGGGGTGGGATATTTCCTGCCAGACTACTCAGATCTAGAATGTTCTGTTGGTGATCTCTGTGCAGGCACAGACCCATTTGTGTGAAAGCACAGATGACCACTTGAAGAACCACAATTACAGGTAAGCAACCTGTTCTTCATCCCCATTGGCTCTTTAGCCAAGCATATGCAGCAAATGTGTGAACCTGGATTACTTCCAGAATACATAATCAGTAGAGTAAAATTAACCTTAGGTGGTGCCTGAGATTGTGTGCCCCCCCCCCCCACTAGCAGATTTTTTTTTATTTAACCTTCATAGGTTCTTGGAAGGAAAGTATTGGAAAGGTTTCTCTGTTATTAAACATGTTTGGTTTTTCATTTAATTTTTCTCCCCATTATTGGACAATGAATAAACTAAACTACTGTTTAGAGAAAGAATCCGTTGAGTGAGTCTGCTTGGCAAGCTACACAAATCTGTATTCTTTGGCAGGTTTGGGGTGGTTGGAAGTTGAAACACAACTCATCCTTTTTTTAGGGGTCATGTCTGACTAGGAGCATCTTGGTACCATGGCTGGCTATTAAGGGGAGGCAGGGGGGGAGTGATGATCTGCTACATTCAGGATGAATGGAAGGGCACAAGATGAAAATCCAGGTCAACGATGTTGCTCAACTGCTGTGATCTAAATTCAGTTTTTAGTCCTGACTGCACCAGTGGGGCCCTGGTTAGTCAACAGCTAGTTAAGCTCCATCAACCCAGATTTCATGGGCCTACTGCAGATGGGACCAATAATTTTATTTAAACCTATATAAATGTTTCTTTCAGTGTTATTATGATTAGATATTACTTTTTTGGGGTTTTAGCATTAAAACTCATAGCTGTGTTGGTCCAGATCAGTGTGCAAAGGGCTCTTGTAGCACCGGCTAGTCTCAAAGGTGTACATGTTCCTTTTGCATTGTCAAGTATTTGTTTCTTTGTACAACTTGTTTCTTTTTAAAATGGTAAATGGTCAGTGGAATAAATAAACTCAGTACACAACAGTATTATACAGTTTTGCATTGAAAGATAGAAAAATGAATGAAATATGCTCATGATTCGATTATGTGCAGGTTTTTGTTTTAAACTTTAAACATTAAAGCTTGCTTGGAGTATAATATTTTATCTTTTGACTGTCCTGTTTGCCCATGTGATGTATTGAGCTGTGACCAGGTTTGTAGCACATCAGAGCCCTTGATCTTTACTGTAGGGTGGCTTTAAAAGCATTAATTATGCAGCAAAGTAAAACCTTGTATATTTTGAATTTGGGTTGGCTAGAGCTTCAGGTAGTTTCATGCTCATCCTATTCTTCATTTATGTTCAACAGATTTCCATTTTCAGCACATGTAGAGCAAAAGATATAAAGCAAATGCCATAGTTCATGAGCTGATCTTTTGAGATTATCTGAATTCTTGTAACCTAAAGCATGAAAATTGCTTTAGTTGTATTGTTGTTGCAATGTACAGCTTAGCATGAATTTGAAGTGATTTTCAGTGGAATAACTGTGGCTTTTTTGAGGAACAGTTCTTTTATCTTATCTAAAAGATAACTAATTAAAGCCATCATTGATAAACAGTGTAGTCAAATTGCACAAAGGTCAGTTGCATACAT
Source organism: Sceloporus undulatus (assembly GCF_019175285.1). Classification (NCBI taxonomy): domain Eukaryota; kingdom Metazoa; phylum Chordata; class Lepidosauria; order Squamata; family Phrynosomatidae; genus Sceloporus; species Sceloporus undulatus. The sequence goes on along the minus strand of NC_056523.1, from coordinate 156,776,304 downwards.
GTAATTGTAGTTCTCTGAGTAGTCATCTGTGACACACAATAGGGCTTTCCTATGCCTAGATAGTACCTCTTTCAGAGCATTCTATAGCATTCTGAAGAGTTTTGGCAAGGGGTCTGCCCATCCTTAGCAACCCTGTATAAGGGGCTTCCTGCCAAAGACCACCACAGGATGCCGAAGCATCCATTCATGTGAACATGCAAGACACGATGAGAGGAGGATGCACATACTTGTGTGAGTTCACAGATAACCACACAAAGAATCCTCCTTCATGTTCTCTGTAACTCACATCTTGGAAGACTAGCAAACTACAAGAAGTAGGAGGCAAGAATATTGATGCAAATAACCTAACTTTACAGAAAAACATGTGTATAGTCAACAAGCATAAGCATAACAACCCCCTGCTCCAACATGTCATACAAGTACTCAGTAATACTGTACAATACAGACAAAAACAATACATTCTGGAAAGGAATGAACAAAGTACAGCCTTCTTAAATATCAGCTTGAGACCTTGAGTCCACTCTGTGATGTGAAATAAAAGTCATAAGTTGGGACCAGTTAGTTGCATGGCAAATGTCCTTGATAGAAATACCAGCCAGGAAAGCCTGGGAGGAAACAACCACCCTGATGAAGTGGGCCTGAACCTGGTTTGGAGGGTCCTTTTGAGCCAGTTTGTCAAGTCAAGCAGATAGCTGATGCCACCCACTTTGAGAAATGTTGCAAGGAGATATGCCATCCCTTCCTTGTTGAGTAGCAAACAAACAGTATGGGAGAGGTACGGAATGCTAACACCCTCTGTACATTGAGGCAGTGCCACTGCCTCTTGCAGTCCAAAGTAGGGTTCTGAAACCAGGAGGGCAGTACAGTACAATGTCCTGGTTGAGGTAGAAGGATGACACCACTTTCTATGGTAAGAACGTGATGATTGGTCCCAGCTCAACTCTGCTTGGAGTAGTTGGTTGACTGGCTGAACCAAAGGGTGTTCAGCAAGGGCTCTTCTTCATTCTGAAGGGAAGTGACCAGTGGGGTGCCACGGGGTTCTGTCCTGGGCCCAGTGCTATTCAACATCTTTATCAATGGCTTGGATGAAAGAATAGGGGGCATGCTTATCAAATTTTCAGATGACTCCAAATTAGGAGGACTAGCTAATACCCCAGAGTACAGGATCAAAATTCAATACAGAGAAATGTAAGGTACTGCACTTGGGGCAAAAAAATGAAATGAGCATACTCTCCTCAGGATAGGTGAAGAAGATTCATGAACCTCAGTTGCCTTGGCCACCATGGGGTGATCAAAATGCACCTCTCTTGATCCTGGCACATTTTGTGATTGTGGTCAGAAGAGGGAATGGAGGAAAGGCTTACAGTGCAAGACAATACAGACTGAATAAGAAGGCATCACCACACGACCTGCCCTGGCACACCCTGGAACATTACTCTGCATACTGAGTGTTTTGAGCCAAAGCAAAAAGGCCTAGCTTGAGAACACTCCATTGCTGAAAAGTGTTTTTTGTGGGTTTTTCGGGCTATGTGGCCCTAGAAGATTTTCTTCCTGATGTTTCGCCAGCACCTATAGCTGGCATCTTCAGAGAAATGTTGGCTGGAAAAAGTGGGGTCTATATTACGTGTGAGCCTGGGAAGGAGTGATTTGCATGTGTATTGTTCTGTGCTGATGGCAGGCCTCAGGCTGGGAGGCTAATGCAAAAGAGGATTAATGTCTGCTAATTGGTGATCATTATCTGCTTGGAAAGCCCCTGATTCTGAATGGTTTCCCATTTGCATTTGCTGAGTCCTTATTTTGCTATTCCTCAGGACTGGTAGCCAAATTTTGTTCACTTTAAGGATTTCTTCTTTCCGCCGGTTGAAATTGTCCAGGTGTTTGTGGATTTCAATGGCTTCCCTGTGCATCCTGACATGGTAGTGGTTGGCATGGTCCAGAACTTCGGTGTTTTCAAACTGTATTTTATACCCAGGATGGTTTGTGGCATGTTCTGCTACTGCTGATTTTTCTGGATGGCCCAGTCTGCAGTGTCTCTTGTGTTCCTTGATTCTTGTTTGCACACTGCGTTTGGTGATCCCTATGTAGACTTGTGCAAACAGGGACCACCAAACGCAGTGTGCAAACAAGCTGAAGATCGATGCTGAAGGTCCACTTCATCTCTCAATATCAAAGAGCTATTGTGGTTTCAAGGTCTGCTCATACAGGAGATCTTTAAGGCAACACTCTCTGTTGTATCTGGCCATGGTGTGAACGCAGCGCATTATGCACACGAGGCAATGATATAGGACTCAAATACCAAAGGCATCTCAAGTGCACATCTCAGCCCAGAATCTTACTTCCATGTTTGTCACACCTCTTAAAATACGCCAGTGGTACCAAGAAAGCCCCAAGGGTTAGTGTGGCTCGAAGTCAATGCCAGTGATCAAGCCTCAGAAGATGTCTTCCAATCTGAGCAAGCAAATGCTGTTGCAGATGAGGCAATGCAGCTCCTTATATAGGGCTGCCAGAAAGGGGTGGGTCTACTGTCAAAATTCTTCAGAAAGCTGTAAAATGCTCCAAAAGAAGCATTGTGCAGGTACAGGATAACCCAGTTGCGTGAATCACAGAGACCACAAAGAAACAAAAAGTATCCCACAATTGTTTTATCTTCAAAAACATCTACACTGTCTTTGAATTCAGCAGCAAAGAATTCCTAGTACTGATTACTTAAACAGAACAAGAGTAGGGGCACCCACTGCAGCACAAGGCATAGGAATATGTGGTTAAAGAAACAGCCCTGCTCAGTATTTGAAATGTAGCCTATGTTTTTGTAGACTGAACATAAATGAAAATTGTTAGTATTTCTTGGAAACAGAATATATTTGAGTATGAAGAGTTCTAGGTTATTATTTTTTGTCATTTTTAAAATTATTATTATAAGTAAACAACTACGTACAGAACATGACACAACAATAATGCAAAATAAAACAATTCATCTCACAACTTTTTTTTATTTATTCTCTTTACACCATTACATTACATAAATCCATCATAAAACGGAAAAAAAAACACCAATCGCATAATTGTTTTCTTACACTAACATATCGATACAGTTTTGATTTATCTGTACTGTTATTCTACTTCCTTTCCCCAAAAAAGAAACCCAGAATGACTCCTTGTCTATTTTTTACAATGTCTGTCCTTGTGACACTTGTATCACAAGTGGCGGTAATAACTGGTCAATTGAAATAAGTTAATTAATTAGTAGATAGGAAAGTTTATTTGAGGAAATTGAGGGATTTAAGGAACAAGTTAGAAGAATCATATCTCAGGGGGAAACCCGGAATGATTGGAGGTCGATAAGAATATAGTTTATATTAAGGGTAAACCATCTTTGTGGCTTTCTTTCTTTCTTTCTTTCTTTTTTTTTTTTTTTTGGTATTTTGGCATTTTTTTCTTTTCTTTCTTTTTGATGGTATACCATTATAATGCTTAAGATTACTAGTGAAGTTATAGAAAAGGCGTGGGAGGGAGGTAAGGATATTTACTGATATGTAATTCATCTCACAACTTTGAAGTATGTTGTGGGTCTCCTTCTTAGGTTCTGTTCAATATAAGTGGTCATTTTAAACTCCAGTGCTGTCTTTGTGTACGTTTTGATAAGAGTGGTCAATCAAACAGTTGTAGATTAAAGATGTTAGTCCTGTGGTGTTTTGGGAGCGGGGAACATATCATGGCTCAAAAAAGGTAAATATCTAGGTGGTCCTCCTATTTTTCTGATGGAGATGATACCAACTAGCTTTTAATAGCTCTAGATCTAAAGTTAGTTTGTCAATTGTTTTTGGTTTGCCATTATGAAAAAGGTCTTGAACAAAGAATACACCTTGATGTTCCCATCCCTGGAATTGATTGAATTTATCAGGAAAATAGAAAGATTTGTGGCCCAGGAAGGGACAAATAGGAGAGGGATTTGGTGCTAGAACTTGCTTCCATCTTGACCATATCTTTACTGACATTTGTAGCCATAGGTTTTTAATTTCTTGCGGAGTAGGTTTGTTAAAGAACAAAGCAAGTTCGATTGATGGTGGGCCATTCATTTCCATGTTAACCCAGTTTATGCTCTGATCTTTTTTAATGAAATGAAGGATTTGACTAAGTTGGAATGCTGCAAAATATAGTTCAAGATCAGCCATTGCTACCCCCCCCCTTTTTTTTTTGGAAGAGAGGTGTCGTGTGGATTTTCTGAATCTGGGCCTTTTATGGTTAAAAGCAACTGTATTGATGAGATTTTGCCAAAGTGAGTTTTATCTGCAGTGGTTGAAGTGGGATAGTTTTAAATAGAAAGGATAGGCAAGGAACAGTAAACATTTTAATGAGAGATATTCTGCCTAGTATAGAGAGTTTCAATCTTTTCCATTCTAATGTTTTAGAGATTAACCATTTAGGTTTTTTTTTTTTTTTTGGTAGTTTCTGGGGATTATCTGATTGAAATCTTTTGTAATGGTGATTCCTAGGTAAGTAAATCATGAGGGTTTTAACTGGAGATTGGTAGCTTTTTGAATGTCTAGTTGCTCTTCATGAGCTAAGTTGAGACATAGCAATTTAGATTTTGAGTAGTTAATTCGGAAACCTGCAAAAGTATCAAAGGAGTTTAATATGGTGCGTAAGGTAGGGAAGGATTGTTTGGGTGTGTGTTTCTTGAAGGAATAAGAAATTTGGATGTACAGTGAACCCTCGCTTTACGCAGGGGATCCGTTCCGCGCTCCCCCCGTGTAAGGCAAATTCCGCCTATGCTTGAGCCTCATTCACTTAAATGGGGCTTGTATGTGTGGTTGTGCGGTTGTTTGCCATGGGCGTGCGGCCCATTCATCTGAATGGGACGCACTGTGCCCTGCGCACTCCTGTGTGGCTTGAACACATACGCTCAAAGCGGTGTATAGCGTGCCTGTGTATAGTGCGGGCGCACTGTACTTGTTTGATTTGTTTTAGAATTTTCCCTCTCTTTTTTGCTGGGTATTAACGTTATAGTCAATGACTCTCAGGGATGCCTTTGTAACACTATACTGGATTGTAAAGAGAAATTGGAACTTATTTTCCTATTACCCACATTATTTTCAAATTTGTGGGTTAGCATTTGAGGATCTCAAAAGTTCAGTTTTGCCACATTTTGATATTTTAACAGGTTTCCCCCTAAAAATTTGAAGAACAGTTGTGAAATGTAGATAAACACTCAATAACGTAACAATATAGATAGCAATTAACAGTGAACTAAGAATAGTATCAAGAGGAATGGAGGACAGGTGTCTCCCATTCTCCCGATCAGAGTCAAACTATATGATCTTCCCTGAAGGCATGGGGGCAAATAATATCTTTTCTTTGTAAGATATTATTTCCTGTCTTTTGGCTCATCTTGTGATTAATATTTTTATAATAGTTTGCTAAGAAGCAAGAAATGTCAAATTTTAAACCTTAAGAGTTTCATATAACTCTATATAGGCTTGTAGTATGCCAGGTAAATTAATAGCTGTGTAGACAGAAAAAAAGATAATTTAGGCCCGGCTGAAGCCATCAGTTATTAGCTGTGGAGAAATAGATACACCAAATTGCTCACCAGGTGTCCCTGTGTGGCTAGCTGCCTCTCTGGAATGAATCAACACAAGGACAGAACCCTGTGGCACCCCGCTAATCACTTCTTTCCAGGATGAAAAAGAGCCATTGGTGAGCACCCTTTGGGTTTGTAAAGTATGTTCAAATCTTGTCTCATGGTTTGCAACCCAGAATTATAACCCAGGATTTGTTTTTGGTTGATCATTCATGGCTTGTTTAGGCTGGTAAGCTAGGATTTCCAGTTCAAACAACATTACACAAACTCTTCCTCATTTGTATAGTGAATATACTAGAAAAGTGGAAGTGCACCATGCCTTTTGTTCAAGATAAGCCAGAACTGACTAGAATATGGCCATTGAGAAGAAAGTTGCCAAGAATAAAGATGCACAGTGATACATAGGAAGCATAATTGCTTCTACTTTCAGCTCCCATTGCCAAATAAGAGGAGAAGAAATCAGCTAGAAAATATTTATGTGGATACTTGTGGGACATAAAGATAATGCTGTCTTCATACTTGGAGTGAAAGACTCTATTCTAATTGTATTTCTTTGCTCATGCCAGTTTATCTTAAACACAATTTGTGTATGTTTATGATCAAATATCTTCCTAAAACAAAAATGGAAAGTTCCTACCACCTAGTACTCATAGCAGTATGAGATTAAAAGAGAATAATTAATAGGATGTCATTTTTTAAAAAAAAAAACAGTTAATGGGGACGTGGCTAGCCAGCCAACATGGCACCTGCTTTAAAAAAAGGGCAGGGCTGGATCTCAACAACTTTCTCGCAGTTGGGGTTATTATGCAGAGATTGCATCTCTAAACAGCATACCCGATGCAAGGAACAAAATATTTTTTGGAATTTTACCCCCTCACTAAAAAACACAAAAATTTGCCAGAAGAACCACACTCACTGAGTGAAACTGCCATGCGGATCGAACAGAAGGAGCAAAGGAGGGGGAAGAGACCACATTCCAAATTTGGATCTACCTTTTGCTGAACTTGTGAGATTTCTTACCAGGTTCTTTGAGAGAACCTGGTAAGAAATCTCCAGAAAGACTGAGCTCTTGCACTATAACCTTTAGATGCACTAACCAGGCATATACATATGATATAGCAGAGACAGCAAATGCAGTTCTTCACCGGAAGACTTTACATGAAGAGAGAACACAAAAACTAGAGCAGCTAAATGATTACCTCCAAAACAAGATTGAAATCCTGGGAAATCAAGAGAAACGCCTGAACATACGCTTAAGAAGGGTTGTGGAACATGCAGAATGAGATGACTTACTCTCATTCTTGACTTGATCAATGGCATCTGCCCAGATTTGAGCCATCTGATATCAAAAGGTCACAGAGATCCTTAACCTCATATCGCAAATCAAATACTTTTCCACGGGACATCATTATTCGATTTGCTCACTATCAGAAGAAAGTGCAAATACTATCCAAACTCAATGGCATCTCTGATTTCACCTACCAAGGCCGCAAAATACAACCCTGAAAAAGAGGCACACCTTCAATCCATTCACAACCCTGCTGTAACAAGCAAGAGTGAAAAACAAGTAAGGATTCCCACTTAAACTAATCACTACTCAAGGTGAGACAACCATGTCTGTGACTTCTAGAGAACAAATGCTGCATGTCTGTGAAACTCTTGACATCAATGTCCTCTGTGAGTTAGAGAGAGAAATAAAGAAAGAAATTTCCTCCTCTAATCGAATGGCTGTAGCCCAAGAAAGCTCAAAATGGCAAACAGTCAAATGGAGAAAAGAAGGCAAGAAAGAAAAATAATCCACACCCTGAACTGAGAATTTTTATTTTGCTATTCATGAACAACTGGAATTCACATCACCATTTTGACAGTTCTTCTTTTTCAGCCTAGTTCGTTCAGCCTAGTTAGGCCTTCTCTGACAGTTCTTCAGCCTTCATTCTGGTGCTGCAGGGAAACTGTTTTCTACCAACACAGAGGCAATCCACCAAATGGCCGCCTGCTTATGTTTTTGTCAGCAGGACATTGGTATGAGGAGCTGCTTTTCTACAGCTTTAAAAGCCTTTGCCTTAACTCCAGGCCTGGTAGCTAAATGGTGAGGTTTGGCTGAATTTTGGACACCCCAATCTCTGAATTGTGGTCACTGCACTCCCATCTACTACTCATCATACTAGATTGTGATACCTAGGCTCACCTCTCAAGCACAGTTCTCATCCCTTATTCTAATCATCATCATTACCTCCACATCAAAATGCCACCGCTCTCTGGACCAGATCACCAACAGAGGGAATTGCTAAAGGCCCCTTTAGTGGTGATTGTATACATTGAAGTTGATTCATTATATTGCTATTTTGCCTAACATTACTTACCAGTCTTTTATCTTGTAGCCCCAATATATGTACTCCTAGTACCTAAACAGTGTTTGAGATGCAGTTCCCCGCACTACCTACTGTTTTCTCAACCTCCCCCCCCCCCCCCATTCCCACCTAAGGAAATCAGATATGCTTGTGGTGATCAGCTCCCAACTTTGGTGTGGAATCCTGTCCTTTTGGCGATGATGTTTTTTAAAGTTTATTATTGTTATATTTAGATATTTGCATTTTATATGTTGGAAAGGAATATTATTGGGGAAAAGCTTCTGTCAAACGCCACTCACTCTGCTATAAGATTAGCAAATTGATGCAGATGTTTAAGCTCTTCTACTTAGATCTGGATAATCTTAGAATAGTCTCATTGAATGTTATAGGGCTGGATTCTCCCCCTAAACCCACCTGGGTTGCAAGTTATTTGAAAAAATTGCAACCCAGTATCATGGTTCTTCAGGAAGTGAAGTTGAAGGCTTTCATGGCCGGCATCCATAGTTTTTGTGGGTTTTTTGGCCTATGTGGTCATGTTCTAGAAGAGTTTCTTCCTGACATTTCGCCAGCATCTGTGGCTGGCATCTTCAGAGAATGCTTGCCTGGAAAGGAGTTGGATATATATATTGTGTGACCTGGAAAGGCAGGAAACTTACAGAAAAGGGATGGGAAATATCTTTTCTATCTCAAATTATCAAAACCAGTACACTGCTGGAAACTCCATGAAGGCTTGAGGGGTGGCAATCCTAACTGACAAAAAATGTCCCTTTATAGAAGAGCAAGTACTGTAATAAGAGGCCCAAATGATCGATATGTAATTCTGAAAGGCACCTTAGCAGGCAGGAAGCTCACTTTAGGTACTTTTTTTATTCTCCCAATAGTGAGCAGAAAGCTTTTTTGCAAAGCTTTATAAAAATCCTCCTAGACAATTCAATTGGCGAAATTATTATTGGCGGTGATGCAAATGAAGTTTTAAATTATAATTTATTTTAAGAAAATATGTGTCCAGATCTTACTTCTCTATATTTATTTATTGGCATTTAGATCTTGAATATCGGATGAATGCACGACAACAGCTATTAACTACAGCCAAGCGTTGGGATTCCACCTCTAAGACTATTGTAGAATTTGAGCCAAATGAGACTACTGAATTGGATAAGAGCCTTCTGATCAGATACCAAATTCCTCTTTCTGCTGACCAGCTATTTACCCAGTCTGTCTTGGATAAGTCATTGACCAAGAGTAACTATCAGTCACGACTGCATGATCTCCTTTATATTGAAGAAATAGCACAATATAAAGAAGTCAGCAAGTAAGTATTGTTTCTATTAAAGATTTCCTTCACTTACTGATCCTGCTATCATGTTCATTGCAGTCATTGCTATCTCAATTTAATTAGTCAGCCATAGTTTTTTTAAAATGATGATTTAGCAATGTGTCTTCAATGATAACTCTAGGATTGCAATGGATTGAATCCAAAAGCACATGTGCAAAAAGACTACTTGTGCACAGTTGGATCACTAGGTTTGGTGTCACCTGGTGTGGTAACTCATCGTGTCACCCTCCCATTGACCTCCTCCATTACCACACCACACAGAATCTTTAGTAATGTTTTTTGTACTAATGTTACATATTAATCGCAATTCCTGTATATTACTGAATGTAATCGTAATAGTTGTGACATAAACAACCAGCAAAATTAAAATTATACCTTTAAGTTACAGTATCATACACATAGCCTAATTGTGTTTACATATACATATACATAGTTTCATGTGGTTGCAATGAAAATTTGGTAAAATGTGATGTTTTAAAATAATTTAAAAAATTAAAATTTTAAAAATAGATTTTTATTTATTTTTTAATTTAAATATTTAAAATTTAAAAACTGAGGTCTCTCCTTTCTCCTCCAAATCATCTCTTCAGCATTTTAAAGGGAGACAGAGAAATGCCACAGCCTGTTTCTGTCCAAAGTCAGATGTTTGGGGAGCAGTGGTGACACCCCCCCCCTTTTAGGATGTCACCTGGTGCACTCCACATCCTCAGCACTTTATAGTGACGCCACTGCTTATGCAGTGGCATTTATCTATCTATCCTTTGTAGAGTGGCATCTTCTGTTTCTTAAGATTCTAGACAGGCTATTTATTCAAGGAGGTGCACTGAACCCCCCCCCCCCCATTTGCCCTGGTGATAATCAAGACCACATGCTCTTCCAGAAGATCTGCCAATGAGGCTTTTGGAAGCTACATTGGGATACGAGGGTGGGAGAACATCACTACCTTCTGCTTCCACAACTGTGGCTCCAGCCTCCTGTTCCTGGAATCTAGATATGTATCCCTTTGTTTCTTTCCCCCCCTAAATCAAATACAACATCAGATGATGGGAAGTCTAGAAAATATGTTAGCCTACTAAAAGCAATAACAGCTTTTTAAAAACATGAGCTGCCCTGGAAGTCAATAATTCATGTAGATGATTGTTTATGCTGAATATTTATTTAATACACACACACACACACACGGCCCTTAGTATCCGCTGGGAGTTGGTTCCAGGCCCTCCCCATGGATACCAAAATCCATGGATACTCAAGTCCCGTTATATACAATAGGCTAGTGAAATGGTGTCTCCTATACAAAATGGCAAAATCAAGGTTTGCTTTTAGGAATGTGTATATTTTTGAAAGAGATGTGGTGGCTTAGTGGTTAAGATGCTGACTTCACTGATTGCAAGTTTGGCAGTTTGAGATCCGAGCATTGTGTGGCAGAGTGAGCTCCCATCACTAGTCCCAGCTTCTGCCTACCTAGCAGTTGGAAACCATGCAAAACTGCAAGTACCGTATTTTCCGGCGTATAAGGTGACAGGGGGTATAAGACAACCCCCACGTCGCCCGCCGGCAGCATCCCTGGACGCCCCTGAGGGGGTCTCACGCCAGCTGGAGAAAACCTCTCTAGAGGCCTAAGAGAGGTTCCTTGGCGGCTTGGCTCTCGCCGCCATTTTTTTAAAAAAAAAGCAGCGGGGAAGTGGCTCCAGAGGAAAAGAGCTGGCCTCTTACTCCTCTGTTCCGCCGCCGAGGAAAAGGGTCGGCCCCTTACTCCTCTGTGCCGCTGCCGCCGCTGCCGCTGGGGATCCTCCAGTGGCTTCAGAAGTCCTTACGCGGAAGCTGCTGGAGGATCGGAGGATCCCTGGTGGCGGCGACGGCGCAGAGGAGTAAGGGGCCAGCCATTTTCCGCGGCGGTGGCGCAGAGAAGTAAGGGGCTGGCCATTTTCCTCAGCCCGGCCGGCTCTGGAGCAGCTTCCCCGCTGCTTTTTTTAAAAAAATGGCGAGAGCCAAGCCGCTGAGGAGCCTCTCTTAGGTCTCTAGAGAGGCCCCCTCCAGCCAGCGCGAGTGTCTGCTGGCTGGGAGAGGACCCAGCAAGGACCCCAGAGACAGGGAGGTGGCTATGCCATTTGCCTGTCCCTGGGGTTTAATTCCGACGCATAAGGCAGACTTTAAAAGTCGCCTTATATGCCGGAAAATACGGTAGATAAATAGGTACCAATTCAATGGGAAGGTAACAGCGTTCCATGCAATCATGCTGGCCACATGACCATGTATTTATCTTTGACAACATTGGCTCCCTTGGCTTATTAACGGAGATGAGTACCACCCCTACAGTCAGACGTGTCTAGACAATCTTGTTGAAAGGGAAACTTTACTGAGAACCTCTAGTCAATGAATCACAAACCACACCAGTCCTTTATATTTTACCTTTTACCTTTATATTTTTTTTGAATATTTTCAAGCCATGGATGGTTCAGTCCATGGATAAATATATCATTGGATATGGAGGGCTGACTGTATATCCTCTCTTCAGCCACAAAGGCTCTGAAAGCAGCTTGCAAATCATTAATTTGACTGTTCTCTGCCTTGAAGCATACAATTTAAATAAGGCATGCCATACAAGGAAAATGGCAGTGGGGAAGGGGATTAAGTCTAGCAAATACTGCTTCTTCTTCCCTTTCTTAGTGGCCAGGGCTATGGCAGTTGGGTTGGAGGGAGGGCCTTTCATCTGTTTCTGGGTCTGGGCATGATAGAGCACAGGTGAGGGCAGACACATTTGGGAGGGGGCTTTCATCTGTTTCTAACAATGGTCTTAACAGAAACCCTCCTTTATGTTATTGTTAAAGGCTAGTAGTTCACCATGAGTTTCCAGCAAATAAACAGTTGTAACCAATGGGCACAAATATGGTACAGGTTGGGGGGAAAACCCATTGATTCCTCACATCAGCTAAGTTAACACTGATCTAAAACAACCTCCCCACCCTAATTCATTCCTTTATAATTTTATAACTGCTAAATACCTGAGTGTTGTAAAGTATGTCTATTGTTATACACTGTAAACTCATTTAATTCAATATGATGCCCAATATGGATTTACTTAAATGCTGACTTGAAATTAAGATGGTGCTTCTAACCTCAGCAAATAGCCAGCCCCAATTGGTGTTTCAGTGCAAGATAGCACATGAACAGGGATAAAAATACACACCTTTTAAAATGGGACCATGGACACATTAAAGGATGAGATCTATACCAGGTACTCTTCCTTTCTCCTTGCAAAATACTTTAAGGAGGGTGGAGGAAGCTGCTTGTTCTGTGGTGGAAATTCCTTTTTGAAATATAAAAACTATAGAAAGATGGAGTCACCTTTGTCAGCCAGAGAGATAGTTTTTAAATAAAGGCTTGGAGTTACTAGAGGAAAGGAATAGTGAGTGCATCTTGACCTGAATGGAAGCTGGCACCAGTAGAAAGACATAACATAAACTACTGAGATAAAGACATTCAGAAGCAAGGTTAAGATGAATTCCACTGAATTCCTACAGGAGGGGTAAATAGTGATGATGCAGTTTTAATGTATGCATGTATTTCTGTTCTGATTGTAAGAATTCTCTATGTTTAAATTGTAATTAGCCAATCAGGTGTATTGAAGAAGCCTCTTTGTCTTGAATAATATAAAAAGAGCCATTTTGTCTTGTTTGGGGTTCTCAGCTTTTGGAACTTGAATTCCACTGAGTTCAATGTTTTCCTTTGTCGACAAATGGAAATAAACTTATGGATTTTCAATTACTAGGTCCTCTTGCGAATTCCTTGATCTGCTAATCCTAGAAATCTAAGTTTCCTGAAATTTCTGTTACAGTTCTGATAGTCATATTTGAAGTCGCATCTGCTGTTTTGAAAAACATAACTTACAGTGTAATTTATACCAACATCTATTCCTCCATGCTTTGCTAAGTACACATGCGCATACACAAGTTACCTTGAATTTGAATTTACAGTACAAAAAGCATCAAAATGAACTGCAGTTTAAGGGTTATGTGAGTTTTGTAAGCGCATATGAAAAAGGGCTAATTAGAAATACATTTCTCAGAAACTGAACAACAGACTGAAAAGTGTCAGAATGAAAGCAGCTGTTCTATAAAGCAGTGAAATGATTCCACATATCTGAGCAATGAGAAACTAGAAGAAGAAGGCTATAAAATTTCAGATTACCTGTTTGGGGAGAGACTTTAGATTGCCACAGGCTGGATAAAAGTCAATGTATTTTTTTAATTGGATTTTTTAAAATTAAAGTTGGATTTTTAAAATGATGTGCTTTTGGAAATAAATCTATCTAAAGATAGCTTTCTGTTTAAGATTCATTATGGTCCAAAGGTTATTCATCAAGAAACTGGGATTAGACTTTAATTAAGTAGCATGAGAATGTATATTCATGCAATTTTTAAATGTTTTGGTAAATGAATTCTATTAATCCATTCACAGTCTTACAGAGGTTTCTGTAAGATTATTGGACAGTTTTTCTATCTAGAGTTTATTAACAACAGATGTTTGGTTTTACAGTTCTCAAAACTGTGAATTGTGTCTACGAGATCCCAATCCCATTGTTCTTTTTCAAATTGATGTACACAGAATTGTCCCCTTACCTCTTACGTTCTAAGTTTCAAAACATTCAGTAAATAGACATGGATGTTTAAGCAAATTCAAGAATACGTAAGCTATAATGTTACTGTTTTAGGTAAATTAAACTATTTAAATTATTAAGGCAGTGATTATTTTTCTCCTTCCAATAAAATATAGCAGAAAATTTGTCCAAATATGAAACAATATGTTAAATAGTTCACTTCGCAATCATTTCATAATTATCTATCTATAATGCGTTTCTAATAGTATAAACTAAATCAGTTATTTTATAACTGTAAAACTAATGTGAAAAATTGCTATTCTGAAACTTTCATCTGGTTGTAAACATTAAGATTATAATAGCAAGAATGAGTCTACAGTAACTCTTGAGTTTCGTAAAATATGTATTAAGCTTATACGAGGAAGAGTGCCCTTTTTTTGGAGGGGGGGACACATGATTAAAACAAATCTTTCTGAGTGGTGATTTAAATTGTGAGTTAAATCAAATCTACCCTGGATTGCCACATTCCATAATTTAGGAGTTTCTGTGACGGTATTTGTCATATGAAATGGCTGATTTCTTCAATCAGTTAGTGCAATGATTGTGGCTCACCTATTTATGCATTAAGATCTGGGTTAAAAACTTGGAATCTGATGAGTTACAGTGTTCCTCTTCCTACCAGAGGTTCATAAAGTCACTTTTCATAGCAGTTGCTTTTAGTTATCAGGTTCATAGTAATCAGATTCTGTGGGCAAATGAAACCTTTTCTTTTTCAGCAGGCTTTTAAGGGACTGATTGCAAGGATTTTCAACAGATTTTTAAGAGTGCATTGTTTTACTGTCGCTTATCTTTTGACCTTTTAATGGATTTGTTGTTGTTGTTATTGCTGTTAACTGCCCTCCAGTTGACCTTTTCTCATGATGACTCTGTATAGGGCATCTCCAAGATCCCCTGTTCTCCACTTCTCTGCTTAGGTTGTGTAAATTCAGGCCAGGGATCTCCTTAATTGAGTCTATCTATCTGGCCTGCTTTTATTGTCCACATTTATTCCAAGTTAGTGCTTTACTTGCTTTTTGCCTAGAAAACAATGGCAGGTTATAGACCGCCCATTTGGGGCGGTCTGGACCCGCCCCTTTCCCTGGAGTATCGGGGCTTCAGTGGCTACACCGGCAGCCGCTGAGGCCCCGATCCGCCGCTTTTCGGGCTGCGGGGAAGCAGCAAAACGCCGCTTCCCCACAGCCTGAAAAGGGGTGTCCCTGGGGCTTCAAGCCCCAAGGACACCCCGTGGCGGCGGGGAGAAGAGAAAGGGGCCGCTTGGCCCCTTTCTCTTTTAGTCCGCTGGGCGCAGCCGTCTGAAGGCTGCGCCCAGCGGACTAAACCGAAACGGAGCTCCTTCCTGTTCCGTGTTCAGGGCGCACTAAGCGCCCTGGCGCGGAGCAAGGACGTCACGTCCGTGCCGCCCCATCTAGAGGCGGCGCGGCCGTGACGTCCTCACGCCGGCGGCCATATGGAAGGGCCGCCGCTGTTTAGTGCGTGATGGGCATGCACTAGGGTTAGGGCGGTGCGGAAGCACCGCCCTTTTGTAATCCTAGTGCGTGCTTGTGTAACCGGCCAATGTCTTCAGTTTCTGTAACCTCCCTTGTTCTTTTAGGTTTCAGTGTAAATTATACATTGTTGTAACTGTGAAAGAGAGAGAGAGATGAATAAAAACCACATGCTCACTGTCTTGTGTTTGAGAGATGATTGTATTGTTGATCAGTTTGCCAGAAGGTGACGATAAATCAATGGATTGGATCCAGCTTTAGGCGCATGCAATTAGGCTGTTGGAAGTGTACTTGCCTGTTCCTTTTGAACCCCTCCTGCCCTCTGAAAATGCTAAGCAAAAGGTCAGGGCACAGTGTTAAGTTGGGTGCATTCTGTGGAAGGAAGGGATCCCTGTAAACCAGACAGGGGCATTATGTGTGGGCAGAGTCCTTCTGTCCAAAGTACCATAATGGGCAAAATAGTAATTGCTTATTTAGAATAAATAGCCATACAAAAGAAGGATATAAAATATGATATACTGTTACTAAACAACTTTTAGAACTAAGATATTTTTAAAGTTTTGGCATTTTTCCAAAACTAATCATGCTTTGAAACATTGGAAAAAACCCCATGGTTATTTAGTCTTAACAACATGACTAGACTTACCATCAGCTACTTATTGTTGTAGAGTTCTGAGTAACTTGCTGTTGTGTTATATGGATTTAACAGAGGAGTGATTGCAAACTGATCATGTATTACTTAAATCTTGGCATTTTGTTGCACTTCCACTTGAATTCTTGTAACATTCATTCCTTGGCTTCCCTTTTTGTTGATAATATTTAAAATTTATCCATGAAAAGAGAATGTTCACGGTTCTGAAAATTTCAAAATTATATGTTTAATATGTTAGAGCATGAAGTTTATCACACGGGCCCTGAAACGGGCCTGTTGCGTCCTAAAATGGGGGCCCGCACAGAACGGGATGAGGCTAAGAACCGCATTTTACAGCACAAGGGAACACCGCTGCTGCCACTTGGTGTTCCAATCATGTCCTCCCTCCGTTCCAGAGGGCAAGATTTCTGAGAACTGTTCTAAAGCGTTCTCAGAAATCACGCCCTCTGGAATGGAGGGAGGATGCGATTGGAATGCCCGGTGGCGGAGGCAGCGTTCCCTTGTGCAGTAAAATGCGGTTCTTAGCACCATCCTGTTCCGTGCATGCCCCTGTGAGCACCCGTTTTAGGACGCAATGGGCCCGTTTCAGGGCCCGTGCGATAAACTTCCATGTCTCAACAGATCTATTTTAAAACTATTATCCAGTGTCATTTTCTTGCTTTTTGTCTCAGCTATCTGTCCTGTAGAAGGAATATATGCCCCTTCCCCCATGAAATAGCCTGTAATATACAGTAGTTAATTTCATTTAATAAAACAACATAGGGTACTTAAAATGCACAGGGGGCTGGGCATGGTTCTTCCACATTCTCTCTGGCTTGAATTTTCAGTTTCTGTTTTGTTGTTTTCTGCTTAATACAAAAATTAGTTGTTGCTTTTTTACAGAACTAATGGTATGCTTTCTTAATTTAGGTTCAACATAAAAGTGCAATTGCAGATTGTAGCAAATTTTATGCTCACTGGTGTTTCTGGAGGCGCAAAATATGCCCAAAATGGACAACTTTTTGGACGGTTTAAGCTCACTGAAACACTGTCTGAAGACACTTTGGCAGGGCGACTGGTGATGACCAAAGTCAATGCTGTTTATTTATTGCCAGTCACTAAAGAGAAGTCAGTACTGGCCCATGGAACCAAAGAGAAGGTGTATGAAGCAACTATTGAAGAAAAAACAAAAGAATATATCTTTCTGAGAATATTCAGGGAATGCTGTGAAGAACTTAATCTTCGAGCAGATTGTGAAATGCAGGTATGTCTGAACAGAAATTTCCTATGTACCTCTTTCATTATTGTAGGTATCTCAGCAAACCTCTGTCATAGCATATGACTAAACGATGACAACAGATCTGACACAGAGAACTTTTTAAAATAGAAGAACTGAAGAGCAATTGTTGCACAGTACAGTAAATTTGTGGCAGAACAAAAGAATTATGTTTTGTGTTTAGATTTCATACATTGATGGAAAAACGTTGTCAGCTCCTTCTTTTGATACAATTATTGGAAAATGGGATAATAGATCCGTTGCTATTAGTTATATTTTGTACAGTACAGTGGGAGCAGCAAGGGTACCTGTGAAACCTATTTTCTGCACTTCTGCAGTTGCTATTGCTAGGGACAGAGAACAAAGCAAAGCTACCAGCGTGGTATCTATGAAGACTGACAACATTGTCATGGAGCTTTAGGAGAAAATACCAGGTTGTGTGAACAACTGGATGGCTCTAATATGCTTAATGAGGATAAGCTGTTGCAGTGGTTATGGTAGTGCAAACCATTGCAAGCACTGTTTCTCTTTTTGCATATAAGTAAAATGTAGTTCATATCTGTATGAGAGGAGTTCATAGGTTCTCTTGTAATATTGGTAATAGCCTTATTTAATATTCTGCATATGGCAAAGTTGAATGTTTTAAACTCATTTTGTTACAGAGGTCTAAATAAATATTGAAAAGGAATATTGCATCTTATAGAGTTTTATTTCTAATTTAAAACCTGTTCCAATATTGATAGGTATACAGGTCAGGTCAGGTGTCTTTGTTTCCTCAGGACTTCAGCATCAGTGCTTTCCAGCAAAATTCAGACATTTTTCAATTCATAATGATCATAGGAAAAGTCTAATGGACTTTGGAGCCACTGGCTTTGTTTATAGATATTAATCTGTAAGAAGCATGCATTCTGGGCTCTTGTTAAAGCCAAATTCTTTCTGTTTCCCTCTTTCCTTTTTATTTCCCAAATCACTTAACATGCTGTCTGTTCCTGTGGCTGTGACCTATCCTCACCAACTCTTTTTGACCCCCACAAATCTGGCATCAGTCATCTCCACTGATTGAAACTGCTCTAACCTATGTGTCTAACAACCTCTTCTATGCTAAGGGTGAGTTCACTGGAGAGTGTTTATCACACCATAACTAAAGGGAGTATTCTATATTATCACCCATATTATTGCACAAAACTTCTACCAACAATTGAAAAGGTGGATATTAGTGTGCAACAGTGGGATGGTAATGTGAGAGTGTTGCACATGATTAAAAAAAAAATAGGGAGTATAGTCAGAGAGATCCCAGTCATCTGTAGCCAGTGCAGTGGTACACTTTCTTTGAGAATATTTTCTATTATCATAGCTCCAAGATTGTTAATCTGCACTGGAGTGTTGTGGACCCTAATTTTTCCTGTGGTTGTCCTGTGCTCACAGTTTTCTTTCTTTTTTTGCACATATTTTGATGCCATCCATCAACAAAATGTTTTGTGGCTGGTTCAAAAGTAAACATTATAACTATGAAATATAAAACACAAACTAGAACAGTTAAAACATCACTAGAGTATAACCAGTAAAAGAAAACAATAATTTGGAGAATTTTAAAAGCACTAAATAATTTTTTTGGAAAAAAATATCTTGATCTGGCACTAGAAATACCACAGAGCAGGCACAAAGCAAGTTGCTCTGGAGAGATCATTCTATGATCACTGTGCCAAAGCCGAAAAGACTTTTTTCTAGTAGCTAGCCACTTCACTTCATTGGATAGGAACACCTGGAGAGAGTTTCTAAGGAACAGAAGGTTATGATCCTTCCATTAACTTGGCTCAAAGCTATTCAGGACTTCTTAGGTTAATATTTGGGCCTGAAATTAACTGAACACTGGTGAAGTATTAATATTTTCTTGGTGATTTTTTTCAACTTCAAAAAGAAGTATAACACATCTTTCAGTATAGCTTTTACCATGGGCATGTCCATTTTGTGTTAAGTGTATTAATAACTTTATTGAGATTATATGAATAAATTGGGACCTATGGTTCAGGAAATCTTGCTGGCTTTACCCATAGTTCTGAGCAGTTTGTCTTTCAGTCCTCTAGGGAACAGATTTTAGAAAAACAAGATGAAATTGTTTTTCAAGATTCTGAAAATGTTTTCAGGGGGTTGTTTGCAGACAGGTCTGATTCCTGAGATTAAGGTTGAGATTGTGTTGATGGATAATGCGAGTGGTTGCACTTTTGTTAGGGTCACACAGTGGTAGCCAGGGAAAGCAAACAAAATTTGCTGGTCCCAGCCAGCTTGTTTATTTTTCCTGCTTTCTATCCACAGCATCCCCCCACCCCGTTTCTGCTGGCACCACTTGGCATAGAAACACTGGTGTAGTGCCCCAACAAGATTCCAGCCAAAGAATAGAATTTCTGTTGATCTACAGATTAATATCCTATAATTCATATGGTTAAGAAAAAAATTCTAGATAATTTATTGACGCCCCTAGCAACTTTGTGCTGCTTTTTTTGTTACAGTAGACTCCTGCCCTTAGCTCCCCCTAAGAATTTTTTTACAGCAAGGGGTAGCTCTTGCTAAGAAACAATTTACTGAAGGGGAAAAACCTTTTAGGTGAATTTGTCATTCATTAAAAATTATTGGTCAGTTTATGATCTTATCATTTGTGGTGAGGGGAGAAAGTGATCAAAGGCCTAGCAACAGCACAAGTCAAATAACTTCTGGATTAAGCTATATAGAACCACAGATCACTAGCCCCTCTTAGTGATTTACAGTACATTTCACAGTGATAATTTCTTGGATTACTTGTTAAATTCAGGAAGCATTATAGCAAACATTTGAACCTTGCACAACACCATGGGATCCTCTAAGGGACATCAACACAGAATCACCAGTTATCTGTAAAAAAAAAATCTCTTAAAATCTTCAAGCATAAGAAAGGAGTGGGCTGGGAATGCAATAGGGGGTTTCAAATGGAAAACGATATTGTCTTTCCCCATGAGTTGTTTTTCCTTTATGGAATACATACACAAAGTGGCTTGTAACATCGTCTTTGTAAAGCTGCCTTTAATGTAGGTCTGTAAATACCATTTAATTCAAACTGAGGCTTTCCATTTAAAGTGGATGTGAGGTTGGTCTGGTTGTGACATCTATCACCCCATTGATTACCAGGGTTGATTCGGCTGATCTGGCTGGCTAGGTGGGTGTCTCCTCCCTCCCTCACCACTCCATTTAAATTTGATGTGTATGTGGGGTTTAACCGAGGAAAACATGTTTCCTAGATGGGCTGTCGTGGCTTCAAGCCTTTTTCTGAGCACACTGAATGTTCTGATTTTGACCTGTTGAAGTCCTGAATTGACCTGGGCCCTGGTTACTTAAGGGATGTATGTTTTCTTATTGTTTACATTATAATAAGCAGAAGAGCTCTTGTTTCCTCACTTATATTTGACTGATGTTGAAATGCTGGCAATGAGGACATGGCTCTTTCAATTATAGCACCTCTCTTGAATTTCTTCTTTCTCTGTCTTTACTGCTATTTCTATCATAGCTCTATCTTTTCCTTTTAGAAATTAATGAAGATCTTATTCCAGCAGGCCTTTTGAAGGGTGAACAGATGCTATTTTTAAACTGAACTTCAATCTTTCTGTTCTGTGCTTTTATTGTTTTATAGGTACAATGACTATACTTTTAACTATCTGCTGTTATGGAACTTATGTAAAGTTTTTGTAAGCCTTCTTGAAGTTCTCATGAATGAATGTCTTAGAAAGTAAATGGAATTGATTAAGTTGCTGATTTTTAATCATTCAATTGAAATTGTGTCCTTCAGGATTAGATTTCATGATGTTGTTGTTGTGTGCCTTCAAGTTGTGTCTGGCTTATGGCGAGCCTATCATGGGGTTTTCTTGGCAAGATTTGTTCAGAGGAGGCTTGCCATCACCTTCCCATGAGGCTGAGAGCATGTGACTTGCCCAAGGTCACCTAGTGGGTTTAATGGGTGAGCTGGGAATCGAACCCTGGTCACCAGAGTCATAGTCCAACAGTGAAACCAGTACACCACACTGGTTCTCATTTCCTGATATGTCTTTCAGTAAGTGCTACAATTTGAGCTTTACTTGTTATCAAAGCAAATTCTTTTTAAAAATTGTCACTGAGTGACCAAATTAGGACAATATGTTTATTTTAATACAAAAATAATTATTTAGTTGACTATAACAAACTTAAGACAGCATGCATAGATAGAAGCGTGACCTGTATGAAATAGATTTTGTCTCATTATGCCTAGGACACCTTCTATCATTGTATCTAAAACATTCATAGGCTGGTGATTAAAAATCGAAAGAGCAAATCAGGAAACATTGGGAATAGAGTCCATTCTTTGTACAGTTTGTGAGTCTGACCTTGGCTGAAGAGGAATCCTTGGGCTTAGGTTGCTTTATTTTCCCCAGAGAAAGATGGTGGCATTAAAACCTGTAATATAGCCTGCTATCAGCCACTGAAGAGCTTCCGTTATTTGAAGTAAATGGTTTCTCAATCTTGTATCTCTTCTAGGCATAAAACATTCAGCTGCCTATTGTAGTGGAAATAATTTCAAATACAGGCCACAGTTAGAGAATAAAGTACAATAATTCTCTTGAAGAAAATCAGCAATGTCACTTTTCAAGTAGTGTGTTGAAGAATGGGGAATCTTTATACGTTAATTATATAAATATAATTTATATGTTAATTTAACATGTATAATGTTGATTATACCACTGTATAGTTGAATTTTGTATATTTTCTAAAAACAATCTAGATCCATAATTGACTGCATCATGAACTGCTGCTGGAATACAGTGCAGGATGGGCTTATTTGTAGTATTGATTCAATTTTCTCTTATTGTGAAATTCAACTTGCTAATGGTATTTCAGCATTGTCTTTCTTATGGGAACCAGCAAAGTGCAGGCAGTGAGCACTACGTTTCAAAGCACAGATAAACATTAATGCACTAACCTGAAGTCCTCCGTATTTTAAATAATAATAAAAACACTGAGTTGTCTTTGCCTCATTTTCTATTGTCCCTACGTGTAGTTGCCAACTTTCTACAACTGCCAGCTGTAATTCTCCCAGTAGGTGGCTGGATCTTGGTAGTATGCTAGCTTCTAGGACAGACTGAAGAGATGTTATGACTGGTATGTGAAATACATATAGACGTTGTGTGTGCCCTCCACCAGTTTCTGTTACCTGGTCACTAAATTCTGGCTACCAGGTTTCTTTCAGTCACAGCCAATTTTGTATATTTTCTTAGACCTCACTGCAAGTCTCATCCCACAGATGCCCATGTCTTTCTAGTTTTCTATCTATTTCAAGTTTTGGGGTATGGAGAGCCAGGCTGACTTTCATAGTGCTACAGAAAAAGAGTTCTTTGTGATAGTAACAATAAAAAAAATTAAGGGTGCATTTTAGAGCTGTGTGCTTGTTTCTGTTAGGTGTCTTGATGTGAAGAGTTGACTTAGGGAATGAATCTTCTTTTTAATATTTGGTAGGATATTGTTGAAATCATAAATCATGGATAGGTAGATCTGGATATAAGCTATTGTATTTACTCTTTAGAATTTGCCTAAAATTGTCCCAGATTGTACTTCTTGCATTTAATAGCCATTTGGCCACAGTATTTACATCCCATTACTCCACTCTAATTGAACTATCAGCTGATGATAACACTTCATGCATCTGGTGGCTTTGGTCCACGTAAAACTGTCACAGTAAATATGTTAATATTGTGGTAAATTGTAATAAATTAGATTTCTTCCTTTTTGCTGCAACAAACAGCTACACTATGGAAGTTTCCTGATAACTAAAATACTGGTTTAAGTTATTAATTTAATTTTTGACAATGAAAATGGTGTTGCAGTAAATAGAAATCTTTTATATAGAGTATTAGAGCAATAATTACCAAGGCTATTCACAATTTTTCTAAAGCTGGCTGTCAATGTACACGATTTTCTATTTCAGAAGTAACCTTTCATTCAGTACTTTGATTTTTTTTTGTTAATTGTCTTTGAACATAAGCACAATGTGAACTTAATGCTGGATGCATTTCTACCTTTTATGGTAATTTCCATGTTTTTATTTAATTTCCCAATGAAACAGTGTTTCTTTATTTGGTTTGTTAACAATATAGTAGTTGAACTCATTTTAAAATTCATTTTACGGTTTTGGTTTTTAGTAAACATAGTATTTCTGCTTGTTGTCACATTTCTGGAAATGTGCTGTTTTTTTTCCTCTGATGCTTTCTCATTATCATTAAATAGTAATTATATTTACAATGAAAACAACATTTCTGTATAGATTGTAATGTGTTATATATCATGAAATCTAACATTTCTTCAGAAAGACTGGCTAGGTTATAAAATGATTTTAGTTTTTTGACTATGCCATTCACCATGCCATTCTCATCAAATATCTCCCTTAGCTCCAAATTTCTTCATGAATTGGAACAATCAATTTACAATATTCCTAGCCTTTCAAAAACATTTCCTCCACTTAGTCCTGTCTTTACTAACTTTGATTATTTTGGAGAGAGATGCTGAATCATGTTGGTGATAAACCTTGTATTGAATCATATTATTTTTTAAAGAATGTTCTGACTTTATCAGTAATCAAAGTTTGAATCTATGAGGGTTCTGAATGTGTTTATCTCCTATGAGAAATCTGGTTTCTGTATATTATTTGACATTATTGAATAAAAAGCACTGAACCCCCCTCCAAACTTTATCAGAAAAATGTGCTTATTCTTCTTCTCATTACTGAAAATTTACAAAAGCCAATTAATAAATATTTCCCCCCTAATTTACTGCTTTGGCCATAATATTGGCCGAGGTAATTACAGTAGCTCTATAGAACCAAGCCCAGTATCATGCCTAGCAATTACCTGTTTTCTGGAACGGTTCTCATTCATTCATTCATTCATTCATTTTGTATGCATTGTAGGTTGAACTTCAGTTTCAGTTAAACCGTTTACCCCTCTGTGAAATGCATTATGCCTTGGACAGGATCAAGGACAACAGTATTCTCTTTCCTGATGTCAGCTTGACTCCCACAATACCTTGGAGCCCCAACAGGTACAAAAATACACATTTGATACTGGAAGCTGCTATATTGATATTATTCAGCATTCATAGTAGCAGATAGCTCACACATGCTCTTATGTTAGCTGTTCTTCTTCTGTACTGTAATAGACTAGGAGGTGAAATGACTGCATTATAGTAAAAGTGAGTTTGCTTATGAACCATAAAATCAGAAAATTGTCTTCCTTTATTCTTAAGAAAAGGAAGTTGTAATGAACTGCAAGCTTGATTGAGGGTGCTTTAGAAATTACATGAGTCTTTCCACATCACATTTCAAATAATGTGCATGTGCATGTTTCCAGTTTATAGTTCACCTTTCTCAAGAGCTTATTGTTGTAAGAACAAACTGTTCAAACTGTCTTGGCCCTACCTCAGCCTGTTTAAAGTAGAAAAGTAATGATTGACTGAACTGGGGGAGATATGTATCTTATGGTTAATCATCTAAATGATCTAGTTATGCATTCTCCAATTTAGGACATAGTGAGATTCACTGGATTATTTGTAATCAATGCCACACTGCCTTTGCTTTGTAATATCTACTAGAAATTATTGCTGGTGGCAGAGTTTTAATTTTCACACATCAGAATGGGACATTTCAGTCCCCCTTAGCCACATTTCTGGTCACAGCAACCCCTCAGAATCCACACACTCCTACAGTACCATTTCAGCCACTTGCCATGTAGAGTGTTTCTTTACAAACAGAAAAACAACCAGTTTTTTTAAAAAAAGAACAAGCTAAAATAAAGAAGCTGTAACAAGACAAAAAGGAACACACTATAAAAGAGAGTACCACAGCTAGGATTCAAAGATATAGCAATGTTAGTCTATAGAATCAGTACTGTACGTAGACAGATCTGGTAGCACCTTTGAGACTAACTGAAAGAAATAAGTTGGCAGCATGAGGTTTCGTAGACTACAGTCTATTTCCTTACTATGCATCTGAGGAAGTAGACTGTAGTCTAAAAAAACTCATGCTGCCAACTTATTTCTTTCAGTTAGTCTGAAAAGTACCAAAGCTAGTTTATTTTCATTCCCGTCTAGTGGACTAAAAGATTATAAGATAGCCAATTTAACAATTGCTGAAAGCTTTTAATGTCATGTATTCTGTCTGGAATAATAACTGTAAGCATTTCTGTAATATGAGTAATCAAGTATTAATGTCAGTTGAGCACTTTATTCAACAAGGTAGTAAAATAATAATAATAATAAAAATTCAGGAAGCAATAGTATTTTGTGATATAAGATGGCACTTTTCATTGATAGACCTGTATAAGGCCTGCTTGGGTTTAGATGTGTTTTTGCCTGTGATCACATTTGGTTCTACGCAAATATGCCAACATAAAATAAAACTGTATAACCCAGAACAAATTTATCAAGAGGAAAGAAATAAGAAAAAGCATAATATGGAATTCAGTGAGTTCCTCCTGCTTCCAGTATGGCATCCAGTAGTGAGATGAAGATTCCCCCTTCCTGGCTGCAGTCGTACACATGCCCTCAAGGTTTTAAGAAAGCACAGGGAGTTGTAGGGAAGAAAGACAATCTTGTTGATGAGTGGAAATTTATTTATAATGTAAGATTCTGCCCTGTAAGATTGTCCTGCATAAAGCTGGCATGGTCTCCTAAGTATTCTTTTTTTGTGGGAGACTTTGTTTTTGATGGAGCCAAAGGAACATTCAAGAACCGCTTTTAAAGGAACAGCAGAAGGATGAACTTTGCATCACAGTGTACTTGAGTGAGGATCAGATTACCAAGCTATTATTGTTGTTTTCTTGTTGTTGTTGTTGTTGTTGTAAACATTTTCATTTAATAAGTTAATGGCACTCAAGACAACTAAACCATTTCATTTGTACTGGGATGATCTAATTCCAGAATATGTGTTTATTAAAGGTAAAGGTATTCCCCATTGACAAGGTTGTCAAGTCGTGTCCGACCATAGGGGGCGGTGCTCATCTCCGTTACTAAGCCGAAGAGCCAACATTGTCAGAGACTACTCTGTGATCATGTGGCTAGCATGATTGCACAGAATGCTGTTTATTAAGAAGGACTAAATTAGCAAGCACCTCCTGTGTTGTTCTTTTCATCATTGGTCTGTAAACACATAATGGATAGTACAGTATATGGTTCACTTGGGAAGAACTGGTCCCATAACAAGTAGATTGATGTAAACAGTGCTGCAAGGGAAGTAATTTTATTTACAATTCTTCTACTGTATGAAATTGTTTCATATGGGAAAAGATAAGTACAGTGGTACCTCGGGTTACGAAATTAATTCGTTCCGCGGCTAATTTCGTAACCTGAAAAACCTTCGTAACCCGAATTGCCATAGGCGCTAATGGAGAAAAAGCCGCGGCTCTGCCGCGGCTCCATTTAAAACAGCGCCGGGGTTTTTTCGTAACCCGAAAAAACCTTCGTAAGCCGAAACAATAAATCCCTATGGGATTTTTTCGTATCCCGAAAAATTCGTAAGCTGGGTAATTCGTATCCCGAGGTACCACTGTACTATTAATTCCCTTAGAATTCTCAGTGGTCCATATATGAAAAGGAAATTGCATATTTTTATCTTTCAAGAAATGAACAGTTTACATGGGACTGATACCGAGAAAGAATCACCCAAAGTTGTTGCATTTTTTTATTTTATTGAAATGCATATCAGTGGATAGTCTTGTTGGCCTTCCATGTATGTCTGCTCTACAAACGGAAAATGGTAGCTTCTTTATTGTTTCTTTTTTTAATGCCATGTCTGAGCACCAGCACATATGGAACCACATATTGCAGTGACTTGAGAAGTCAATATGGTTCTTTAGATTAATTAAGGAATGCTAAAACCCCAAGATGGAATCAGTATGTGAGTTTGGTTGGTTAACTGACTTTTGTCTTCCAACTCCAAGAAGAGAGTTTTAGCTTCTAGTACTCTGACATACTTCCCAGTAGACAGGGAAGAAGGAGAAGAAATTATTCTGTATGTGATTTCAGCATGTGGCTTCGGATTTCACAAAAGAATGGAAGAAATTCAACTGTAAATCTAGATAGCTTGATAACAGTGGTTCAAAGCACACTGTAGAAATAATCAAGTTTGAGACCACTTTAACTGCCCTGGCTCGATGCTAGGGAATTGTGGAAACTGTTGTCTTGTGAGACATTTACCCTTCTCTGTCAGAGAGCTCTAGTGCCACAATAAACTACAGTTCTCAGTGTTCCCTAGCACTGAGACTGAGCCAGGGTACTTAACGTGGGCTCAAACTGGATTATTTCTGCAGTATGTTTGGGACCAGTGGTAAAAATTATATATATATATATATATATATATATATATAGAGAGAGAGAGAGAGAGAGAGAGAGAGAGAGAGAAGCCCTTTTGCAGTAGCTTTATGTACTTTGAGCTTTGAAAGTGCTCATTGGTCTTAAGTGTCTTCACATTGTCTTCACACACAGTCACTGAAGTACACTTTTTCTCATTAAAGATGGCAGAGATTCAAAAAAGGTTAACATGCAGTAAATCTACAAAATTACTGGAGGTTTTCTGTGCTGACCAGGCCATTATTTTAAACTAGTAAGCTTAGGTTTTGGTTATTTATTTATATATTTGCTTTATATCCTGCCTTTCTCATACATGTGGGATTCAAGCCAGTTTACAGTAAAATCCCACAAATCCCACAAAATGAACAAAAGCATAAAAAAGATTAAAACACAATTTAATAGCCACTGGTTAAAAAAGGGGAACTTTCATCCTATTAAAAGCCCTTCTGCTACAAGTAAAGTTAGTTACATAAGGCTGCCCTAAATAGAAAGATTTTTGCTGTCCAGAAGAAGGCCATCGAGTTTTTATAAGATTATAACTATAACACCAATCTTAACTGCTCAATAATGAGCTGTTGAACAGAAAACTAGGAAAAAGCCATCTTCAGTCAGCACACATGGCTAAATGGATCATGTAAATTATTCTTTAGCCAATTTAATAGTTCAGACCAATTTTTCTGTATTAAAATGTTTCCATTTTACTTCCTTTTTAAATGTTTGAACCATCAACTATTTTTGTGGTATTTTTTAAAAAACAGCACAACTTTTAAAATTTATAAGGGATGCAAGTATTTGCTGCAGTTGGAATGCATAGGTCCCCAATCTTCAGATAACATTATGTGTCTTTTACAATCCAAATCCCTTTTTGTGGAGAGGGATAGAATATCAGTCCACACACATGCTTGTGGAAGGATCAAGCTATTGAACAGCTGGATTTGGTCATCCTGCTCCCCCCCCCCAAAAAAAACCTTGATGTTGTGAAGTAGTTCTCTGATGCTACATGCACAGTTCATGGTCCGTTGATGGAAAATGATACAGACCAGTGCAAGTGCAGAATTCAGAAATCCCTTGTTATAAAGTGATGGTGAACCTTTTACAGACCGAGTGCCCAAACTACAACACAGACCCCACTTATTTATTGCAAAGTTCCATGTCCCTCTGGCTTTCTAGTAAGAAACTCTGGCAAACTCTGTGCTAGGGCCACAGCATGTGTGCCCACAGAGAGGGCTCTGAGTGTCACCTCTGGCACTTGTGCCATAGGTTCGCCATCAGGCAGCATTTCTTTTGCAGTTCTGGATCCCTTCCTGATCCAGCAAGGGATTTACTTGATCAAGCCTGTTCTGCACAGATATCACCTTCACTGTGCTCTTCAGCTGAATTATCATTGTAATCAGTGATCTAATCATTACAAGTACATCATGTACCATCATTTTACAAATACAGTTTTAGTCCAGTAACATAAAGTCACTGTTCATTGCATGTATGCAGGATTTTTCTGTCCTGTCCCATTGTAGGGAACAGAATTGCTTTAGTAGTCATGTGATCCTAATACAGTGGTGCCCCGGGTTACGAAAATAATTCGTTCCGCCGCCGCTTTCGTAACCCGAAAGGCTTCGTAAGCCGAAAAACCCATAGGCGCTAATGGGGAAAAGCCGCGATTTGGTGTGAAATAGCGCCGAAAAGCACCAAAAAATTTTTCGTAACCCGAAAAAACATTCGTAACCCGGAACAGTTTTTTTAAATAGATTTTTTTCGTAACCCGGAAATTTCGTAAGGCGGCGCATTCGTATCCCGGGGTACCACTGTATAGTTGATTTAAAGGGAGCATAGACACATTGAAATCAAATTAGTTCTGATTAACAATTCTCATTCATTTCAATGGGTCTACTCTGAATAGGATTAAAATTGAATTCAGACTTTCATTTTCCTAATAAAAATATTTCTATTTAGAATTTCAGTCTTTCGTGTATAACTTTCTAAGACTTCTATAGAAATTTGGTTCATATTATCCTTGAATCATGTATAATTTCTTTTCAGCTAGGGTTTCATAGCAATGACTATCAAGATGAATTTGCAAATCCTTCCAGTCTCATTTTTTACCCTTACTGTTGCAGTTAACACTTATTGCAAATATTTCAAAAAAATAACACTATTGCAAATATCCAGGAAATAAAATCACTTTATGAAAGGATGACCTTATGTGTTTGAGGGACAGGATTTTTGCTATCTATTTGCTATACCAATGCTTAAATCTGTCACTGGCATAATAAAAATTCTTGTCAAAATCATTGTCTCTAGAATAAGTTTCCTGTTGTGTCTCTGTTACTGCACAATTACTTCTACATCTAAGGTACAGTGTTTAGTGCCAGATACTATTATTTAACAGAGTTTATCTAATTATGCCATTTAATATTTTTTAAAAGTGTGGTGTGGATTTTTAGTTTATCAAAAGCTGCACCTACATTGCAGAAATACACCACTTTAATTACCATGGCTCAATGCTGTGGAGTTCTGGGAACTGTAGTTATGGTACCAGAGCTCTTTGACAGGGAAAGCTCAATGTTTCACAAAACTATAAGTCCCACAATTTCATAGCATCGAGTCATGACAGTTAAAGTGGTGTCAGACTGGATTATTTCTGCTGTGTAGATCCAGTCAATGATAATTATTGATGATCCATTTAGATGTGGTAAATGAGGGGAGTGATGAACAGGTATGTTGATTTATTAACATTTGCAAATTAAGCACATCTTCCTAACGGAGTTGTGATTATAAAAACAGTAAGCAAAGTGAGATCAATATTTGTTTTAGAATTAAAGCTGTTTAGTGCTAGCCAGTACAATTAATACATCCATGCATAATAGTTTTAATTGTTTGTTTATCTTTTGTCTTTTATTGTGACAATTAGCTATGTAAAAATATCATGTATGAAGTCATTTTTTTAATGTATAGCATTTTGGTCTTACTAATTGCTCTGCTTTCTATTGTGCAGACAGTGGGATGAACAGTTGGATCCTAGGCTCAATGCCAAGCAGAAAGAGGCTGTTCTGGCTATCACAACTCCACTCTCAATACAGTTGCCTCCTGTTCTTATCATCGGTCCCTATGGGACAGGCAAAACCTTCACTTTGGCTCAGGCAGTCAAACACATACTCCAACAGCAGGATACTAGGTGAGATGGGATGATATTTAGTTGGAAATCGATGCTGCTGTATATTTAAGGGGGAATTAGTGCAGAATCTCCATCCAACTTATAAAGAACAACAACTCATTGTTCATTGTTTCAGGGAAGAATTCAACAGCCTAAAAGGGTAGTCTCTCCTTAGAAGAATTAATATTGGCAACTTGTAGAACAAATGCATTGTGTTATATTTAGAAAGCTGTGCATTTTGTAAAATTATAATACATAACTCGCTTTAAAACACTTGAAGTGTAAAATGACTTTTAAAGCTGTGTTGAAAGTTTAAATCTTCCCAGAGAAATTAGAAGTAGCATTTATCCATAAAATTCTCAGACTAATTTCACTGGGAGAAATGTATGGGGGAGATGGTCACTATTTTTTTTTCTTTTGTATTTTTACTGCTTTGAATGATTTCTGTTTCTTCATTGCTTTTTTTATTTGCACCATTTATTCCAGCAGGATTCTCATTTGCACCCATTCTAATAGTGCTGCTGATCTCTACATAAAGGATTATTTACATCCATATGTAGAAGCAGGCAATCCCGAGGCGAGACCTCTCAGGTATTTTTTAAGGCTTATTATTTATCTCTATAATATCTTAAGAAAAGGTGTCTAATAAGAATAGTTTTGAAAAACCTCAGTATTTCCATACTATTCGACTTTTAAAAACAATTTTTTTTGCATAACTTGGGGACAAAGCACAAAATGGAAAATTTTAGTATATTTTTCACACATTAAAGACATCCTTTTTTAAGCTTTTCTAATGTGGATATATGTGCTTTTTCTAACTGAACACATTTTGTTATGATCCTCTAAAGAGCTACAGATTTATTTCATTTTTAAAAAGAAATTACATAGTAATTGGATTTTGTTTATGGTAAATTATGTTTCTTAAATCAGTGAAATATACATCAATCTGGAGGAAGTGATTGTTGGAGGTGCTATATATTTGAAGAATCATGCAAAATTAGTTCAGTATCAACCATTTGTGTATTTAAATGAAGTTGTCTTGGGAATTAGGGGGAAAATCATAGAGGAGAATTTAATTCCTTCCTGTACAGTCAACAATGACTCCCTCCCTTCGTTTTTGATATATGTACATCTAGAATATGTAAAATTTGGCTTTATAATAAGCAAATGTTTAATTTGAGCTCAGAGTTCATTTAGTTGCAAATCCTGTTGTTAAAGTTTGATTAAACATGCTATGCCACTGACAGAAGTCAATCGTGGACTACATGGTCTTTCTTCAGGCAAATACTTTATATATAGAAGATAGAATTATATCTAAAGTAGCAGCAGTGCTTTAGTCCTGCATGTAATGATGATTGCTGCATTGCTATTTGGCCAAGATTCTGAAGGTGATATGTGCAGGCATAACAGGCTTATACCAGTATATATACATGCAAGGATGTTATAGAAGGAGATATGCATTGCCTCTTTCCACAAGCCTCCTGCATGCAACTGCACTTGGCAGCACCAGGTATTTTTCTGTGGCCAGTGCAACCCTCTCACCGAGCAATGTCTTCTTGTAGTGGGAGCAGATTGGAGAAAGAAATGGCCATCATATTTCTGGATCTGCAGCATATTCAGTGGGCCCTTGTTATCCAGGACCCTCCATGGATAACAAAATCGGTGTATTCTCAAGTCCCAAAGCAAAATGGTCCCTTATATAAAATGAAAAATCAAGGTTTGCTATTTGGAATTTATAATTATTTTAGAATATTTTTGAACCGTGAATGCTTGAATCCGTGGATAAAAAATCTGTGGATAAGAAGGGCAGACTGTACAACAAATTCACTGTGGGAATATGCTCTGTTGCCTTCAAGCTGTGTTGCATTGGGGATCGAAACAAACATTCATTGTTAGTACATAGGCAGAATTTTACATTCTGTCAGAGTAAAATTGGATCATGTTCCAATTCTGGCAAAGTGTTCACTCTTCTGCTTTGAGAGTACCTTGAAATCAGAATGCCTACCTCATCTACAGCCATCTGGGAAAGCAGAGCTGGTAAGGACCTGATGGAGCATCAGTAGCAATTCTTTCTCAGAAACAGGAATTCTGCTGTTGATTCTTGCTACATGATCAGATGCCATTTTATAGCTGCAACTGATCTCAAGAGCATCTGAGCTTGTTTTACATGGATAGGGAATATTTCAGATCAAGAAATGTCCTGAACTCAACAGTTAACAAATCAGTGGGTGAGAAAATTTGGGGAATGGGGTGGTGGAGGATGAAACTGTACATAAACTTGATCTGCAGGATTTGGTTTTGATCTGCTGTTCTTGTCTGCTTGAGGCAAGATGATGTATTGCATACATTTCATCTTTTAAAGATATTGCAAGACAAATAGGTTTTCTTTTTAGTCAACCAAAATTGAGGTCAGAGATGACCAATCCAAAGACAATGTTCACTGGCTGCCATAGAGTTCGGGCCCATTATAAGGAGGCTATTTTAAGATTATTCATAGTGCAATTATTTATTTCCCATATTAATACCCCTTTATCAGTTATTAGCTGAAATTGTTCTGAGGAGTACAGTGGGAACTTGTTATCTGCTGCAGTTTGGTTCCAGGAACTATCCCCCCCCCAGCCCGTGGATAACAAAAACCATGGATGCTCAAGTCCCATACAAATACAGTGGCATAGCAAAATGGTATCCCTTATATAAAATGGCAAAATCAAGGTTTGCTATTTTTAAAAATATTTTCAAGCCGTGGATGCTTGAATCTGTGGATAAAAAATCCTTGGTTAAGGAGGGCTGACTGTATTAGTATTCTGGCAGCAGGCTGTTGAATTCATCTCAAATGAATGGAGAATTCATTCATCATAGACATTAATCTTTGTCTCTGTTTTTGAAGCCAAGAATATCAGACTAAAATTTAAAACTCTTAAGAAAAATCTTATTGTCTATAGCTAAGCTTCAGGTTGCTCTTTGTTGAACATTGGCTGCTTGACCTTTCAGTTTTGCATGAACAGGGGGTATGGAGTTTTGTACTATGAAAAAAATTACTTGACTATAAGTGGACTTCATGTATATGTCGAGGGCAGGTTTAGGGGCCAGAATTATAGATTTTGACATGACCCGTGGATAAGTCAAGGGTAAAACCTAAGGGCATGTAACAAAGGATGTAAATGATGAAGCAAAGGAAAACAATGCCAAAAAACTTACAAAAGACCGTGTTTGTGCTCATACTAAAGGCTGTATGGATGAGTGAATAGAGTGGAGTCAGTGCTTCCAGGACAGATTACACTCTTGCCTTTCACCAGGGGATGGTTCCTTTTAAAAACAAGAATGAAAGTACAGTAGTTACATTAGTTCATAGATAAGCTGACTCATTTTTGGGGGGGTCAATTTTTTGACTAAAATTTCTAGACTTATACATGAGTACATACAAACAAAAATCCATCAGTGATATTTTATTGGCCAACTGAAATGCACAATATACTTGTTGCAAGCTTTCGAAGCTCCATGGGCTTCTTCATCAGGCATGATGTTACAAACCAAACATGAGGAATAAAAACAGTTGGCATTCTTAGTCAGATACCTGCATGTTGTTTTGTTATGCCCAAGATTGTAAGGGCAACCTGTTTATCCTGAGAGCGTGTAATGAAAACCTCTCCCTCCGTGGACCTATTCACAGCAAGGCTGAGAAAGACATTGAGACACCAAATTTGGTTTTAAACACCATGCATGTAACATTTATTGAATCACACAAGTAACACAACCATTGATTATCAAGAACTCTTTCACTCACACATTCATACAATACTCACACACACTTTCCTTCCGCCGAACATTGATCAGTTGTTCTTGAAGGCTGGGGATGACACCGTTGCCGCGGTAGATGCCAACAAAATGGAGATGAAAGTCCAGGGTCTTTATACTTTTTCTTTTCTCTGGCTTTTGGCTGCTGAAGTCTTGCAATATTGCAGCCCATTACTCAATTTCCTCTTTTGGAAGGACAGACAGGTTGTTCAGATCAGTCCGTGTTCAAAGCAACTCGTTCTGTTCAAAGCTCTCCATTGTCCTGTCAGTTCCTCATCATGGCGACTCAGGAGATAAGGTTCTTCCCGGTCATAGTTCGTCACACCTGGACGGCACCCCGCTTCAGCCTCCAAGTTTTCAGACTTTCCTCGCCTCGGTTGCCAAATACCTTCGTCACATCAATGCTTTGTGCGGAACCATCTTGTTTGGTTCTTCTTTGGTTCTTTCAACTCTGGGTTTAAGTCAGAACTCACTCATTCGTCTTACAGTTTCAGTCCCTAGCAAAGATGTTATGATGGGGAGGATATATTTTACAGGCAGGCTCCTGCTCCTTATAGCCATCTGACAATAGGGAGATTTTCGAAGTCCAGGAAATTTAAAGGCCATTTGCATCTCAACAGGAACCCCTCTTTTGCAATCCAATACAGTGGTACCCCGGGATACGAAAGCACCGCCTTACGAAATTTCCGGGATACGAAAAAATCCCATAGGAAAAAACTGTTCCGGGTTACGTTTTTTTTTTTCGGCTTACGAAAAAATTTTTTGGTGCTTTTCGGCACTTTTTCGCACGAAACGCGGCTTTCCAGTGCTAGCGCCTATGGCTTTTTCGGGTTACGAAAAAAATCGGGTTACGAACGCCGCGGCGGAACGAATTAATTTCGTAACCCGAGGCACCACTGTATGTCTTCATTCCAGTGAGATCACAGGCCTCTTTGTAGGCAGAATATATACAGTAACTCTTAACTTGGTGTGATACTGCTATAGAGATATAGCATCTCTTTATCATTTTTATCAAAAAAGATGTGTTTCCCAGTGACCCTTTGAAATGAGTAGATGAAGTTCTAGAAAAATGTATTTGAACAGTTATTAGTATTTTGAATGCTTCTGCTTTGATCAGATGAAATATTAAAATTATACTATGTGGATTTTATAGTCTCATGCATTTAAATAGTAGTCTAGTATTTTAAAAAAGAGGGTAATGTTGAAAATGTAGATATATGGCCTGGTACAGATGGGTATTTTGTGGCATCCTCGCCACGAGGGCTAGATGAGACTGCACATTTATATGCCCAGCAGCCCTAATCTGCGAGGAGGCTGCCATCATTGCTTGCTCTGCTTACATGGGTGGTGCCATGATGACGCGAGCGTGGTGCAACGCCCAAACTGCACTGTTTGGAAGTGACGTGATCGGGGCGTGCAAGCGTGCCAATCACACACCTTCCAGGAAGCTACTTTTGGCAGCTTCTTTTTGCTCCCAAGAGGGAGCACATTGTTGCCGCATCTTTTGGTTACTGTGGCAGTGATACAGCTCAAAAACGGGCGGCATGGAGCCGCGCGTCTGTCAAGCTCCATATGTTGTGCCTGCTGATATTTTGTAAGTTCTTTGGTGCTGTTTTCATTTGCATTTTTTAAATTTTATTTATTTCAAAGATTTATATCCCGCCTTTCTCCCACAATGGGATTCAAGGCATCCTTTGTTACATGCACCTAATTTTTAAAAATTGTTTTACTTTGTTTTCAAGTGCCTTGACTTATCCACAGATCATATCCAGAAGTCATAATTTTGCCCTCCAAACCTGTCTGCAATACATGCGTTTTATTTATAATTGAGTATATATAGTAACTTTTCTTTCAAGGATTCTTCTGTGAATTAAAGAAATAACTTAAAATATTACTGCATGTTTGGTTCAGCTTATATAGTATTGTACTTGTTTTGATGAATCTTTTGAGCAGAGAATTTGAGTTTGTACAATGGTCCAGAAAATGCATTTGCTTATGGGGAATAGCAGTTTTTGCTCTTAGAAACCAGGTATACAGCACTTTGGTTCGCAAGGGTTCAAGATGACAGGGCTTCATGATGTAGAGAAACTAACATGGACTGATGAGTTAAGGAAAGATGAAGGTTAACAGGCAGAAAGAGAGAAACATAACGGAAGGTACAGTGTAAAGAGAGAACTCAGAAAAAGGGCAGAAACTCAAATCTAGATCAACAAAGTACTAGTCAAACAGGGGGCTTGGAAGAAAACTCATAGCAACTGAAGGTGAAAAGGGTCTGAGTTTAGAAAGGGGAGTACAATAGGATAAAGTAAGCAGTGGTTTGAAAAAATAAAATAAAATCAAAGAAAAAAAGAGTGGTACAGACATGACAGTGATAAAAAGAGATGCTAAAGATAAATTAGATGTACAGTGCGCCTGCGTTATACACGGGCGCGCTTTGCATGGTCTTGAGCATATGCGCTCAAGCTGCGGGGTGTGCACGGGGTGCACGTGGGGCGGCGCGTCCCATTCAAATGAATGGGTGTGCGCGCCCATCATGCCCTGTGCACTGCTGCACACGAGCCCCATTGTTTCCAATGGGGCTCAAGCGTAGGCGGGATTCGCCTTACGCGGCGGGGTCCGGAACGGATCCCCTGCATAAGGCAAGAGTGGACTGTAGCAGCAAATCTGAATAATAGGCTCAAACTATGTATAGCTGTCCCTCCTAATTCACGGATCTGAGATCCATGACTTTAAATATCCATGGAGGGGCAACGTCCGCTATTTTCAATGGCACGAGCATGGAGGTGCGCCCCATTCAAGTCTCTGTTTTTGCGGGGGGATCCAAATGGATCCCCCGCGAAAATGGAGGGCCAACTGTACTATTAAAAGGAAGGCCCAAAAGTCTTGAAGAGTAAGAAACATATTCATTTGTAGCTTCTGTGATCATTGAGGTTGTGGCCTGACAACCAAAAGGACCAAACAGTAATAATGGGACCAAATTTCACAGAGAAGATAGGAAATAATCAAATAGCTTTTGGGAAGTGATCTTCTAGTTGAATGATAATTTAAAAAAAAAGTCTTGCCTTTTTTTAACAAATGTTCTGAGTTACATTATGAGTTAATATTGGCATATCTCTTCCTTCTTAGATTTCTCATTTTAACAATGTGTGTACAGTCAGCCCTCCATATCAATTGTTATTCAGATTCAACCATCCACTGCTTGAAAATATTTTTTTTAAAAATATAGATTTAACATCAGGAGAAAAAACTAGCAACAATCTTTGTGGATGCAGAGAAGGCCTTTGACTCAGTAAATTGGATCTTGGTGCAGATTTTTTACAAGGAATATGTGCTATCTATAAGATGCAAAAAGCTCAAATAATTGTTAATAGCAATAGAATGAGGCCAGTTAATATCAGTAAAGGCACTAGAAAAGGATATCCTTTGTTTCTGCTGCTATTTATAATAGATATGGGAATATTAAATAACACAATTAGAAATAACTCACAGATAAAAAAGAGTGGAAATAAAAGGACAATCATATAAGCCTATGATCTGGTGAAAATCCAGAAGATGGAGTGGAGGAACTACTAAAAGTGCTGAGTGAATTTCAGGGACTTTCTGGCTTTAAGATAAAGAGAAAACAAAGGTCATAACGAAAAATATGTCAAAACAAGAAGAGAGACAGCTATTTGAAATATCGAGTTTGAAGACTGAGAAGAGAGTTAGGAATCTGGATTACAAAAAGAAACATGGACCTATATGATAACAACTATAAACAAATTTGGAAAGATTTTAAAAAGGATATGTTAAGTTGGTTCAAGCTCCAGTTGTCCCTTCTTGGGAGAATGTCAGCAGTAACTATGAACATACTGCCTAAAATGAACAACATGTTTCAAAATCTTCCAGTAATAACACAACCAATTTAAAAAAAAACTTGGCAGAAAGATATATCAAACTT
Source organism: Sceloporus undulatus (assembly GCF_019175285.1). Lineage (NCBI taxonomy): Eukaryota > Metazoa > Chordata > Lepidosauria > Squamata > Phrynosomatidae > Sceloporus > Sceloporus undulatus. The sequence goes on along the minus strand of NC_056523.1, from coordinate 156,737,710 downwards.
TGGAGTGAAAAAAAAACAACAAGAATAAAACACCTGTCATTAAAAGAAAGGAAACTGAAAGGAGGAATAGGATTACCTGATGTACAGTTATATTATAAAGCAAATAGTTTGAATTGGGTTTCCAACTGGTTGATCTTAAAAATGGTAGGTTATTGAAGTTCGAGGGCTTCAACATCAAATTTGGATGGCATGGTTACATTTGGTATAGCAAACTAAAAGCCAATAAAGAATTTACAGATCATACAATTCGAAGATCATTATTACAAACAGGGATAAAGTATAAAACAAAGATCTATAGGAAAATACCATTATGGATTTCACCAGAAGAAGTGTTTATGGGTCAATAGAAAGATCATAAAGAGAAATGGATCATCTATAAAGATCTACTAAAATTAGACCCCTATGCTAAACCAAAAATAAGAAAAAGAGAGAAACTAGAGAAAAAAGGATTTGTATGCCATTGGTTTACTTATAAACAATTACAAGAAAGATTTATATTAATATTAATATCAGAAACCAACAACAGCTAAAATTTACAATACAGTTTTAAGGCTGCAACTGGAGAAAGAATTGGTGATGGATTCCATGACCAAGTGGGCCCAGAATGTGGGAAATGTATTGATGTTGGCTCAGTAGGAAAATTAATGGAAAAAGATGTCAAAGGCCCGGTATAGACTGCCGAAAAGTGATGGTCTGGAGCCGATTTTAGGGCTCGGGAATGCGGAGTGTCCGCATGCTCCCGAGCTGTACCGCACACTGCTGGCATCATCATAGCACAGCCCCATCCACATGGTGCAGCATCCAAACATCACCATACGTGCGTCATCGGTGCACGTGAGTGTTCCAATGGCACAACAGTGGCGCCCATGCACAGACTAAAAAGAACCTGGTTTCAGCGGGTTCTTTTTAGTCCTGATGGAAGCCGTGCTGTTTGGTTGGTACAGCCTCCTTGCAGCATAAAAACAGGTGGCTACAGGTTGCTCTTTCAGGGCGGTCTGTTGAGCCCCAAAGATCCCAGGACCTGTAAGAAAATTCACAAGACCTGAAAGAAAATTACCTTAAATTATTGTGTAGCTGGTACCTTACTCCAGTTAAATTAAATAAAATGTACAAAACAGTAGACCCCACATGTTGGAAATGTGACAGAACACAAGGAATCTGCTTCCATATGTGGTGGATCCGTCCAACAACAAAGAAATACTGGAAGGACATACAAAAGACAATGAATTATTTCTGCTTAACATGATGACAGTGTTGGGAAAAATGACAAAAAGAATCTCCCAATAATAACTATGATATTCTATGACTCTATGACATGCAGAATAAATACTAATTTCTTGAGTGCAGTTGAAGAAGGATGGTTACCGGCATTTATATACTGGAAAGAGAAATGGAAAGATTTGATTGTAGTGCCTGTCTGATGAAAGGGGGAAACCACAGATGTTTAACATTTTGTTATACAGTAGTTAAACACCTTTATAAACAAATAATTCTCACAGTAATTACTGGGTTTTTTTGCACTTGCAGAACCTCTTTTAAATCTAATAGTTTGACATTAATAGGATGATGTGCAAATAATAACAAGAAATATTGAATAGTTTAAGTTTAGAAATCAGGGGGAAGTACTTGTAGATGTGAAATTTAGAACCTTACGTATGTAATAATACTGTACTGTTAAAGCTGTGATATCATGTGTCAAATGTTTTTAATTGTATGTTTTGTTGGAATAAAAATTATTTTAATAAATATAGATTTAAAAAAGCGATCCTTGACTTTGTGATTTTATATAAGGGACACCACCTTTGCCATTGTATTAAATGGAAATTGAACATCTGTGGATTTTGGTATCCATGAGGAGCCCTGGAAGCAATCTTCAGTGGATACCAAGGGCCCATTGTAGGTATATGCATGCATGAAATTCTATTTTAAAGGATTCTTCACTTTTTTTAAAAAAAAAAAGTAAGCACTGTCAATCTCTGGAGTGGGGAATCTATTAATTTCTGAACTCTGAACATTTACAAATATTAAATATATTTCTGGTAAGAGTTGTGGAATGTACTGAGATAAGTGTTACATTGCAGTTGCAAGACAGAACTGTGCTAGACTTGAGTTATAAAACCAAACTGCCTAGCTCATTGTTGTTTCAGTGAAGTAGGATACATTTTCAAAAACCAAACTTCCTTTCCTTCTTTTACTTTCCACATTGATGAGTTTTGCTATATCTCAAAGTTCTCAGGGTAATATACAGTAGATAAAAACCAATAAACTCATAGCCCTAACATGGCTATTTTTTAATGTTTGGAAAGATATATTTTTCTAGGAAAGAGGAACGTTTCTATAGGTGAACTGAGGAAGTTGGAACTTCCTGCTCCTTTCCTTGACCCTACACCCTCTATGCCAGTGGCCCACAAACTTTTTCAGGCCACCACCTCCTTTCTTCTTGGGTGACAACCCTAGTACCCCAACACCTATTTCTTAATATTAAGTCTACTGTTCTATTGCAGATTCAAAACAACCAATCTTGGTCACTGTTTTCTTGGCACCTGTCACCTTGGGAGCACCAACACAGCACCTGGCTGAGCAGCAACTGAAAAGACTCTCACTCATGCTGCCTTTCCTACTGTCCGCTGCTTTGTGATTTCACTTTTTTCAGAGGCTGGCTTCTTACAAGAAACCCATCTTTAAGTAGCTGAAGTTGTCCATAATAATAGCTGTGTTATAATTAAGTAAGGCCTGAAACAGATGGACCAAATAGAGCTGCTTCAAGCTGCTTTCTTTATACGATGCATACCCCTGAAGCGGCCCAAAGCCACTCTTAAAACCGGCTATGGTGGCCCAAAGCCACTGGCAAAAAGAGCAGATTAAATCCACTCCTGCTGGATTTAATCGCAGCGGCGGCCAGCTTTGGGAGCAGGCCATTTGGTTGCTGCGGCCCTGAGCTGATTGAGGGCTGATTGTGGCTGGAGAGGTCATTGGCTGCTCCAAGCCACCCATCTGCTTCACCCCTAAGTGTGGTATATCATCACTTAAGATGACACTGCAGGATATAAGCAACATGTAATTAGCTTAAAGTAATAAATCAATATAAAAAAAGTACTCACGGTGTGGAACCATGGCTGTCCAAGCATCCACGTGTCATTTTCAGGTGTTTGTGTTTCATACCTTAGATTTGTGGGGGAAATAGACACATGAATGGACATACAGTAATTTTCTTTTTTTTAATTATAGATTTTTATTTTATATTTCATTCCCCCTGCCCAAGGGACCCAAAACTGGGATACTTGGTTCTTCCACAGTCATTTTATTCTCAACAATGATGTAGGTATGTTAAGATGAGATTAATGATGATGAGAGGCGAAATCACCCAGTGCATTCCATGCCGAGTTAGGATTTGAATTTGGATCACCCAAGTCATAGATGAACACTGTAACCATTACGCTATGATTTCTTCTTCTGTTCTTCAGAGTCTGGTTATGTTACCACTTCTCTTTCATGCTAGTCAGGTCTTTTAAGGAGATCATCAGATATCTTGGCATGTCATGGGTTTGATTACTTTGGCTCTGTTGGGTTGTTTGCATTATAGACCTAATGATTTCCTTTTATTTTTATTGATTGTGTTACATAACCCTAGCGAATTGTTTACCCACACATTGCTGTAAAATCAATGCCAAAGGTTCTTATTAGTAGAGGCACAGAGTGACAAGTTCAGGTTCTGTGCTTGTGATTGTGTTGTAAGTGCTGAAGCATGTTTTTCACCTTAGTGCAAATAAGTTTTCTCTCTTGGGCATTTTGTTGAAATGTCTCTCAAGACTACATCTTAAACTAGTAGCTTTCAAAACATAAGATGGAAAAAACATGAACACAAGCTGAATTAGCTGTATTGCAAAGATTTTAATTTCCCCCCTCTTTTTTTCTTTTGAATTTCTATATAGTTCACAGTGTCTAGGGCCTGTACACACGGGGCAAAAAGCTGATGCTTTCCATGGCCTCACATTGTTCTGTATGGATGATACAGGCCATTAGCCCCAGTCCAGGATTGGCTTGTCTGGATGCCAGTCTTGCATCTATCTTGCAGACTGATCCTAGCCCAAAGGGCCCTTGGTTTGTGTCAAAGATACCTGCTGTGTGCCACAGAATTTCATTGAAACTCTGCAGTGGCAACCAGCACACCACTTGGCTCCTCCACACCCTGTACCTACTTCCACCATTGCGTTTTCACAAAAGACCCTCATTGCGGCCTGTGATGTCAGATGTGGAGTACCTGATCCTATGGGTATAGCCAGGTCCCCAATTTCCACCCTTACAGGCCGTGCTGGGGATCTTCTGTGAATATTGGACAACCGGGGCGGGTATGGACCACATGGCAGTAGTGGGTCCATGGTAAGGTGGTGGGTGTGTAAACACCTATTTGTTGTTGCACACACACACCCTGGGGACATACCTGGGTCAGAACCCAGGTCAAAATAGAATAGGTTTGGCCTCTACTAGCCTGCCCGTCTGCTTAGTCCCTAAGAGTACCAGCTTCTGTGAAACACTGATAATGACAGGTGCTTTCCTTTCTGTATTGGAGAGACAAGCCTTGAATTAACCACTGTACAATATTTAAATAAGAATTACAAAGTAGGTCAAATGTAGGTTATTACACCAACTTTGTACAAAACATGTTAACTTTGCCTTACTGAGAATGTGTGACTTGCCCAAGGTCACCCGGTGGTTTTTCATGGCCAAGTAGAGGTTTGAATCCTAAATTGTAGTCTAAGCAATACATAGTGCTGCAAATTCCTGGCTAAATACTGGTTAAGTTTTGCAGGGCCTGCCTTGCAAAAGCAGTAGATGAATCTTAACTAATCCTAATTGTTCCTTGTCTTAACTTATGTGGGTGGGTGTGTTTCTTAGTATCCGGAGATATCTACTTTCTTCTTTGTGACTTGATTATGTGTAATTCTGTCATGTTATCCCATTCCTTTGTTCCATTTCTTTTCTGTTCCCTTGTTATACTTTCTACTAGTTTTCCTGTAAGCTAGCTCCTTCTCACACCATTTCTCTCTCTAGCTCCATTGATCTCTCAGTCTTTTTCTTTTGTCTTGTAAAGTTTCTTAATAATGTTCTGCATCTGTGTGTGTGTGTGTATGTGTGTGTGTGTGTGTGTGAGAGAGAGAGGTATGTCTGCACTTTCAGCCTGTGGTCTAGGACAAGCTGCAAGGAATAAACCCTATCTCTCTTCCTCAGAGGTAGTATTGACATAACTTTTAATAAAAGTTCCCAATTTCCAAGAATACCAGTGTATATACATAGAGAATAAGACATTCCTTTTCAGAGCTTTCTTTGAACATTTGATCAACCAAAGTATCTTCCACCAAACAGGCCAGAGCCTGGATGAAATAAGTCTTTAAGTTTGACTAGAAAACCAGATCATTTTTAGTTTCTAGTTCAGTGTACTTAGTTAGAGAATCAAAATAGAACAATTTAGAAATAGCCTGTTGCTTTAAAATAAAAATAAATTAAACACTTAACTAAAACTAACAAGGATCTTAAAAATAACTGACCCAAACAATTGAGGAGGCGGAAAAACCTGGTTGGGCTCTGAGCCTTCTTTTTACACTTTGTCCTTCTGTCCTCTGAGCACAATGAAAAATCTGAAATAGCAGACACATTTCTATAAAGGCTAGCCCTCAAAGAGGGAAATTCACCGTGATCGGTCAGTAGCCTTGGAAGATCAGCGTTAGGGGACCTACAGCTTAGTTGTTTGGTGGAAGTGAAGTGTTAGTCTGGAGTGCATAGAGCAGGGGTAGGCAACCTTTTTGAGCCGGGGGCCGGGTTGCTGTCCCTCAGACAACTGGGGGGCTGAAGCCGGGGGGAGCTTCCACCCTCCGGGGGCGGGGCCATGTTCCGGGGGCAGAGTTTCCACCCTCCAGGGGGCTTGGGTGCCCGTCCCAGGCCCTTCCCTTCGGCCGAAAGGGCTCCAAGGGGCCCTTTCGGCTGAAGGGGAGGGAGGCCGAAGGGAAGGGCTTGGGCACCCTACAGGCCCACCGTATGGCCTCTTGCACGAGCAGAGGGGCCGCTCACGCGAGAGGCCCCTCAGCTCGTATGAGAGGTTCCTCCGCTTGCGCGAGCGGCCCATGGATCATGCGAGGGGGCGGGTCTAAAGGCTGCTCGCGCACGGGGCCAAAGGCTCCACACGTGAAGTCCTGCCGCTGATTGCCCCGCGCTGGCGGAAATCGGCGGCAGGACCAGGCTGGGGCCGAACTCAAGGCCTTGGCGGGCCGGATCCGGCCCGCAGGCCGGGGGTGCCTACCCCTGGCATAGAGGATGGGATGTACATTTTGGAGTTCCCAGTAGCCTGTAATTCTTTGCTCAGAGACAATTCTATTGAGGAAGAAGTAGGCAGAGGAAGGTGCATATATGTCACCTGAACTATTTCACTTTATTGATTCATTTAGTTAGCATGTGTTTAGGGTTCTCTGTGGATGATGAAGATGATGATGATGATGATGATGATTTATATTCCGCTTTTTCACAGAGGAATCAAAGCAGATTCCAACAGTATAAATAAAACATCAAACAATTAAAAATTATAATTTGAAAACCCAAAAACCTCAACCCTCCTCCCAGTGATAAAAACAGTGATCAGCCTATTAAAAAAATATTAAACATCAAAAAATTTAAAACTATCGAATAGGAATACATTAAAATTTCGGGCAGATTAGCGCAAGAAATGAATCTTCCTCTAGAGGAGAGGGAGGATGGGGGTGATGGTATCAATCAATTTGGTGTTGGTATCAATAGAGGGGGAAGGCAAGTCTGATGGATCTAATGGATCTAACCTAATCTGGGAAGGCCTGCCAGAAGGATTCACTGATTGCTTTTGTAACTAATCTTAGTTTTGGTTTTCTCATCCAGTAAATGGATAAAGTTTTGTCAAATGCCTTCTAAATGCTTAATTCGGTATACTGTAATGATAGACATTTCATGTGTGCTACCCATGTGATCTGATCTGTTTGTATTCTACGGCTGAACTCCACCTGTATGTGTTATCTGTTCTGTATGAATGTTTAAGTCTTGCTTTGTGCTTATGAAACATTTGAGTAATTTAGATTATGTTTGATTAATGTGGTCAAATATCAGTTGTGGCTATTATTACTTAGTGGCAAGGGACTTCTGAGAACTTGCAATTCTGTTTGTGACAGATGAATGAAAAAAATTCTGTGGTGCCAACTGTGGCCCACCACTTGGCAGGCTTCAAATGCCATTTTGTGCCTACAACAGTTGGAGGTCTCAAAATCCCTTTTGATGGAATCCAGCAAAGTATCTTCCTGTGAACCAGTGGAATCACTAGAGTTGGTGTCACTCGGTATAGTAACTCATGATGTCACCCCCCCCATTGACCTCCCATACCACACCATATAGAATCCTTGGTAATATTTTACTAATATTACCCATAAATCATAATTCCTATGTATCATTGAGTGTAATGGTAATAGTTGTGACATAAACAATTAACAAAATTAAAATGCTACCTTTAAATTACGGTATCATATACACAGAATAAATGTATTTACATATTCATTATATCATATGATTAAAGTGAAAATTTGGTAGAATGTTATGTTTTTAAAGAAAATAATAATAATAATTTTTTTAATTAAAAAAATTAGGAATTTTGAAATTTGAAATTTTATTTTTTTTAAAGTAACTTGGGCCTCTCCTTTCTCCTTCCACTGACTTTCACTTCACTTATCCCATCTTTTCAGCGTTTTATAGAGATTTTGTAAAAGAGTAAAGGGAATTGGTAAGATGCAAGAAGTAGAGATAGAAATAAACACAAAGACAAAGGAATAAGGATTTGAGTCTAAGGATTGTAAATGATAAGAGTAAGAGTAAGTTTAATATCAATTCTATCATAAGATAGGAAAGGAACTAGTCTTAGGAAGTACACTGCTACCTCGGGTTACGAAATTAATTCGTTCCGCTATTCCTTTCGTAACCCGAAACACATTTTCCATTGAAAATAACTAATGCGTTCTATGACCTCAGACTGAACCTGCAACTCAAAACAAAGGTACAATAGAGGCCTATTAAGCTAAGTACCCTACAATACAAGTTGCCTGAGGCACTAAAGAGCTTAACAATGACTTGCAGGTCCATTCTAAAGTTTCTAAAGGATAAAGAAAAAAAATGTTTTTGACTTATCTTTGCTGGTTCTGGCTGGCATCTCAGAGTGAGGCAGGAGGAGGAGGAGGAGGAGAGGGGCAGCCAAAAAAGCCAAATTTAAACCAATTCAACCAATTTAACCAATTCAGCCAATTTAACCAATTCAGCCAATTTAGCCAATTCAACCAATTTAACCAATTCAGCCAATTTAGCCAATGCAACCAATTTAACAAAGTTAACCATTTTAACAACAATTTTTTTTTTAAATTTAGTGTTTTTTTTAAGGGTCACCTTTTTTTTAAGGGTCACCTTTTCCCTTCTTGGATGACGGTTCTCCCTCTTTTGTGAAGAACTGGTCCAAGGATGTCTGCTTTTGCCGGGCCTTAAGCAGGTTCCTAAAATGGCTAAGGCAGACATTATCAAAATGTGCAATGGCATGGCTGGTGAGCACCTTCTCAGGGTGGGGCTTCTCAACATAAGAAGACACATTGTGGAATTGCCGCAAAATGTCTTTAATTTCTGCCGTTGGCAAAAATGCCCCCGCAGCCTCCTCCTGCTGGCCCCTGTCGAAATGGAGCACATCCTCATCCACGGCTGAGTGTTGCATGGCCGCCAAGGCCTTCAGGTCCTCTGTTGTCAGGTCCTCGCTGTGCTCCTCGATGAGTTCCTCCACGTCCTCGTTGTCCACGTCAAGTCCCAGGGACCTTGCGATGGAGACAATCTCAGCCACCTCTTCTTCTTCACCTGGCTCAGCACCCTCGGTCTGTGACCCTTCCAAGGAAGAAGCATCAGGCCACAGCTTCCTCCACGCAGCAATCAGGTTGCGCCTGGTGATCTCCTGCCAGGCCAAGTCCACCATCTTCAAGCACACGACGATATCAAAATGCTGCTTCCAGAACTCTCGAAGGGTCAGCTGTGTGCTCTCCGTTACATCAAAACACCGCTTGAAGAGGTGCTTGGTGTAGATCTTCTTGAAGTTGGCAATGACCTGCTGGTCCATGGGTTGCAAGAGGGAGGTTGTGTTGGGTGGCAGAAACTGGACCTTGATGAAGGAGAACTCTGCAAGGATGTCCTTTTCCAGGCCAGGCGGGTGCGCAGGAGCATTGTCCAAGAGGAGGAGGCACTTCAAGGGCAAATCCTCTTCCTCCAGGTACCGCTTCACAGTCGGGGCGAAGACACTGTTGATCCACTCCACGAAAAGGAGGCGTGTGACCCATGCGCGGCCATTGGAACGCCACATCACTGGCAACCTGTCCTTTTGAATGTTGTGTGCCTTGAAGGCCCTTGGATTTTCAGAGTGGTACACCAACAGGGGCTTGACCTTACAGTCCCCGCTGGCATTCGCACACAACGCAAGTGTGAAGCGGTCCTTCATAGGCTTGTGGCCTGGCAATCTCCTCTCCTCCTGGGTGATGTAGGTGCGGCGAGGCATCTTCTTCCAGAAGAGGCCCGTCTCGTCGCAATTGAACACTTGCTGCGGGACGTAGCCTTCCTCCTCCATCATGGCCTTGAACTTGATGACAAATGCTTCGGCGGCCTGGTGGTCTGCGCTGGACGCCTCGCCGTGACGGACGACAGAGTGGATCCCGGTCCTCCTTTTGAACCTTTCAAACCAGCCACGTGAGGCTTTGAATTCCTGGGTGGCTGGCTCCTCCTGGGAAGAAGTTCCTTCGCCTGCCTCCTTGCTGGCCAGGTCTTCAAAAATGGTGGTGGCCTTCTCACAGATGACCGAGGTGGTCACAGTGTCCCCGGCTCGCTCCTTTTCTTTAATCCAGAGGAGCAGCAGGCGCTCCATCTCCTCGTGCTTTGGTGTCCTCTGCTTGGCAATCGTTGTCACGCCTTTCGCAGGAGCCACAACAGCTCTGATGGCCTCCTTCTGCTTGAGGACAGTGCCAATTGTCGAAGGGTTTCGTCCATACTCCTTGGCAATGTCCACCAAGCGCACGCCCCTCTCATGCTTGGCGATGATTTCCTTCTTGTCCTCCAAGGACAAGGGAGCCCTCTTCTTTTTCTCACCGCCGCTTTTATCTGTGGCTTTCTTGGGAGCCATAGCTCAAGCCTAAAAAGGACAAAAGGCACAGGCACTGAGCAAAAGCCACAATTGGAAACCACCCCCACCCCCATGGTCACACTCTCTGGCCCAAACTTGCAAAACTCACACCCCACACTCTCAAATCATCACAGCCATGACCAAAGCACCCAAGAACACAAACCCAAAGGCCAGAAACCCAAAATCTGAAAATGCAACCCCAAGGTCACACTGTCTGGCCCACATCAAATCAAGGCCAAACTTGCAAAAATCGATGCCCACACTTTCAAATCATCACAGCCATGAGCCAAGCACACCAGAACCCTAACCCATAGGCCAAAACCCCCCAATCTGAAAATGCAACCCTATGGTGAGACTCTCTGGCCCACATGGGACCATGGGCAAACTTTTAAAACTCACACCCCACACCCCACACTTTGAAAACATCACTGCCATGACCAAAGGAAACCACCACCCCACAGCAAAAGCATGGTCACACTGTCCCACCCCACAAGAAGAAGGTAAAAATCCATCCACCTACCTGTAGAGAAATTCCTGATGGCAGGTCTTGATCCGAAGTGTACTGTACAGTCTAAAGGCAGAAAGCCAGAACAAGTCCAAAGGCAGAAATCCAGAAAAAAGTCCAAGCCTCCACTGGAACCACGAGTTAGAGCTCAAAAGAAACTCTTCCTCACCAGTGCACAAGGCCAGACAAAGGGGGCAGATCAATGGAAGCTGGCTTTTGTTTCTGAAGCAAAGCCACCCCCCCAATTTCGTTAGCCAATCCAGATGATCAGCTTGATTTCTCAAGCCAATCACTGCTGCTAACGAAATTCAAAATTCGCGCCAAAGCTAACCCCTAACTCAGCCCCCTTAGCTTTCCGTTAGCACTGGAAAGCCTATAGCTGCACTTTGCAGCATTTGAATTTCGCGCCGAAATGAATTTCGTAACCCGAAAAATATTTCGTAACCCGAAACAGTTTTTTCCAATCCAACTTTTTCGTATCCCGGAAATTTCGTAACCCGGTCATTTCGTATCCCGAGGCACCAGTGTATCAAAATAGACAATAAGATTGATCTGTTGACGTGATGTGTAAGGGAAAAGATGTGTAAGGATATTCTTTTATATTATGTATTGTAATTTTTAGTTTTAATCAATAAAATTAAAAAAATTAAAAAAAGAGACACAGGTGAATACCACAGCCTGTTTCTGCCAAAACATGGATATTTGAGGAGCAGTGGTGTCCCCTAGTGTGGTTCACTGTTGTGAATCAAAACTGATTGAGAAGATTAAAAAATCTAGACAATGAAGTCTCTGATTCTTGTGTTCTCATGTTGAATTGAGGAGCCTCAATTCTGATGGGCAAGGAATGGTAACTTGAGAACCACAGCTTCTTTCAAAGAGTGCTTATGATAGAATTGTGTAATCATGAAGTTGAAAGAGACTGCAACAACCATCTAGTCCAGTGTATAGGAGAGATCCTGTTGCCCCATTTCATTGTCTGAACCTCTAGACAGAAGTGAAAAACCTCTCTTCACTACCAGAGTTCAGTTATACAGGCAAAACAAACATATTCACAGGGAGAGAGATGAACTATATAAAGACAAGCTAAAATCATTCTAACAGCAGATCCAAATGTGGGCGGTAAGTTACCAAGGAAGACCTTGCATGACCATCGAAATGAGCAGAATAGGCAAGGGCAAAGCAAACAAAGGATTCAGTGAGTTGCATGTAGCAGGTACTTTCGTGTGTGGTTTTCTTAGGGAAGGAGAATGCTGTATTCTGAAACAAGAAAAGGTAGTCTCCAATCACGGTGATGAATTCTACAACTCAAAGAGCTTGGGAGGTTACTTGGTTGCTAGGATGTCCTGTGACTTCCATAGATAGGTAGTGGCTCAAGGATCAGAGCTCTAGCCTAACTTCATGAAGGATAGACAATTGGGAGTTATTTAACCCCAAAGCCTGTTTTTACAAAATGTCTGATGTGGATGTGGATGATGGTACTCACATTGTGAGATTTTTTTAATCTCATGAATATGAGTTCTAACCAGCGTCCCTTCTAATCAGTTGCTTATAGTAGATCCATAATAAGAATATATTTAAACAGTATTTCAACAAATTATTGGAGTGGGTGTCTAAAAAACTCTTTGAATACATTTCAGTAATTCGAAGTGCAGAGCCAGGATGGTATGGGTAGTTGTGAGTAATGATAACCTTTTTTTTTTAAAAAAAAAATTAAAATAATGTAGAGTGTACATTAGAGAATACAATCTATGATGCATTAGATGGTACAAAAGTACTGTAGTAGATAAGATAAAAATATAAGAGTTCATTGCAACTGTGTTTTGTCACAAAGTAAGATCATCTCTTCTTTTCCAGGGTCTATTTTAGAAATCGCTGGGTAAAAACTGTCCACCCAGTGGTGCATCAGTACTGTTTGATTTCAAGCACACATTCCACCTTTCAGATGCCCCAAAAGGAAGACATTCTTAAACAACGAGTAATAGTGGTTACTTTGAATACTTCACAATATCTGTGTCAGCTGGATCTTGAGCCTGGTGAGGAAATGTGTATGATAAATGTTTTTTCTGTTCCTTTCTTTGGTATTCACAAATCTTGAAATATTTTTCTATCCAAAGTGAACACTATTGGGAAAGTAGATTTGTTAATTGGTGAGAACCCAGTCCACTTTTCTTTCCAGTTAACCACCCACAATGTTTTCATGTACATGTTAAACAGCATGAGGGAAGAAAGTAAAATCCTGCAGAGCTTCACAGAATAACCCTCAAAAGGCAGAGTACTAATTCCACAGCACTGCTTTTCTAATTTGCTTTCCAAACAAAATTCAGTTATTATACCCCAGTCATACAGGAAAGCCACATACTGTATATACTCATGTATAAGTTTAGAAATTTAGGTAAAAAAATTGGCCCTAAAAACCTGAGTCGACTTATCCACGGGTCAATGTAAGTACTGTATCTTACTGTATATTATACTCTTCACTTTCACCAGGGGATCGTTCTTTCTTTGAAATAAAATATGCCCTGGAAGTGTTGACCCCCCTCTATTATCTCATCCATCTAGCGTTAAGAGTGAGCACAGAGACTGATGTCTGCTTGAATTTTGAAAGTTATTTGACATTGTTTTGCTTTGCTTCATCCTTTAGATCCTTTGTTATATCCCCTAACTTTTACCCTCGACTTATCCAAGGGTCATATCAAAGTCCATAATTATGGCACCCAAACCTGCCCTTGACTTATACATGAGGTCGACTTATAGTTGAGTATATACAGTACATCATGTATGACAAGAGTGGATTTGTTTCATCATATGTCTTTAGAGTGGAGGGCTGTTTTTCGTGAAGGATTCCAGTACCTGTCACATGCACATTGACAGATTACCTCATATTAACATAAATATGTGCAGATAAAGTCTACATAAGAATGCATAGTGTTTCAATTCAAAGTAGTACCTTGTCAGTTTCTTCTTCTATATAATTATGCAAAGTTAATAGAATGATTATGAATGACCAAACAGCTCAGCAAAGAATTATACTGCTTTATTTATCCCTGTTTTAATTTTTTTTAATCTCATATTTCATTGATCCTGAGCCAGAACTTTCTTCATAGGTGAAAGGATCTTTATTTTAGCTCTTTTGTTGGATTAGGTCTGTCTCCTAGGGGGGAAAAACCACTTGAACACATTTGACCACAGTAGAAATTAGCAGTTTAATTTTGGACATCAGTTCCAGCAGAGTTTTAAAATCTTCAGGGAAGAAAATTATCAGGAGCTTATCCTGTTTTCTAAAGTATTTTAATATTTTAGCTTTGCTGATCTCTCATTGGTAGGGTAGAATGGCAAGAGAAAGAGTAAAAACACCTTGCAATCCCACCCATTTTACAGGACACATTGCTGTGTTGATTGGATTTCAACTGGTTTCACAGAATGCATGTAACTGTTTTCATAGGATTGTCACCATTTCTATCACTTGATATTTAATATTTCTCTGTTTCTGTTTTGTAGGGTTTTTTACACATATTCTGTTAGATGAAGCTGCACAGGCAATGGAGTGTGAGACTATCATGCCTCTAGCACTAGCAAATAAAAACACAAGAATTGTCTTGGCGGGAGACCATATGCAAGTATGTCTTCATATTATTATTGATCTTAACTCATATAATGGCCTGTTACAGACTGCCAAAATAAAGCTGCTTCGGGTCTCTTTGGAGGTATGCTATTTAAATGATGCATGGGCCCTAAGAGTCCGGAGGTCGCGCCAAAGCCACACTCCATTCCTAAGCACTGGAGTGCAGCTTTTGGTGCAGCTTCCGGATTCTTAGGACCCATGCATCATTTAAACAGCATACCTCCAAAGAGACCCGAAGCAGCTTTATTTTGGCAGTCTGTAACAGGTCATAATATAACTAAAAATGTGCAATCATATTAGTAAATTGCAACACATCAAATTCTTAAACAGATAGTGTGACATAATGGGTAAGGGAATGAAACATAAGTCAAGGAGTTAGTCACAAACTCACTTGTTCAGGGCTAGGCAACCTTTTTGAACCGGGGGCCGGGTTGCTGTCCCTCAGACAACTGGGAGGCCGAAGCCAAAAAATAAATAATTAAATAATTTAAAACATTTAAATAAATAAATAAACTGGGACAAATGTAGGACAACATTTTCAAATGGTGGACACTTTTTTTAAAAAAAGTGGAGGACACGCAAAAAAATTTGCTGATTTTTTAAAAAATGTTAATATAAATGCATGTTTCTGAGGCTTCTATAGACAATTGCCCCTGCGTGCGAGAGGCCAAAGGCCCCAGCGACAATCGGCGGCAGGACCGGGCTGGGGCCGGTCCCAAGGCCTTGCCGGGCCGCAGGTTGCCTACCCCTGCACTAGTTAGTCTTTGACATTATGTACTCTATGACAAAAAGCCATTCCCTTTCAGTCCTTTTCATTCTTAGTTTCTATCTGCACTGGGAATTAAAGAAGATCCAGATTGTAATCACTAGTGATGAATAGTACAACAAAATCTAAAATCTACAAAATAGCGATATCTTTAATGGTCCAAACATCATTATATAAAGGGATCTTGTAGTATCTTTCACACTAACTGAGAGAAAGAAATTTGTTATATTAGCTTATCTAGATGCAGTCTATATAATGTAGATTCATGCATCTGATGAAGGAGATTGAATCTAGAAAAACATACGCTACAAACCTCTATCTCTCACCCTTAAAGGTGTTATATAAATGAATAAAATAATGCTGTGGATTGTGTTTCATTTTGACTCAAATTAAAGAGCCATCTACTTAATATGTAATATATGCACTTCCAATGAGTTTTTCAGGAATTAGGAGTGAGTTAATTTCATACTAAACTTGTGGCTATTCAATATTGTTTTCCTGTTTGTTGAATCTCTCTCTCTCTGTGTGTGTGTGTCTGTGTGTGTGTGTGTGTGTAACACACACACACACACACACACACACACACACAGACATAGAGAGCGCTAGCTTGTGAGAAAGAAAGGACAACAGCATCTGACCCGTGCTTGCCTTTGCACTGTAAAGATTAGGCTTGTACAGAATCATATGTAATAACAAAATGTAAGAATGGGATTTTCAGGTCTTCAGTTTGGCACCAAGGTGGGCCAGTATCCTAATGTCAGTATCTGATATCTAATACTTTCGTGCCCTGTATTAGGAACCACTGGAGCCTCACATACTGGTAATTTATCATCCCATTTGCTTTTTTCACTGTTGGTCAAGATATTTAAGGGCCTAAATATTGTAAAGGCACTATATCCTGTCTGATCTTAGAAGTTAAGCAGGGTCAGTTCTGATTAGTAGTTGGATGGGAGACTGCCAGTGGATACCAGGTGCTGTAGGCTATATTTCAGCAGAAGGAACTGGCAAAACCACCTCTGATTATTTCTTGCCTAAGAAAAACCTATGAAATTCATGAGGTCATCATAAGTTTTCAGGCAACATGAAGGCACATAGACATACATAAGACATTTAATGTCATTTCTATGCATTTGCTGTTAGCTTTTCTTGTATTTTATAAGACAGCTTAAAATATTCTAGATATTACATTATAAGGCTAAATAAACAACACTTTTCTTCTTTTTCTCTATTGCAGCTTAGTCCTTTTGTGTACAGTGAATTTGCCAGAGAGAGAAATCTTCACGTCTCACTACTTGATCGTCTCTATGAACATTACCCTGCAGAATTTCCATGCAGGATCTTGCTGTGTGAGAACTATCGCTCCCATGAAGCTATCATCAAGTAGGTGTGAACTTTTTCACTGTATCACACTTTTGCCTGGCTGTTGCAAATGTCTAATAGAAGCATTTCTTTTAAAAAAGAATCCATTGCCACAGTTGAAAAGAGAAGTCTAAACTTAAAACTTTTAAAACACTACTGTTTCTGTGTATGAAAAGTGAATATATAAGAACATTATTTTACTATGCAATTTTTAAAAAACGAGGTTAGCTGAATTTCTTAATGATTGATACAACAAAAGCTATTGTAAAGACCATGGTGGTGATCCAACTGATTTATAGCCACAGTGATTTTAATGTTGATTAGTTGATTCCTAACACTCATTCTTCCATTCTCACTCTTGTGAGCCTCCTGAAAGAATTTTAGGTATTTTGCATGACTACTCCATTTTTCCAAAATTAGTCTATTGGAACCTGCTGAAATATGCACAGGAGGGAACACCTAACATGAAATATTCATTATTCTAGATATCTAGAATAATGAATATTTCATGTTAGGCCAAAGACTGCTAATTCTTGCATATTGAAGTGTTTACATCTAGAGAGAAGCAGTGTACTTAATTTGCCAGTGGTCTAAGCCAGAAACATAGGACGAGTAATGGCAATTCATGGTATGCTGATTCTTATGGTCCAGAGTCTAGGTGGAGATCTGGAAAAAGGAAACTGGTGCGGGAAATAGGCAAGGATGAAGCTGGATTTGGGGAATGCTATGAAGCAGGCTTGTGGAAGGTACAGCCCTCCAGGTTCCCATCATGCCTCACCACCAGCCAAGCTGAAGGACATTTTAGCCAGGCTCATGAGGCCTTGGTTGTAGTTTCTCCCCTTATGGTGATGCTACATCACCATAAGCGGAGGAACTACAACTAAGCCCTCATGAGCCTGGCTAAAACTTCTTTCAGTTTGGCTGGTGGTGAGGCATGATGGAAATGGTAGTTCATCAGAACCTAGAGGGTGTAAGTTTCTTGTCCTTGCTCTAAAGAGACAGAGGCTAGAATCCTGTTGGCAGACTGTGCTAACGATTGTCCTCTTTTCAACCAAGTGCAGCCATCCTGGGAGAAGACATTAAAAATCTGCTGGCTTTGAGCAACCCATTGCTACAATAGCTTTCTTCTTTCACAGCTGCTACACCCATAAGCTTTTTCTTCCTTCTACCACTGTCCGTACTGGCATAATTATGCCAGTGCCAGTGTAGTGGACCAACATCCTTTTGGCTAGACACTCTGTTAAGGTGACAACATGTTTACATGCTTATCATAGACAGAGGATTCATGCATAAATGTCAGACTGAATGGGTCCAAACTATAACCCTCGTGCTCATGTTGAATCATGAAGAGAAATTCTGGGATTATTTTGGATTTACAACCTTCCCTAATCCTACAGTTTTTCCATTGGTAGATTGGAAAGGCTAATAATAATTTACCCATGAGTAAGTTATTAGGAGCAGATCACAAGAATGTAGGCTCTCCCCTTCTGTAATGCCCTATCAGTTCATACTCTAGAGCTTTATTGTGGAGCTGATGCCCTTGAAATATTTTTGGGAACAGGCATAGCATCAGTAGTACTGTAAAAAGTAAGTAGTTTTTTTAAAAAGATGATTGTAGGTCCTACAGTACTACAGCTTGGATACATTGCGCTATACTGAGGTAGGCAACTGTGAAAGCATGGAAGCTAGTTTTCAACTCTGGTTCCATGGAGAGCTGTAGCCCTCAAGGTTCATCCAGAGATCAGCCAAAAACGAAAGCAGCTTTAATTTTTGTTTGATATTTTGTGTCATTAGTGTCAAGAGTGTCATTAGACTAGTTTTGGATATTTTTGCTACACTTATTTTGGGGAGGGTATAGTGTAGTGATTCCTAAGTGGACGATACTACCCCCTGGGGTGGTGAGGAAAAAGGGGGGCTTCAGTGCAGTTGCCCAGCTTCATTCCAAGTAGTGAAACAGATTGGAAATTACTAACATGGGGATCTAAAACTTCTCAATGCCTTACAGCCAGATAGTAGAAAATGTCCCTGCACCAAGCACGCCTATCCACTAAAAATATGAAGACAGTGTTTTATGGATAAGATGTATATTTATTTCTTCAGATTTATAAAAAACTTAAATAAACTGTTGTATAAAGTTAAGAATTATTTGTGAAATACATATGCTTGTTTAACTCTGTAATGCTAGACTACTTGTTCTGAATTTGTAGTAGGACAATAGATCTTATATCAAGAAATAGGCATGAGCGGTGCTAGGGTTGTCACCCAAGGGAAAAGAGGGCAACAGCCCAAAAATGTTTGGGAACTATTGGTGTAGAGTTTCAGTTACGTAGATTTAGAGACTGTAAAAAGAAACCTTTAACACCACATGTAACCAATAGGTTTTAGTTTTCCAACCCTGTCCTCTGCTGTGTCAGTGCTCTTCAGCTGCTACCAAAAAAGTTGTGGCCATTTATAATGTAAGAAAGTGTTTATGTATTTTATCTCCCTCTTCCAGTTAGTAGTGTTTGCCACCCACTATTTACCACTAGGGAAATAAAAATTATTCATACTCTTATTTGGCATTCAGCACATTTTAACAAGTTTCCTCCGTTCATTTTTTGGCCTGAATCCAAAGGGCCCCTGTTGGTATGCCAAGGAGGATAGCTGTCCATTGGAAATGTTCACTCCCTCTATTCCTTAAGGTGTATTCCATGCTGTGTCATAAACTTTCACCTGATTTTCAGAGATGTGTGCATGCACAATCTACTTTTCATCCCCTCTCCCAACTCAATTGTTTTATATGTTATTTCTCTTTTATGTGAGGCTTGTAAGTACACCTCAATACAAATTTTTGTTGCCCTTGTCTTTTGTTTTCTAGCTTTTGTGGCATCATCTAAAAACTCTGTTCCTAGCTGTTTCATATTCAGAATGTGCTTGAATATTGTATCACAGAGAAAAGTAATTGTTCTCACCATAAAATATTCACCACACTTTAGGTGTAGAAATATCACTGGAATCAAATCAACCTGTGCAGTACTGCTTGACAATGTATACCATCCTTAGAAATGGAAATGTAGACCAGTGTGCATGTGCCCTTATTCCGGCCATGCCTTCTTTTCTTCTGTTTCCATGAATACATAGTTTATTGCCTAGCAACAGCTCTCTTTCTTACTTGGGCAGAAGGAGAAAGAAGGTTCTCTTCTAGCCTTTGGAGACAGGGATATAAATTAAATGCAGGCTGAAGGATATTTGCCTCCTGTTGCTGTGGGATGAGCATGTGAGTGCCTTCCCCATTCTCTTCCATGTGGTTGTGTCTGTTTTCATCTCACCTCCACCTCCTCTGTGTAGATCAGCAAGAATTGTTTTGTATTACAAAAGCATTATTTTATTTATTTTTTAATTTAGAATTGAGTTTTAAAGTTAATATGTATTTTCCACATTCTGTTTGTGCTTTCTTCTCTGCAGTTATACTTCTGAACTTTTCTATGAGGGCAAATTGATGGCAAGTGGAAAACAGCCAGCCCACAAAGATTTCTACCCTCTGACTTTCTTCACAGCACGAGGAGAAGATGTGCAAGAAAAAAATAGTACTGCTTTTTACAACAATGCTGAGGTAGCACTTGGGTTTCACCTTTAATTGCTTCTCGTTTGTTGTAATTTTTGCTGCATGTCATTATTTTTTCCCTTCCAGAATGGTTTTTCTCATGCCTTGTTTGATGCTTTAAACGATCCTGGGAATGCTAATTTGGAAATTAGTATGTCTTGCGCCTAGGCAAATGGCCTCTTCACTTCACCGTTTCAATATGAATCCACATAGTTTTGCATTTTAGCTACCTTTGGCAAGGTGATATTGATAATGTGCATTGTGGCTTCTACATAGAAATGAGTCTTTTAAGTGGAAGAAGTAGATAGTTCTCCAAAGTGGTTCATAGTAAAAGACGTATGCAAAGCCCAAAATCCATTGCCATTCCATTTTTTACAGTCCTGTCCTTGACAAAAAGAAAGCAAATTTTATTCTTAAAATGCTAACACAATAAGGTTCTTAACCCCATTGGGCCACTGGATTATATTTTTGTAAATATAAATTCATTTGCATAATATTAGTCTCTGCTTTGTTCCCATAAATTGGAATATCCACCTTTTAGTACCATGGCTATTGTGATTACTTAAAGATTTATGTGCCTCAATCCTTCTCGGTAATCCTGAAATTTAGCACTATATTCCCGCTGATAATTGCGTTTTATTCTTTTAATGAGTGATGTGCTTTAATACTGTAGTTTAAGGGGCTCAAGACATGGCTGCTAAGGAACGGCTCCATGCCACCCCTTTCCTCACTGTATCAGAGCCACAGCCCTGTGCTGGTCTTTCTGTGGCACAAAAAGAAGCCACAACAACAACAATAACAATAACAATAATAATAAAAAATTATTTTTATCCCGCCCCTCTGTGCAATACAACTTGAGTAGCTTACAGCATTAAAATATATATTCCATATCCACCAACCCCCCCCCCCCCCCAAAAAACAGAAAAAAAAATAACAATTAAAAACATCACTTAAAATAATAGCAGACCAACAGTAACTGCAGCAGAGTCAGGGGTAAACAGGTTAAGCTTTCTTTTGGTGGCCGGCTGTTTATTCAGGAAGGGCCTGCTAGAAGAGATCCGTCTTAATGGCTTTTTAAAAGCTGTTTAAGGTGGTAATATGACAGATCTCGTCCACAGGCCGTTCCATAATCTGGGAGCAGTTGCAGAAAAGGTCCTCTGGGCAGTTTGAAGACAATCTAGTTTTTATAGGTTGCAGCAAGCTCCTGCCAGAGGACAGAGGACTGAGCCATGCCCCCACACTGCCCCCACCGGTCTGTAGAGGCTCTGAGTCTAATACTCACTTTTGTATATTTTTAATTGTATTGTTCTTTTAACTTATAAGGTGCTTTGAGTTCCAATTTTTTGGGGGAAGTGAGATATAAATAAATATAACAACAGCAGCAACAAGTAATCTGCTCACAATACAAATGGTGTTCTGAATCTTTTGATGTTCTTGGGAAGCTGGGAGTCTGGACCTTTTTGTCCATCTTATGACACAGTTTCATTACGAATGGTGAGGCAGTACCCTTATTGTATCTCCCCATCACTACCAAAGTCTCTCTTGTGGCACCATGTTTTTATCACCTTTCATTTGGAAACCATCTCGAAGCTTCCACACTTCTCCCCAAACTGATCATTGTTATGGGGCAATCATTAACCCTTTGTTTACCTGGAGGAGAAACTATACCCCTCGATTATGTTACCCAGATAATGGCAGAATACATTATCATATAGTGAGAATACATTTGAAGAATCCTTATCAAAATTTGTTCTGTTTTTCTTAGTGAGTAGCATTATCAATATCTTGTTCTTCTCTTCTCTTCACCTCACCCTCGCTCTCACCCGTCACAGAGTGTTGATTACTGTGACAGTTTTACTGCAGCAGAATTACTTGTCTCGGTCAGACTTTGGATTATATCCTTTGACTACTTTTGTTACATCTCTCCTCACTATTAACACTTGATTTCTTCTTAGATTTTCGTTCCCTGAGTCAAACATTGTGTAATTATCTGACTCAAAAGTCTCATTCATGTCACTTTAGCTTGTTCACCCCAATTATTGCAATGTTTATGTGTTCCATTTCTTGTTTTACTAAGGGTCTGTACAAACAGCCCCTAAGGGGCGGCATGCAACCACCTCTTTACTGGTTGGATTGGGGCCACGGCCACCACATGCCGCAGCCCTGATCTGGTTTCTGGAGTGCGGAGAAAGGAGCCGCAAAATGCAGCTCCTTTTTGCACCCTCTAAAAGGCGCTACAGCTGTGGCAACGCAGCTTTGTGACGGCTTTTTGGCACTGCATCATCTAGATGCAGCGCCAGGGTCATGCCATGATGCTGGACACCATCTAGAATGCTGCACAGCGTCATGTCATGATGGGGCAGAGTCACAGCGTTGAGCATGCGGACGCTCTGGCGTGACTCTGCCCACAGGCCAGCACTTTGTGCCTGTCTGTACTGGGCCTTAGTGTATCTTTCCCTGAATCTTACTTCTCACATTCCATATTCCTGTAATATGTGTTGTACAGCTTCTGACTTTCCTTTAGTCTTTGAACATACCAACAGTTGAACATCCTTTCAGCTTAAATCCAATTGCTTTGTTAGCTACAGCACTACCTGTATTTGTCTTCTGCTCTTCCCCAGTAGCTTGTTGAGTACCATCCAGCCTCGAAGTTTCATCTTCTGGCACTATTCCTTTGTTTTATTTTGTGTCTCATCATAGAGTTTTTATGGTCAAAGATCTCAAAGGCACGTTTACTGTGCCTCCTTCAAATATTAGCTATGATGCCACTGTGATTGTCCGAGAGAGTGTCCACCAGTGTCACTTACCACTACTGCTGCTTCCTAGTAGCTGTTTGGCACATTTTGTCTGGCTCCTCAGAACAACTCAGTCCAACATAGAAGACCCTATCAGCAGCACTGATGCTGTCAGAGTACAGCATGGGACTCATGAATTTGATTATTTGCCAGTCCCTAGCTGTGTGCACGCATAGTCCTCCTCCTTTCTCCCTCCCGGGCTTTTCCTCTGGAAATGGGGGGAAAGACAAGGAGGGAGAGAACAGGCAGGAAGTTGTGTGCATGCCACTCTTGCACCTCCTCCACTGTCTCAGGCAGCTTCACAGAGCTACCTAAGGCGTTGGAAGGGAAGTGGGGGACCCGTACGTGCACACTCCCTTACCCTTCCAGTGCCTCAGACAGCTTCACAGAACTATCTGAGGCATTGGAAGGGAGGCGGGGACTCACAAGTGCACACTCCCCTGTCCTTTTAGTGCTTCAGACAGCTTCCCAGAGCCACTATCTGGGAGATGGAAGTGCACGCGTGAGCCTACGCACTGCTCTCGCCCTCCTTATACTTTATTCACGGAATTTTGACTTTTGCAAGGGGCCCTAACCCCCACGAAAGTCAAGTGTCAATTGTAAGGTTAACTGTAGTCTCTTGCCTCACAATCCCACCACTATGGGAATGTAGTGCTATTGGTAGGATGTTTTGCTTACTTACTTTGAGCCCAAAATGATTTCTGGTTCATAGTTCTGAAAATGTAGTCTTGCCATCATGTAGTGTGCTAACTAGCAACATCCAGAGAAGAGACTGTGGCATACATTAGATATGATATAATGATTATTAGCTTTAGGAAGAATGTTTTAAATAGAGCAGATATTGTAGCATTTCTTAGCAAGCACAAAAGTATTTTATTTAGAACATTTTGGCAATGTGTGTACCAAAGTGGAGAAAGACCTATAGGGTTTCTCCCCAGGAGAATTGTTGCAGTAGTTTCTTCATCATTTCTGTACAAAATCGTCTGACAGTAGTCACGTAGAGAAGCAAATTTTGCATTTTCTTTGGTCTTGTATTGTGAGATAGAAAACTTTGGCGGGGTACAGACCGCCGCTTTGCGGCGGTCTGCCGCCGCCGCCAGTAGGTCCGCGGGGGGCCGGAGCCTTCACACGGCCCGTCTCCCGCGCGGACCGAAAAAGAAGCTCCAAAATGGAGCTTCTTTTTCCGTCGCGTTTGCGACGTAGCGAGGCGCCAGGGGCGCGCTCGCTACGTCACAAGCGGCGCGACCCGTACGGACGCTCAGCGTCTGATACGCAAAGATGGCGCCGGCCATGTAGAAGGGCCGGCGCCATCTTGTACGGACGGAGTCCGTACTAGGCCCAGGGGTGTCTAAAAGAGACGCCCCTTTTTTAAAATGGGATGTCCGGAGGACGTCCCAAATGGCGGTGCAGAAAGCACCATAGTCTCATTTGATGTTGAATCTTGGTTCTGACTGTTCTAAATTTAAATTGATTTAAGTAGTCTGTGTGAATTCTTTATTTTGCCAAACTTTTTTCAGTGTGATTTGCCCAGCTCTCAAGCTTGGAATAACTCATAGAGTAGTACCCAAAGCAAATTAAAAAAAGGGAAAAGTTTTGGTACTCATTTGTCAGTTGCCCTTCTCAGTTCTCTAACGCACCACTCTAACTAGCCATTTACTACAATGGCAAGTGTAGAGGCAGGGGAGAGATTATACAAACCATAGAATGAAGGCTTTTAATTTGTTCTGATCACATGATGTGTTTGTAGTGCATATTGTCTTTCTCAAAATTCTGTCAAGTGTACTTGATAATTTCACTTTCTCTGAATACTATGGAGA
Organism: Sceloporus undulatus; assembly: GCF_019175285.1. Classification (NCBI taxonomy): domain Eukaryota; kingdom Metazoa; phylum Chordata; class Lepidosauria; order Squamata; family Phrynosomatidae; genus Sceloporus; species Sceloporus undulatus. Next base: position 156,713,062 of record NC_056523.1, on the reverse strand, counting down.
AAGAAATTATTTACAGTGCTTGCAGTTTCCTCTGTCTTTAAGATGCTCATCTTGTTTTTTTCAACTTACACATATTGTTCAACATGAGATGTGTGCTGTTTTGGATGAACTCATCAAGAGGTTGCAGGACGGGGAGTCATGTTCCTAGGGGAGTCCTCAATCAGTTTTATTTAATGGCCTGCCTCATGGTGGCCAGAGTGTAGTAGATCTCAACTTGTGCAGATAATTTGCACCTGAGAGAATTTGAGGAGGACAAATTGGAGGTCAGTACCCAGTTGTCTCTTCTCAATATAGTATGATCACATTACACGACATCTCTTGACAAATTTGTGTTTTTGTGAAGCAACTATGGCCACACCGATATTGTTTCACTGCTTATGCTGGAAGGATTACAACATCTAGGACACAGCTCCTCCATATATAATGGAAAAGCAGTTTAAAGATTTTTCAGTTAAATAAATATAGTTCTGTTGACTGATTGGACAGCTGTGGTGTCCTGTAAGATACAGTTCTGTGATGTGTGCTGTATATTATTTTAAGTCTCAGTTTTGCATAAAGAAAAGAAATAAATGTAAGGAAAAATGTAAAAATAAATATACGTTAGTTCTGTCTATTTCAACAAAGCAAATTGCCATTGTTTGTGCTTAGCTTAAAGGGTCTACTCATTTTTGGATCCTTCTGATTGCATGTTAAGGTTACAGAGACGATGTTGATTATTGTGGAGGTATGCCTATAAATTATAGTGTTAATAGTTGAATAGAGGGTATTTTAGTTGTAGTTTAATAAATATTATAAAAACGCTTCCATAATATGCTTTGCTTTGTTTTGAAGCATTACTTTTTATCCAGGGGACTAATACCAGTCTTTTAAAAAGTCCTGTTCAGTTTTTAGTATGAGGTTTTTTCCTCCTTTCAAGGTGTTTGAAGTAGTGGAACGTGTTGAAGAACTGAGAAGAAAGTGGCCAGTAGCCTGGGGAAAATTGGATGATGGCAGTATAGGTGTTGTAACACCATATGCTGATCAAGTGTTCCGAATTCGGGCAGAGCTTCGAAAAAAGAGATTGTCTGATGTCAGTGTTGAAAGAGTGCTAAATGTTCAGGGTAAGTAGCACATACACATGTATGGTTCTTTGAAACTAGCTGAGTATTTGAAATAATTGTTAATGGGTCAGCAATTTTATTTATCTAGTATTTTATTCAAGAACCAGTTGTGAAAATTCTTGGCTACACTTTTTACTTTAAGTTTATATTGTGTAATAAATTGAATAATAAGTGTAATATAATTATAGTTTGTGCATAGACAGATATATAAAGTGGGTCCTCAGTATCTCATGAGCTTTGGTTCCAGGACCCCCCATGGATATCAGAATCCATGGACGCTCAAGTCCCACTATATACAAAGTTGTTGTAAAATGGTGTCCCTTATATAAAATGGCAAAGTCAGGGTTTGCTTTCTGGAATTTTTTATGTGAATATTTTCATACCCTGGTTGGTTGAATCAGTGGATGCAGAGTCTGTGGTTACAGAGGACCAACTGTAGAAGTACTGTTTCTATGTTGTTCTTAATTACCTTTTTTCTATGAATTTTCAGTATACAGCAGATTCTATAAATGCCTTATCAGTTATCTCAGTGTGGGGAACTGGCATTTTTCTTTTTCGAGTTTACCAAGGACTGGTACCGTATTTGTGCCCATTGGTTACAATTGTTTCTATCCTGGAAACTTTCCAGGGATGGCAGCCCTTGGCTTAGAGAATCATAGGCGCGTTACAGACTGCCTGAAAGCGGCGGTCTGCCGCCACCACCATTAGCGGTGCCGAGGAGCCTCAGCGGCCAAACCGCAAGGCTCCCCGGTGCCGCAAAAAAGCGACAAATGGTGCTTCTTGTTGCGGCGCGCTAATGACGCCACAAGGTGCCAATGGTGCACTCGCGATGTCATTAGCGACGTGCAGACACTAAGCGTCCGCTACTCAAGATGGCAGTGCCCGTGTAGAATGGGCGCCACCATTTTGTACATCCCCAGGACGTACTAGGGTTAGGGGCGTGGGTAAAGCACGCCCTTTCCTAACCCTAGTACCTCCTGGGGACGTACTTTACGCCCGTGCGGAACGGGCCATAGTATCATAGAATCATAGTGTTGGAAGAGATGCCTAGGGCCATCCAGTTCAACCCCTTACCATGCAGAGATACACAATCCAAGCACTTCCAACAGATGGCCATCCAGCCTCTGTTAAAAAAGCTCCAAAGAAGGAGACTTTGAGCAGCACTGAGTTGTACTTGGTCTATGTCTGTAATATACATGTACCTTGAAACTGTGGTTTGCTGTCTCTTTCTGCCCCCCCCCCCCCGCCCCCCCCCCCCCCCCGGTTTTTTTTTTTTTCTATGATCTACCCTGGCCCCGAGCTAGATACCCACACTTTTTTCTCCCCTTTACATATATATGACTGTGTATAGATATGGGAGGATTCAAAGAAATATGTCTTGCCCACCCTACAGATATTTCTGGTAATAGAGGAATGATGAAGACTTAACCAGTAAATGATTCTTGCTATTTCTCATGCAGTACTGTTTTAACATAGAGCTCCTTAAGTGAGAGATAGCAATCCAGGTTCTAGAATTACATATACTAAGTCAATCTATTACTAGCTATTATTAGCAACAACAACAATAAAAAAGGATAAAATTATCTTATACCTTTCTTTTTTCTACAGGAAAGCAGTTTCGAGTATTGTTTCTCAGCACAGTACGAACACGGCATACATGCAAACACAAGCAAACACCAATAAAACGGAAGGAGCATTTATTGGAAGATTCAACAGAAGACTTAGATTATGGTTTTCTTTCCAATTATAAGCTTCTCAACACAGCCATTACAAGAGCACAATCCTTAGTAGCTGTGGTGGGAGATCCTATTGCTTTATGTTCCATTGGCAGATGCAGGTACACCAAACATGTGGTATGAGCAACCAGTAAATAGTAGTGATGATAATATTTTATATTTAATAATTGAAAGTTGGACTGTTGTTTGGAAAGTAATCCACTCCCATTTCAAGTGCCCTGCCAATATGAAATCTGTTCACTTTCCCAAATATTTTGAGAAAAATTTTGAGCCTTAGAGGGGAAAATGTCTGTGTTCTTTATCCTTGACTGATATTAAGAGCTATCTTAATACCTGAGTCATTTTTTATTTTATCAGAAAAAAATTATGCTCTACTAGCAGGATCTTAGTCTAATACAGATCTCTTCTGTATTTCTCTCTCAGTTTTATAAGTGGATGTAGAAATTTAATGTTTTAATGCCCTCTCAGGTAAAAAGCTTTCCTACAGATGAGAAAAGCAGCATGTCACAGGAAAAGAGTCTCAATTAACTTCCTTTTTGACATGCTGGCTTTTTTGTCTGTAGGTAAAGTGTGTCATGAGGGAGATTTCAAGTATGATGTCTCATGCACAAAGACACCAGTGTGAGATTATGCAGTCCAGGAAAGGATGCTTTACAAGACTTTACTGCACATTCAGATCAGCTCTCAGCACAAATCTTCTCCAAATAATAGCATCATTGACCAAAAAGTAGATGAGATAATGCAGACATATATTGTGTATTTCATTCCAGCCGCTGGATTATATTCTTTGGGGATAAAACATCAACTTGCTGGTTGTCAAAAAGGATCAGAAACCAAGTGTTTTATTTTTTTTATGCCATTTGGGTTCCTTGAACTCTATTTTTGTTTAAGAGAAAGAATATGAAAAAGTGAAGTGGTTTAGTTAATCCAGAGTATCTTTGTGGGTTACTAAATTGAGTATAATGTTACAAGGTTATGGTCCTTTTGTAAGAATGTGGAGTAAGATTGGATTAGACAGCAGTTGCTTGTCACTGAGAGAGAAGAGCATGAACTCTTTACGCAATTTCCTGGACAAGAATTTCCTATGTGACACACAGAACAACCTGTGAGAGCTTTTTCTTAGTCACTTGATATGAAAGGTGTGGTTAGAGACATTTAGAAATTTAAAATTATCATTATTGTAAACTCTGAGACGCTTCTGGTTACATACAGTGTTAATGGCAAAGCACAGACAGGGAACTCAATGATGTTCCAGCATGACATCCTTATAATAAACCTTAACTGCATAGAAAAAGTTGGGAATGTGCTTTGATTTCATACTTGGCATGTGTTATGCCATTTTAATCCAAATAAACAATATAATTGAGTTGTACATTTTTGTATAACCTTCTAAGTCAGACTCAGTTTTTAACAATTTCTTTGCTGCAAATTATGAATATTGTTTTTGGTAAGGTTTTGTTTTCATTCTGAGACTCATGCTCTGTTTGAAAGGCATGCTAAAAATGAAGATATTCAAAGAATAAAAAGGGGTACAGGAATATTTATAGGAAATTCCACTTGATTTGGTAAAACAAAACAATTGAAAGTGGAAAGTGCTTTACTTTTATAAATGTTCCAATATCTGTTGGAGTAAAGCAGTAATATGCCCTGGTCAGATATTAGGGGTTTTTTTTTTATAAAAAAGGTTAGATTAGGAAAGAATCTTTGATATATGTTTATTTTAAAATCTTTAGCATATATTGTATAGCAGAGCTGTCAGATTTCCATTCATTGGTATTATAGCCCTATAATAATAAGTGTGCCATGTGTGAAGAATCTCCATGGGGTACTGTGCAAATCAAAAATGCATGGTTTTCTAACGTTCTAGTACTAAGCTTGATGGCTATATTAATATGCCATAGGCAACTCTATCAAAACTTTCCTAATGCCTGAATGTTGATGTTTATTTTTCTTGAGTTCAGCACTGCTTTGTCTCAGAATCAAATAGTACTGTCATGAAAGGGATATATAGAAACATAGCATAATGCTGGATCCAAAACCCAATTTGGGAAATGTGTACCATATGTACTCAACTATAAGTCAACCTCATGTATAAGTCAAGGGCAGGTTTTGGGACCAAAATTACGTATTTTGATATGACCAGTGGATAGGTCAAGGTTAAAACTTTAGGGCATGTAACAAAGCAAAGTTTCTAGGTGAAAAGCAAAGGAAAACAATGCCAAAGAACTTAGAAAAGTTCAGCAGGTGTAACTATTTGTGACCACATTAAAGGCAGGATGGATGAAAGAGTGAGGGCGGGGTGGTCAGTGCTTCCCGAACAGATTACGCTCTTGCCTTTCACCAGGAGATGTTTTTTCTTTTTATATGAGTTAAAGTACAGTATTTACAGTACATTGACCTGTGGATAAGTTGACTCAGGTTTTTGGAATCAATTTTTTGACTAAAATCTTTAGACTTATACATGAGTATATACAGTATGTAGCAAACAATAAAATTCTATCCCTTTTATACTGACTTCTTTAGGAAATTCTGGGAAAGGTTTATTGCCTTGTGTCATGATAATGAAAGTCTGCATGGTATCACATTTGACCAGATCAAAGCTCAGTTGGAAGCTTTGGAATTAAAGAAAACCTATGTATTGAACCCACTGGCTCCTGAATTTATTCCACGGGCTCTACGTCAGCAGCATTCATCAAACATCAGTAAACTACAGCAATCTCCACCAAAGGTAAAGTGTCACCAGTGATGAAATTATTAAGAGCTATCAAGCATCTGTCAAGAAATAAAATGAACAGGTGGATTGTTTTGTTTCTTCATGTGAGTAGGAACAGTGCTGGACTGAAGGGACCACACTGTTATCAGGTGTTGTAGAATGTAGCTGTATATTAAGTAGTAGGTTTTGTGAGAAAGTAGGTTTAAAAGATATTGCAGTAATCCAGCCAAAAGCTGCTAAAATTCATGTGAGAAATTATATTTGCTATATTACATTTTGTAAGGGTGCACTGTATTAGAACCTTGAGGAGGGAAATCCTGTTTTTAAAAAATTGCATGTTTTTGTTTGCAAGTTAACCACTATATCAGTTTTTCAAATTAATGCTATTTTCATTCACATTTTCAGAGTTTATTTGACAGAATAGAAAGAGAAAGCTTTTTCCTTGGCAGTCATTTGCAGAAGAATTCTCATAATTGGAAATATTCATTTATCAGAATTCATTACCTTCTGCAACATAATGAAGATGATGCATTGAAATGTTAGGCTTTTAGGAAATGGCTTGTCCAAAAATTACTCTTCACTTTCAAGATCCATATATTAATAACACTCCTATTTCTGCAGAGGTTTTATTATGGCATGCAGTTTGGAGTTAGAACATTTGTCATCTTGCTTTTTAATTATCAATTAGAAGCCATAATATTTCTGACATACGTTGTAGTGTAAAAGGAAAAAAAATAGTTTCCTGAGACTCAGTGGAATTTTGTTAAAGGGTATCGTTAGTCATAAAATTTATGTTAAACCTACACTCTGCCCACAGACTTCTTTCTTCTCTCATTGACAAAGGAATAAAGTACATGGCAAATACATGTTCAGTGATGAACTTTCAGGTTTGAATTTCAACTTAGGATCTGAAGAGAGAGTGCTTGGCTATAGTTCTTCTTTTACAGCTTCATAAACCATTGCTTAAGAAGCCATGGATAAATGTCCAAAAAAACATCCAGTATGTAAATTTGTGGTTTAATGGTAATGGTGCTAAACATGCTGCTAGAGTTCCAGTTATATAATATGCAAGCTTTCCATCTGAGTGTCACTACCACAAGATCCGGAATAAGGGTGTTTTATGATTGTGTTAGTAATTATGAACTTTATTTTCAAAAAGGCTGTACAAATACTCTTCTTTATTAAAGCAATATTGAAGTACTGCATATACCCATATATAAATCTAGACATTTTAGTCAAAGCATTGATCCAGAAAACCTGGGTTGATTTATCCACAGGTCAGTGTAAATATTCTACCTTAACTCTTATTTAAAAAAGGAACCATTCCCTTCTCTGAGTACAGTAATAAAAGGCAAGAGCTTAGTCCATCCCAAGAGAATATAAGAGGCACTAGTCACTGCCTCTCCCTCTGCTTTGGTGCCACTTCTGGCTTTTATTTTATTTATATGCCAACTTTCTCCCAAATTGGACCCAAATATAAAATTAATGAACCACATTAATAAAGCAAATATAAAATGTAAAATCCTTAAAAATGCTAAGTTAAAAGTATAAAACCATTTCAAACATACCAAAGCAACCATTCCAATAAGAAGCTTTAGTGGGCACAATTGCGTATTAAATATTTGCATGAAAAGAAAAGGTTTTGCCTGCTGGTGAAAGGAGAAGAGGGAGTGGGGCAGCCTAACCACCTATGGATGGAAGCACTGAGAAAGCTATCCTCACTAAGTGAGCCTGTGATGGTGATGAGACTGAGAGAAAGCATTCCCCTGAAGATCTTAGGGTTCTGCAGGTTCAAGGAACGGACTGGTCTGAGCTTACTGGGAAGGGAGTTCCAGAGTCTAGGGGCAGGGACAGAAAAGGCCGTCTCATGTCCCCACCAACTGTGCTTGTGATGGTGGTGGGACTGAAGGGCCTCTCCTGAGGATCTCAGAGCCTGGGCCAGCTTTTACAGGGAGATACAGTATTTCAAGGAGTCTGGACATATAGGGCTTTATAGGTCATGACCAGCACTTTGAATGGTATACAGAAATAAGCTGGCAACAAGTGACCTTTTTTTTTAACAAAATGTTGATGCCCAGACAAAGGTCATCAGCTAAGGCGACCATGACAGTCTCCACCCCAAATCCCATCCTAAAGCCAGTTTGAAATGGATCAAGATAATCGGTTTCCTCCAAGACAGCTTGGAGTTGAAGAGCATCTGCCCTCTCGATCACCTTGCTCAAAAATGGTAGTAAAGAGACTGGCCTGTAGTTCTTCATATCCAGGGGGGGGGTCAAGGTTTTTTCAGGAGTGGACTAACCGCCGCTTCCTTCAAACAGGATGGAACATGACCCTCCCTAAGGGATGCATTGATGATGTCCCTTAAAAACACCCTCAAGGCATCTTCCCCCTGGATGGCCAGCCACAAAGGGCAAGGGTCAAGAGGGCAAGTTGTTTTCTTCACTCTACCAAGGAGCTTGTCCATGTCATCAGTACTTACAGATTGAAATTGATCCAGTATAACCACATCAGCGGAATTGCTGGACACCTCATCAGTTGATTCTGTTATAACTCCAGCATCCAAGTCGGCTCTCATCTGAGAGATTTTATCTACAAAGTAGTTGTTAAATGCATCACAGCAGGCTGTTTTGGGCTAAGTAAATGGGACTGCCGCAGTGTTTGTGTGTGTGTGCTCACTTGCTGCTTGCAAATTCCTGTCTGATTCTAGTGATTTTTCTTTGCCAGTCAAATGAATCAGAAAAATGCAGAATCTCTTTTTAATTTTGTTTTTAATTTTTAAATTATTGTGCTGGAGGACTAGAAATTCCTAGAGGGAACATATTTTTTTCAGTTGAGTATAGGGCAGCAGCAGAAGCAGTGGCAAATACAGTTATCCATGAATAATCAAGTCTGCAAAAGATTTACACACAAATGTGGAGGGACAACTCTACAGTCCATGTGACTAGAGGTGCCAGAAATGAAGACTTCACAGCTGACCTTTAAGTGAATATGTCCTACAGTTAATACAAGATAACAGATATGCCCAAAGGTATTATATTAAGAGTAATCATCTGAGATAACTGCCTAGGAATAATTATACCCAAATAAGTAATAGAACTTGAGCAATATTGAAACTGTCATGTTTTAAACATACTGTCTTGTCTCCCATTGGCAGTATTTCTGACTTGGACCAATTAATTGAATGTGCAGATATTTTACCAAAATTATGAATGATTAATCAACTGCATCAAACAGGGATCCACTGCTGGGGCTTTGAAATAAACAACAGATGATCATCTGCAAAAACAACGTTTTTGCACTCTAAACTAACATGCTCAAATCCATTGATTCTGGAATTTTTTCTAATAGCATTTGCTAAGAATTCTAAGCACAAATTGAATATTAAAGGAGACAGTGGACATCCCTGCCTTGTACTCCATTTCAGTGTAAAAAGAAGAAGACCACTGTTATAATCCATGCTCTTTGTGCTGAATATATATATATATTTTTATGCATTTCAAGAATATTTTAGGAAACCCATAATTAGGCAATGGCAAAGGCCTTTTTGGCATCTAAAGAAATAATGGCTGACTCATCAGTTTTATCCGAGCTCAAAGCAATCAAGTCCACAACCTATTGAATATTATGGCTTCCTGCCTGTTTTTGATAAATTCTGCATGGTCAGGGTATACCAAAGATGAATTCATACTATTTTTATATCAACATTGAGTAAGGACATAGGCTAATTAACTCAGCGAGTATAGCCCTTATCAGGTTTAGGTATCAGGGTAATAGAAGCATCATTTAAATATGAAGAGAGGGAGCTGAATTCTAAGATAAATTTCTAAAGTTGGAGCTGCCTTGGTGCTAACAAACTGGAAGAGCATTGTACCATTCAGTTGAAAACCTATAGAACCATGAAGGGAGAGGCATGCCCTCAGTAGATGGGGCCACTCAAACTACAGGCAAGTTCTCTGACATTCTTTCTCTGCCCCTGCCCACTTGCTCATATATGTACTCCTCCTCTCTCTCTCTCTCTCTCTCTCTCTCTCTCTCTCTCACACACACACACACACACACACACACACACACTCACGTGTGCCCCCACTGAGTTGTCTTATCGATATGACAAGCCTCTTAAGGTCACCATTACAAGATGCCATGATTGCTTTGAATCTATAACTTCCAACTCAAGGAGCACTCAGTGAGGCAGTGGCTGAGTCAGACTCCATTTGCCTGGGAAAAGTGAGAGATATGCAGATTCTCCAGGAGCTGCTGCTTCAATATGTCTGGAGTACTGTGAAATAGTAGTACACGTGGAAACTGTTCCACTGTCTTGCCTTTCCTGACAAGGGGCTAGTGCAGACAGGGCAAATCAGTGCAGGACCACGGCGACCACATGGTCCTGGTCCTGAGCTGGGCTGCTACCACAGTCCTGAATGGGCTGCTGGCAAAGAACGGACGTTCTCTGCTCCTTTTCCAGCTGGCTTTTCCTAGCCAGGTGCACTCTCTGCATGGCTTCTGGCTGCTCTGGGGGTGTGCGTTGTCTAAATGGTATACCACCAGAGCAACTGAAAGCTGCACTTTCCTGGCCATCTGTTTTGGACCAAGGAAAAGTGAAAGGAAGGATGGTTTAGGAAAGCTTAATAGGCTATGGGTTTCCACTTCTTTGTTGTATACTGGAAGGTGTATACTGGAAATACACCTTTGGATAAAAGCCAGTGCTGTACTGATTTCCATAGTGAGGTACCAGTGAGGGGTGCCAGGTGGAAAAAATCTGTGGGACCTATTTAGAAAGGTACAGTATAGCAAAAGTGAATGCAACACAATTCTTCCAATATAAAGTGCCAAAAACCTGCCTTAAAGAACTTTCTTGGTAGCTGCTATCAGCAAGTCAGAATGAATCTAATTGAATGTAATCAGCTAAGGATTTGACAGGCTGGAGTTGAAAACATCTCCTTTATCACTTTTAATACAAGTCTGCTTGATCTAGACTATAAGCACTGAGCTCCACAAGACCATTTTCAAGAGCAAAAGTACAATGTAAAAGGAAAAAGGAAGGTTAAAAATATTGTTAATTTCCCTCTTTGGTGGTACAGCGTTAGTGTCAGGTAAAAAAAAAAAAGAAACAAGAGCCTTTCAGACCCATTTTTTCAAAGCCCACCTGCTTAAATTTCATAGGCTATTTTAAAGCAGAAATGATAAACCTGATAAAGCAGGTGTGAAGGTTTCTATATTATGGATAAAGTTATTGGACATGTTCTAAAAATATAAAGACTTGCTAATTCAAGGTTAATAATACTTTAGGCTGTAGACTTAAAATATAATCTATTTCCTTTATTTATAAACTGTAGAAAGCCACCATCTTATATTTTTGTAGCAACTAGTAAAACAGTGGTCTATTTGTCTTAATCCGTTTTATTTATGAATCAGTATTTATACTTGTCTATAAACAGACAACTGATTAATGTGGTCTGACTTCTGGAAAACTGCATAGACCTTTCCCTGGGGAAGCTATGTTCTTAAGCATCAGTGAATTTTACAATTTGGTTCCTGACAACATATTGAAATAGGAAAACCTTCATCTTCCTGACCTTTTACTCCCACTCCCTGGTTATAGCTGTTGTAATGATAAAACTAGCAATTGAGACAGCATGAAATGTTAGGTGTAAACAAGGGAAGTCCAATAGCCAGCAATTTTGGACCGGGGTTGAACAGAAGTAGGTTAGGTATAATACTTATAAACGTGCAATCATTTAGGTCTCATATCTTTCACCAGGAAATAAATACATACATACACTGGGCTTGCCAGATCAGTAACTTCCTATGCTCTGCGTTTTCATGGCCGAAGCTATGACTTTGAGTAATAATTGCTGAAAGTGCGTAAGAGAGAGAGAAAGAAGGTAAATGTCAGTATAGGAGGGGGTCAGACAAGACTGCATTCTATCACCCTATCTGTTCAACATGAATGCAGAAAATGTAATAAACAGAGTAGGTTTAGACACAGGTGAAGAAGGAGTGAAGATTGGAGGAAGTAATATCAACAGTCTAAGATATGTAGATGACACTATACTCCTAGCAAAAAATAACAAATGTTTGAAAAAGTTACTAAAAAAGTCAGAGGGGAAAGTGCAGGCTTGTGGTTGAAGGAATTACAGAAATTCAATCTAGACGATGAGGAAATTGAAATAGATAAAGATTGATCCCATACCTTAGCTCAATCATTGATCATAATGGTGATTACAGCCAAGAAATCAAAAGAAGACTAGAATTGGGAAGGGCAGCTATGAAAGAACAAGACATGATCTTAAAGTGCAAAGATATAAACTGAATACCAAAGTTAGGATCATCCAAGCCATTGTATATCCCATCATTATATTTGGATATGAGAGCTGGATAGTGAAGAAAGCTGTTAGAAAGAAAATCAACTTATTTGAGATGTGGTGCTGCAGAAGAGGACTGAGTATACTGTGGATGGCCAAAAAGACAAATGGGTCCTAGAAGAGATCAAGCCTGAAGAGTCACTAAACAAATGTTGGTCATTCCAGGGATTGGAATAAAAAACTCTCACAAATGCTATACATAAATAATATATTCTATTGTATGCTTGTCTCTAACCCTTGACTAAGGACAGCTTATAAACATTATTTCAGAGCATAGTTCTTAAAGTTGATTAAAAATTAATAAAACTAATTTACTTGGAGGAAATCCAAGTCAATTACTTACATGCATTAATCAGCGTATTGGGGACAGACCATGCAGATACTGCTGCCCCCCAAAACCTACCTACCTACCTACTTTTCCTTCCCTTCCTTTCTTTGCTTGTTCTTCAGATTTTGGATTTCCCTCAAGTACAGTATGTGGATTCTTTCTCCTCCTCGTCCTTCTTTATGAATGTGAGGGTGGGTGCCTTTCTGTAGGCAAGAGCAGGTTTGGAACTGAGATCACAGTTTATGCTGGTGGGATGAAATACTGCACTAAGTTCAGCATACTTCTTTGTATTGAGAGCTCTTCCAGGGTATAGGTGTGTATGGGGTATAGGTATGGGGAAGGCAAAACTAGAAAATTACTCCTCAAATAAGAATTCTGCCTCCCCAAATGGGATTTCTCTTCAGTCCCCAAATTTCTAGCACTGCAATCATTTAAAACGGTAATTGAGCATTTAGAAACAGAGGGCCCATACAGGCAGGCCAAAATAAAGCTGCTTTGGATCATTTTGGAGGTATGCTGTTTAAATGACATACACATCTTAAGAAGCCAGAAGCTGTGCCAAATCTGCGCTCCAGTCCTTAGGACTAGAGCATGGTTTTGGTGCAGCTTCTGGCCTCATAGGGCACATGCATAATTTAAACAGCATACTTCCAAAGTGACCCAAAGCAGCTTTATTTTGGCCTGTCTGTACGGGCTCAGAGTTTAGGCATCCAAAAGAGCCAGCATGGCATAATGATTGGAGTGTTGGACTACACTCTGGAAACTAGGGTTTGATTCCCCGCTAGGCCATGAAGCCCACTGGGTGACCTTGGGCAGGTTACATGCTCTCAGCCTCAGGGGAAAGCAATGGCAAACCTCCTCTGAACAAATCTTCCCAAGAAAACCGTGGGATAGGTTTCTCTTAGGGTTGCCATAAGTCAGAAAGGACTTGAAGGACAACAATAACATTAGGCATCAAAAGGAAGGGGGAAGGCAAAGTACCAAGGGAATACACAAGAGTAATAGCTGTGGATGTTTCTCAGTGTTTCAGTTTCCACAGTGGTAGAAATATGTGGACTGAAGGAAGATTTCTTAATGGGAGGGGTCTGTGCCTTCATTCCCCCCCCCCCCCAGCTACACTCCAGCTCCTGTTGTTCCCCCTCAAGAACCTGTACATTTGTGTGCCTCTGATTAGTAATATTAACAGTGTTGGTACAGAAATCAATTGTACACACAGGAGTTGACGAAGACACTTGACTTCTTTAAGAGAGTCCTGGTCAGATTGCCCATTTGCTACCTATCCCTCAGCAGCACTCTGTTGCCACGGAGCTGTTGTTTCCAAGCTACCCTTGGGTTTAAAATAATATTTTAAAGATTATTTATTCAAACCTTAAGATTTCCACAGGCATGCTGATACTTCCCCCCATGTGTAGATAATGTGATTTTGATGCATAATCACTCACATTTATCTCTGAGGACTGGAAATGGAGGAAATAATGTTTCATCTTTTGTAAATAATTCCTGTGATGTTGTTATTCATTTGTTTAAATTAAGAAATGTGTTAGCCATTCCTCAGTTTCTTTAGTCTCACTTAATGCTAAATAAATATGCAGCTAGAATTTCTTTAACTCTAGATCACTTCTTTTTAAAAGGTGAAAGGCCATCATCATAACCAGAATGATCATTTCCAGAGTGATGGAATTGGTAAGTGCCAAGCAATGTATTGTTGATGCAAATCAGTTTTGAAGCTTGCTTTTAAATTTAAATCTTAGAGAAAATGAATGACTTTTCAGAAGAAAGAGAATGATCTCAGAACAAGTATCTGTGAGCCTGTTTGGGTTCCTTGCTTTCTCTCATGGCACTTTGGTGGCTAGAGATGATCAGTCTTGCAATGTGGCTTTGTAATACTAATTTATTGCATTATTGAATTTCTCTAAAATGAATTCAGGATGTTCCTTGATCTGGAATATTAAATTACAGTGGAATCTCCTAGATTGATTAATTTCTTCCTGGCACAAGCCTCCACAGTAGGAAGAGTGCGTAGGAGGGGGCATGCATACCGGCATGCATACCCAAGACCTTTCCCCATTCTTTCCTTAAACCTTAAAGTGAGTTCTACTTGAAGCAGGCTTGGAAAGCTGCTTAGATATTTTGGTTGAGAAAATTCAAAGGAATTGAAATAAAGTCTTCTTTAAACTTGGCTGTTAATTTGGTTCAGTGAAATTGTGTTTAGGATGTAATATAACTGAAGACAGAGATAGGGACCTTAAAGACTTCAGATGTTAAGAAGTGTTACGGCTTTCCAGTGAGCTCAGCTGGCTTGCCCATCTGGGCTATAAAACCAGGAGTCTAGCAGTGACAGGCCTACTGCTGGTAGAGGAGCCACTTGACAGGGGGCATAAAGATGAGGTTCTGTCCCTTTGGTAGATGGAAGAGAAGATTTGCTACCTTTTTATATCTGCCTGTCAGTATAGTATTTTTCTTCTTTTATTTTTATTTTTAAGAGCAACAGATCTACTTGTCCAGTAAAAGAAGGATGGGGGAGAAGATGGAATCAGGGAGCAGCCATTGGAGTTGTAGATGGCAAAGGGAGATGCAGAGGAGATTCAGATAATGGTGTTATCATGGAGGAAGGGTGTCTCCCCAACCATCTCCCTGCTCAAGTAGCCTGGATAGCATTGGTGACAGTTTCCTTGCATTGACAATACTGCTTTTGAATGCCTGCCAGTTTTATGAAAAGGAAAGTAATAGCTATTTGGAATTTGATTCTGAATGAGCATGCCAAACTGGTGTATCTACAGAGACTTGGTTAAATGAGACTGGGTTGGTATTATCTTTCAGCTTTGTCCACCAGGCGTCTCTGTGCAGCAACAGGTGAGACTTGGGAAGTGGGGAGGCATAGTTACAATGGTCTGTCATGATACCATCACCTTGATCACATGCCATGTCCCTCAGCAGTTTTGATGTGTGTATCTGAAGATGGGTAGTTAGAGCGAATGGGAATTCTGTTAATATATCACCCATCCCACCACTCAACAGTCTTCTTTCCTGAGCTATCTGGGGTAGGTTGGTTGTTGGAAATCCCTTCAGCCTGTGGTGCTGGAGGGCTTCAACATTCATGCTCTGAAACTCCCCTGACAAGAGGTGTTCAGTATTATATGGATGCCATGACAACCATGAGTCTGTCTCAAGTAGTATTTGACTCCGTTCATGTTGCTCATCATAGTCTGGACCTTATTTTCTCCACTGGATGGGATGGGGTGGTTTGGATGTGAAGGAACTTTCTGGAGTTCCATGGTTACGGTTTGGGAGACAATCAACACCCTTTTGCACTCCCTTCCTCCATGATATCACAATTAGCTCTGGCCTCTGCATTTCCTTCTGCCCTCTACAACTCTAATGGTTGCTCCCTGATTACATGTGTCTACCTCCATCCTTCTTTTACTGGGCAGGTAAATCCCTTGCTCTTGTAAAAAAAAATGAAAGAAAGAAAAGAAACAGATTATGAACAGATTACTGTCTGGTGGATTTACTGGGACACAGAAGTCCTGCAGGGATGGAGGCTTGAGCTTTAGGAGGTTGCTGGACTGCTGGTGGCTTTTGGGGATTTTCCTATCATTTGAGTGGGCCATTCTGTCAAAGCCCTGTTTGACCTTTGGAATAAGGAGCTGGTCAAGAAGTGGGTGATTACTCCTTAGAGTCTCCACCTACACAATAGATTCAAACCAGCCACTTAAAGTGCTGGTAGTGATGAAACGAGTGAGAAGGGGGCTAGAATGATATTGTCAGAAGACTCAGAATGAAACTGACCAAACACAGGCTAGAGCCTATATGAAGGCCTGCTTTATGTCATTGGGAGTAGCAAAGTAATTATTCTTTTCTGCCATTACTCCACTGTTGAGTGGAGCTGTTTTAAGTGGTCAAACATAGTCTACTCATCCCACTATGAATAATTTTTGTGGTATTTTGCAGATAATAATCACGTAAATCCATTCTGACTTGAACGCTATATTTGATACAGTCCCAACAGATATAACTTTGGGCACTGCTTGTCCAATAATAATGCATTATTTTAGTTTGTACAACCCCAAGGATGTAGACAGAATCCTTGGAGAAGTGAGATGTGCACTAAGCCCCCTTTTTGGCTTATTATACAGCCTGCTCTCCTCTTCTGTGGGCTTGCCATCCACGGATTGGAGCATCCACAGATGTTCCTGCCCCATTCTTCCCAATGACGATGCATACACAGGGTCATGCCAATGCAATTGTGCACATATCACACCACCATTGGGAAGAATGAGACTTGAGGTCCCACAGATTTTGCTGTCTGGGGTATGTTCCCCCCAGAATGGAACCCCTATGGATATGAAAAGCCAACTGTACAAGCCAGAGGAATATTGGCCAAATGGGTAAAGAAGATAGTGCCCTTTTAGAACAATGCAGGATTCCAACATTCCCAAAGGGAGCAGATGTAAAGACCATTGAAAAATCCTTTGCTAAATGTTCTAAAATCTATAGGTATCAGCCAGCATTCAATATTCTGTTTTTGTGCAAGTTATTAGACTGTGTGGTGGCCTCCCTCCTCCAGAGGTTCCTGAATGAGACAGATTATCTAGATCCATTTCAGTCTGGCTTCATGGTTGGTTGTGGGATGAACATGAAACCACTGGAAGAGATTGTCCAGAGGCCTGAGGTTTGGTGCCATCAGTATGCTCTGATCCCATTTCTTTCCCACCAAATTCCAAGGAAGATATTTTGGTTTTAAACCAACATCTGGCATCAGCAGTACACTGAATGAGAACAATGAAACTGAATCCTAATCCACACAAGATATAGATACTCTATCTTGTCTTGTGTCAAAAGGTATATAAGGGGATGGGAATTAAGCCTGTGTTAGAACATGAAGCTTGGATGTACTCAGTTTTGCCTGGATGTCTAGGTTACTGCAGTGGCTAAGAGTACATTTGCTCACTTAAAACTAATGTGCCAACTGTGATAACCCTGATTTGGCCATGGTTACATATGCTTTAGTTACCTCCCATTTGGATTGCTGTAAAGTACTCTATTTGGAGTGTATTTGAAAAGTGTTGAGAAATTTCTGTTTGTACAAAGAGCTGCAGTCAGATGGTTAACTGGAGTTGGTTATTGGAATCACGCAACTCTCTTGCTACAGCAGCCCCACTGTTGG
Organism: Sceloporus undulatus; assembly: GCF_019175285.1. Classification (NCBI taxonomy): domain Eukaryota; kingdom Metazoa; phylum Chordata; class Lepidosauria; order Squamata; family Phrynosomatidae; genus Sceloporus; species Sceloporus undulatus. The sequence goes on along the minus strand of NC_056523.1, from coordinate 156,695,656 downwards.
TCTGTTTTTAGGGACAATTCAAAGTGCTGGTTATGTCCTATAAAACATTGTCCATCTTAGGTCCAAATTATGTTTTCATGTGATCTGGAGGCTGAGATTCTCAGAATGGGTCATTCTCTCAGTTCTGCCACCTTCACAGCTTTGGTGGGTAGAGACACAAGATAGGGCCTGCTCAGTGGTTGCCTCTAGGCTTTGGAACTCTCTTTTAATGTCCATCTGTTCATTGGTTTTAACTGTATCGTATTTATTTTAATTTGTAAGTTTCCTTAAATCCTAATTTTGTGAAGAAGGTGAGATATAAATAAATTTAACAACAGTTACTCCTGTTAACCCTCACCAGAAGCTATGCTGTTTAGAGCCAGTAGGAATTGTAGGCCAACATCTGGTGCATCACATGTCACCTGCTTGTGATCTGTTGTGATTTATTATTAAAGCCTGCTGTATATGTAATAGTGGAGGTGGCCTCATGATATCGACATGCCAGTTTTTGTTTCAGGCAGAATCTGACTTTAAATAATTTCTACTGTATGAAATGTTTGGAAAATAAGAGTCGTATTGTGAAATTTAATACTGATGTACAATTACCTTCACACCCATGTTGGTTTTCTTGTTTATTTCCAGTTCAACCTAATCCTTCTGTCTTAATTGGAAATCCTATCAGACCATATACACCACCACCACCTCCCCCTCCTCCTCCTGGGCCTCATCCCAGTCTTGGGAAATCTCCTAGTCCTGTTCAAAGAATAGATCCTCACACTGGGACAAGCATTCTTTATGTTCCTGCTGTTTATGGAGGAAATATGGTCATGTCTGTGCCATTGCCAGTAAGTATACATTTCTGCCTAATGCTAGCCTCTTCATCCTTAAACCACTACTTGTTGCTTTACTTTAAAAAAGTAAAGGTGGTCTTCCATCCACATTGCTGATTAGGCCTGTACTTGTTTAGCTTTAGTGACTGTAGCAGCTGATGTGCCCATTTTGCGTGTGTATATGTTTGTGTTTATTTTAAAAAAAACACCCTAGGAACCTGATATAACAACAACACCTTATTTATTTATTTGTAGTGGTTCTCCATTACTAAACTTGATCTCATTTCCCCCACTATCCTTACCAGATTTCAGGAAGGAAGACACCAAAATGAGAAGGGAAGACTTTAGAGAGAAAAAGGCTTCACAGTGGGTGTGGAAGGACTTCTTACCTTTTTATTTTCTTACTTTTAAAAGCTACCTGCTTTGTGAGTGACTTCAGCAGGGCATTACTGCCATCACTGGCCTTCCTTTCCAGGCATGCTTGAAGCCCTTTGCAGAGCCACCCAATTAAACTAAAAGCTTAATTTTGTAAAAAAGTGGAGAGAAAATGAGAATTCCCCTTAATATCTGCTACCAATTCACCCACCTGCAAATACATTTGGTTCTCCACATTCATGGGAGTTAAGGATGCAGGATGCCTGCAAAAGTGGAAAAACCATGAATATCCATGGCACCACCTTCCTTACTCTCTTTCCCCCTAGAGGATGGCGAGAGAAGCTGAAAGGTGTTGCCATGGCCCTGGGTGGTTCACTTATTGTCCTTGCCTGTTTCTCCACCTCTCCCTCACTGCCTCTTTCTAGTCATCTAACTTTTGCAGCTAGCCTTTGCTGCCTGTTTCTCTGCCCCTCCCTCTCTGCCTCTTTCTAGCCTTTCTGGCTAGCCTTCGCTGCCTGTTTCTCTGCCCCTCCTTCCCTGCCTCTTTCTCTGTGCCCATTGGCCTTCACTGCCTCTTCCTTTGCCCCTTCCCCTTGTCACTTTTTCTGCCTTCCTGTCTGTTCTCCTTCCCTCTTTTTTCCGTGGCTAGGGTACATGTGGAGGGAAAGAGCTCACTTTCTCTCTGTCTCTCTAGTTCACTTTCATCCATTCTGCTCCTCTGGAAAAACTCCCAAATAATCAAATCCTCAAATGTTAAAGTTGCAAATAAGGAGGGCAAACTGTACTCCTATTTGGAGACTGGGGCACATACTTTGGTATGCTCTAGACTGTCTTCCTACCTGAAAAATAGAAACCCATCATCTCCTCCTGAATGAGGACTGATGTAAAACTGTTGGTTTGTTCATTATATTTCACAGATCTGGACTAGGCTGTGAGTTCACACAGTATAGCCTATGTTGCAGTGTACCATGACCTTTCCTGTACTTCTCTACCTCTCCTGTATTAAATCATTCTTTTCCTATTGAGCATTTAAGCATGATATAATATTATGTCTGCTCCAGGTTAATTTTAGCTTCATATACCAGTTAGCTATGGTGGCTAATTCTAATAAGAGATAAAAATTGTTCAAGTTATCCCTCTTCCTACACATAAACATTGTTTCTTTTGCTACCTCTTCTCTTGGTCTGTCCAACAAAAGAAAGCAGGTGCAGCAGCACAGCTCCAATCTGCCAGCCAAGTCCTGACAAAGATCAGTCAAAATAGGCCCCCAAATTTGAAATCTCCCTTTTGCTGCTGCTGCTCTTTCCCCTCTGCCAGGTTCTCTAATTCCTCATCCTCACCTAAAAGCTGGTAGTTCCCTTTGTCTTTCTTGTGTGCCAATACTTTGCTTGAAGGCCCCCCTTTTTTGTCATTGACTCCCTGTTGCCCCCTTTATTGCCTTAGTTTCCCCTGGGGGGGCAGTGATGCCCACTTTGGGAATCACTGCCATAGCTGCATCTACTTAAAGAAGGGGCTCTGTACACTTATCACATAAGGGAGACACAGGAGGGTGGTGGTCATAAAAATGTGTCTTTTGTCATGCTGGAAAAATCTATTTGGCAAAAGTCATGCTCTTACAACTGCCTCTCTCTGGAAAGAGAAGGGAAGTGCTACAATGTCATGAGGAGAGCTAAGGAGAATGATGCTTCTCTCTTGCTGCGTGTCGGTTTACTTTTGTAAAGTGACAAGGCTCTAGCTTGTTTGCTCATTATTGATAAGCCTGCATTATTAACATTTCTGACTTACTCTTTTGTGTAAACACAGCCATGTATGTGTCTTATGCTTTAACTTCCCATACATTCTTTGTGAGTGTTGTTATTATAATGACCAGATTTCCAAAACTTTAATATCTCAGGAAGTCACAAGAGACAAGGAAGTACAAAACTCTGCCTTTGATTACTATACCTTTCAAGCATGGTATTATGCAAAGGGGATATGAAGAAATGGAGCAATAAAATGGAGTGAGGAGTGACAGGAATTTCTGTTCTTTAGAAGATGCTCTGGAAAAATGACTGGGCCTTCCAGTGCCCCACTTGGTTACTCTTTCTTTCATTCCCATGTCAGGTATTTTGGCCTGTTACAGACTGCCAAAATAAAGCTGCTTCGGGTCTCTTTGGAGATATGCTGTTTAAATGATGCATGGGTCCTAAGAATCCGGAAGCTGCACCAAAGCTGCACTCCAGTGCTTAGCGTATGCTGAAGAAGCATTATACAGTGGTACCCCGGGTTACGAAATTAATTCGTTCCGCGGTTAATTTCGTAACCCGAAATACCTTCGTAAGCCGAATTCCCATAGGCGCTAATGGAAAAATAGCTCTCTGCTGCCCTCCGGTGGCGGAAAATAGCGCCGCGGTTTTTTCGTAACCCGAAGAAACCTTCGTAAGCCGAAGCAATAAATCCCTATGGGATTTTTTCGTATCCCGAAAAATTCGTAACCCGGCGCATTCGTATCCCGGGGTACCACTGTAATTACTAAAATATGACCTTTATCATAATCACATAAGAATTTGTCTAACCATATCTACTTGACTACTATGTTAGCATCAGTTTAATTTCTCAAGAATGTAATGTTATAGCTTTCCTTGAATACACTGCATCATATGCGGGTGCATTATACGCTGAAAGCAATGCTGGAAGAAGCGGCGCTGAGTGCCAGAAGCCCCATTACTTCTAACATATGCACAATTTCTTTTACGTGGGGGGGGGGTCCGGAACGGATCCCCACGTAAAAGAAGGGACCACTCTATTTAACATTAGGCCTTAATCTTGGAATGTGGGCAGATTTACTCATACACATACTTGTCCATGAGATTCTTTGTAAACTCAGTAGGTTGTCCTAGAATTGAGACATTACAACAATGGAAAAATTTATAGAAGTCTGTTCTTCTTACCATTATGTTTTAATTTTTTTCTATTAACACACATGCTGTTCTTTTATTTCTGTAGTAGCAATGTTCCCCATTCTCTTTGGAAATACTGCCTTCTCTTTGCCAGAAGGCAACATAGTGAAATCTGAAGACAAGCTATTTCTTTACCAGCCCCCTACCTGTTTTTGATTCATCTGCTTGTACAAATGATTTCTAGTCTTTTTATACACAAGTGCATTTCCAGTGTCCCTTTTGCTATTTATATCCCTCATTTTAGAAACTGTCTTTATAAACTGCTCCTAAATCTGTTGTGATAGTTTTGGTAATACTCACAATGGTGTATAGAGAGTTTAATCATTATTATTCTCACAGTAACTATGAATTATGCTAGGTTGAGGGATGATGATGTTTGGTAAGTTACTCAGTGAGTTTCTGATTTTTGAAACCCCTCTGTATACTGGCATTCTTTGTTTCTGAAAGTACCATCACTCCTCATTGTCTTTTACACTTAGTAGTTTTGTGGCACTGCATTACTTTTTTAAATATGCATACTTAACAAGCTATAAACAAAAACTGTTCACATTTGTTTATTACATAGGTACCATGGACTGGGTATCAAAGTAGGTTTGCCGTTGATCCTCGAATCATTACTCATCAAGCAGCCATGGCATATAATGTGAATCTCTTACAAGCACACGGACGTGGATCTCCTATACCCTATGGTCTTGGACATCATTCACCAGTTAGTATAGGACAGCAGCAGCTTCAGCATTCAGATAAAGAGCAACTTGAACAAAATCGTATCAGTGAGTGGTTATCCTTTGTTTTGTTTTAATATATTCCTGGCATGGTTCAGAAATGTATTTGTTATGTCTGTAGAAAATTACTATACCATATTCTGAGAAAGCTTGCTGGAACATACTGTGTTTGATGCTGCTTGGTCTCAAGAATTTAGATACTCTTTCTTAATCTCCAACTCTCTTTGTTTTGTTTTTCTTCCACTGGCACCTTCTTCCATGAGAAGGCAAGGTTGTAACTTCCTTGGAGTACAGCAATATTACACTTTTTTCTTCTTGGTCTCTGCGAATCACACAAATGGGTTTTTACTGCGCCTGCACAACTAGCTCGGAAACTTCTAGAATCTCTAGGCAAAACTTAGTTTGCAACGTTTTGCAACTTTTTGGCAGTAGCTCCATCCATCCCATATAATGCCCCTGCTTGACCCGCTTTTCTCCAATTCCTTCATTCCACTGCGCTCTGCAACTCTGTTCTCAGTGCTAACAGCTCTTACGGAATCTCACTTTGGAATTGACCGCTAGCTTGAATTGTTGACCACTCTCTCGATCTCCCTTTGGACTCTGGTAGCCTCGTCTGATCTTGCCGGATCACCAACTCGGTCACTTTGCTCCGATGGCCTCTTTCAAGCATTGTGGCAAATGTGGAGGCAACATGCCTACATTGGATGGCCACGATTTGTGTGTCCTCTGCCTTGGGGAGGCACACAACACCAAGAGCTGACCTCTCAGGCCCGCCAAAATAGGGACCAGAAGCTTAAGGCGGCATGCTATGAAGAAGGCTTCCACTTCTACAGCCTCTGTCTCAGAGACTCAGCTTGAGCGGCTGCAAAAATCCTCTGAGGCTCGTAAAGCCCACTCCAAATCCTCTGACAAAAGAGGGGGAAAGACCAAGGAAAAATCTTCTAAGGTCTCCAAAGATCATGGAGATGAGCCAAAAAAGGCTCCTAAGAGGAAGAAGGAGAGGTCTGAGAGGTCTCTGGACCACAAGGCAGACCGGTCTTTGAGAATGGCTCGCTCCGCCTCTGCAGTACCTAAAGCTTGTCGCAGACCACCCAGCACCATCTTTGTTATTCCAATCCCAGTATCTGGTGCTCCTCCTGTACCGGATGATATCCGCTCGGCAACATCTTCTCTGCCTTTGGGTCAGCCAGTTGTGGTTGATGTCAACACTGACCTGGTGCACCTGGATACTGGCTCTGAATCCAAGGGAGAGATCTGGGATTCTGATCCTCCTGTGTTAACGTCTCCGGTCAAACAAGCTTTGGCTCAACGGGACCGTGCAGCCCTAGGTACCAAGGCGGATGAGCCCCCGCCTCAAGAGGAGGTGGATGATGATGATGTCGACAGTGAGCTCCTTGATCATTACCCTGATTTGTTTTTTGATGCTGAGACGGGAAATTACTTGTTGCCTGTGGACCCACACCAGCTATGTAAGCGTCTTATACAGCCGGTTGCAAACAAGATGATCACCTCGGTGCAATCTTGCGTGATCCAGCAGCCTCTGAGTGCCACCTCTGGCACGCGTGCCATAGGTTCGTCATCACTGACTTATACCGTACTGTCCCATCCAGTTCAGGATGGCTCTTTGAGCATCCCAAGCCTAATTCTGCCATAGTGGAAGGCTCCCAGACTGCCTTCACTCCTCGTTCATCTTCCTCCCCCATAGACAAGGAGAGTAAGAAGTTGGACACCGTGGCCAAAACATTCTGTACCTATGCACCTTATGATGTGAAGATTGCCAACTATGCAGCATGTACGGGGGCTTATGTACAGCACCTGATGGAAAAGCTAGAGCCCTTTATAGATGAGCTTCCTGAAGATTGGAAGAAGTTTGCTGCAGTGATCCGTACCGAAGTCCACTTGGTTGGCGGTCAACAAATCATCTCCGCAAGACACTCAACTGATTGTGCTTCAAAAGTTCTATCAGGATCGATAGCCCTTAGAAGACATGCTTGGCTCTGCTGCTCAGACCTCACTCCCCAGGCTAGGTCTGCGACAAATCGGGCCTTTTCCACAAAAACACTGACGAAAAGCTCAACTTTTGTTACCATATGAAGACCACGGCATGACAGCATGGCATGTTTTCTGCTCCCAACCTCAACCCCAGACCTCGATATGGATACCAGCACCCTTGGTACCCTCAGTACCAGTCTCATTATCAACAAGACCAGCAATACCAAACCCGATAGGCCTCATCAACGTCAGCCATCTCAATCCTCCTCGGCTTCTCCTGGACATTGCCAGCCTTCTCAGTGCTGCTTCCAACCGGCCTATAAGAAGAAGGACTCCAAACAAGGCAAGAGGAGGTTCTGAGATGGGGCTGCGCACTCCGTTGCCACGCTCTTTGGGGATAGATTAAGGCCCCATCTTAACATCTGGGCCTCAATAATGTCCGACTGTTGGGTACTCAAAATTGTCTGTAGGGGATATGCCCTTGAGTTCAGTGAGCTCTCTGTCACCAGAGTGGTTCACCCCACTAACCCCTCAGACACTCTTCTCGACGAATTGTGCACACTCTTGTAAAAAGGTGCTATCGAACCCATGGATCCATCGTGGTCTCAATACTGTTTCTTTTCCTGCTATTTCACTGTCCCCAAAAGTGACTCTGGTCTAAGACCCATCTTGGACTTGCGTCAGTTAAACACTTTAATTGTTTATCACCGATTTAGAATGCTAACTCTTGCTTCCATTCTGCCACTCTTGCAGAAAAACTGCTGGTTCACAACACTCAACCTGAAGGATGCTTATTTCCATGTTGGAATTTGAGAGGACCATCGGCGCTTTCTTGCCTTTGCCATTGGTACAGAGATGTTCCAATACAGAGTCCTCAGCACTGAGAGTGTTCACAAAGTGCATGGCACCGGTTGTAGCTTGTCTACACCAAAAGGGGATCACAGTCTTACCTTATTTGGATGATTGGCTGTTCACCACCCCATCCCGAGACCAGCTATTTCAAGATCTCCGGTTCACCTTAGACCTCTTACACTTATTGGGTCTTTATGATCAATGTCGACAAGTCTCACCTGAACCCGTCCAAGCGGGTCAGGTTCATTGGCATGACACTCAATTCAGAGACATGCATGGCCTGTCTCCCGGAAGACAGATACCAAGCCCTCTCCCGTGCAATTTGGGCTTGCCTTCCTCACAGACGAATACAAGCACGTCTGGTTCAGGTCGTGTTAGGCAACATGGCATCAACCACCTTTGTTACTCCATGGGTGAGCCTCAGGCCTCTTCAGTCATGGTTTCTCTCTGTAGTCGACCCCCTGTCAGATTCTCCATCCAAGCTCCTCACCATTCCAAGACCGGTTCAGAGAGCCTTGCGCTGGTGGCTCGAACCCAACTATGTTCATATTGGAATGCCCTTTCTGCCTCTGCAGGTGGAGATCACCCTCACCACAGATGCTTCCTTAGAGGGTTGGGGTGCCCATGTCTTGGGCTTCACAGTCAAGGACAGGTGGTCGCCATCCGAAAAGCAGCTGCACATCAATGCATTGGAGATACTTGCCGTAGAATAGGCTCTCAGGTTTTTCCAGAATCTCCTTGCCAACAGGGTAGTACTTCTCCTGACGGACAACACCACCGTCATGTACTACCTAAACAAGGAGGAACAAAGTCCCAGACACTTCTGCAAATAACTCTTCGCATCTGGGATTGGTGCATCCAAAACGTGATCCTACTCCAGTCCATTCACCTTCCTGGAGACGAGAACGACCTGGCAGACCAACTGTGAGCAGGTCCTCCAACCCTTGCCATGAGTGGCATCTCCACCCCAAGACGGTAGACTTTCCATAGTTTTTTGTGGGTTTTTTGGGCTATGTGGCCATGTTCCAGAAAAGTTTTTTCCTGACGTTTTGCCAGCATCTGTGGCTGGCATCTTCAGAGAAAGGTAGACTTTCTCTTCCAACTCTGGGGCAAACCAACAATCGACCTCTTTGCTTCACCCTTCAACACTCACTGTCCAAGGTTTTGCTTTCAAATCTGGTCACTCAACTTTCAAGGGGACGCTTTCCAGCTTGAGTGGTCCACTGAGATGATGTATGTCTTCCCTCCGTTCCTTCTCACGAAGATAGTGTCCAAAATTATTGTGGACTGGACGGATGCCATCCTTGTGACTCCTTGGTGACCGAGACAGCCTTGTTGTGCACCGCTTCTTCATCTGTCTCAAAGGACATTCCTCTGTTTGGAGTTACGGCCCGACCTTCTGTCTCTTCACAACAGGACCGTTCTCCAACTGGACAGGGATAATCTCCCGTTGGTGGCTTGGAGGATTCAGACGTAGAAGCTTTGTCCGAATCTATCCGGACAGTGATCTTGGCAGCACAGAAACTGTCCACGCAATATTCATACCAGATCTTCAAAGAAGATCTTTTGAGTCAGGGTCCAATTGTACATCCAAATCCTAGATGACTCAATTTGATGGCTTGGAAATTGAGCACCAGAATTTAACGCAAATGGGATATTCTGAGAAAGTAGTGGAAATAATAATGTCATCAAGAAAAGATTCAACAAAAGCAATATATGCAAGGACATGGAAAGCATTTGGAAGGTGGTGTTTGACGAAAAATATACAGTTCAGTGAGGTGAACGTTCAACATGTGTTGCAATTGCTACAAGACGGTTTGACGAAAGGTCTGAGACCAAATACATTAAAGAGACAAATATCAGCATTGTCATCTGGAGTTTAAAGGTATAACCTTATCTGCTCAATGAAACATACAGCTTTTCCTAAGAGAAGCAACTCTAAAGTCTTTTTCAACTAGACATACAGTACATAGGTTTCTATCATGGGACTTAAATCTAGTGCTCAATAGGTTGACAAAACCACCTTTTGAACCTTTATCAGAGGCCACACTTAGGGTGTTGTCTTATAAAGTGGCTTTTTTAGTAGCAATTACTTCAGCTAGGAGGATTTCTGACTTGTCAGCTTTATCAGTAAATCTTAATTATTGTAAAATAGAGACTGATAGGGTGGTCTTGACATTGGATCCAACATTCATATCTAAATCTCCAAACCACAAGATGATTCCAGAGGTTCTCTACCTTCCAACATTCTGTCCTAATCTGAAACATCCGGAGGAAAAAAGATGTCAAACATTAGATGTAAGGAAAGCAATAAAGTCACGTATAAAAAGGATGAGATCTTTTAGAAAAACAGAATCTTTATTTGTTTCATACAACCCAAGAAACATTGGGCAAAAAACATTGGAGACAATGATTAGCAGATGGATAAAGGCATGTATTCTACTGTGCTATGACTGGGAAAACAAAACGAGACCAGAACACATTTGGGCACATTCTACAAGATTTATGGTAACTACATCAGCCTTTTTGGTATTAGGATCAATTCCAGAGATATGTGAAGCTGCTGGATTGAGTGAACCATCAACTTTCATAAGGCATTACAAAATTGATAAATATAAATTAGCTAAGGCAGTATTTGGTAGGACTGTTCTACAGCCTGTTTTATCAATGGATTATTCCCACTCAGTGAAAGGGCTTGGGTATATCCCATCAGCTGTGGATTGCTCCTCCAGCCATATTGTGAATGGCGAATTAGACTTACTGTGAAGGGATGGCCGGAGGACCAATCCACACCCACCCTTAATATAATAATTAAAGTTAAATAATAGTTGAAATACAATTTTGATATCGGTAAGGCTTTATACATAAACTGAAGGAGGAGGGCAGGAGTTCAACAGAAATTAACAGAAAAAGAATTTAGAACTTAGAATTCCTGCATGGGCCTGGTTGACACAAGGAAACCCATCAGTCGTCGATTGCTCCTCCGGCCATCTCTGAATGCACTTTCACGGTAAGTCTAATTCATCATTTGCATTTTCCCCGCATTTGCTGGCGTCCTGTTTCCCTAACCTCCATGAATGTGGAGGACCAACTGTAGATTTATTGTTGTAACTATGACGAAAAGTAGCATTTTAAAAATAAAAATGACAAATTTTACTTGCTGTGCTGATGTTGGTAGCTCCATTGCTTTTCAATAAGTACGCTTTGGTTTAAATTGGAAAACAAATCTGATGGATCCATTATGAAACAAGAAGCATAGAACTCCATAATATTATTAGCATAAAATCTATTTCAGAGCAATCCAGCTTTTTAATGCTGAAGGACTGACTACTGTATCAAAATTGAAATTGCCTAGGTTCCATTTGTGATGTTGGAATGACTTCCCTTAAAACTGTGCAGTTCAAAAATCTGCCTCATTAACTCCCTGAAAAGCAGAATTATCCATGTGTTGAGAGCTCACAGTGCCAAGGTGCATATCTGAAAAGCTTCTTGTATTTCCCAACTTTGTAAATATATGTCACAGTACTATGCCAGACAATGTTGTTATTCAAAAGTTAATTGAACTCTAACTAGTTCATGGATATAGTCATGTGAATAAACTTATTTAAATTCATGAAATCTGGGATAATTCCAGAAGTAAATATGGCATGCCATCCTTTATTTTGCTATAGTAATCTCATTGGTGGAAGAGAGCAGAAGAATATGGCAGAAAAATAAAATTGAATAGGTGATTTCAGTTTCCTGAACTTTTAATGGTGTAACTCGAGAAAAAAACAAATACAGTGTTGTGAAATTCATTTAACATAATCTTCTGTGTCTCTGAAAAAAAATATGACGGGTTTGCCAGTGAAAGCTTCTAAATATCTAATTTATTATAAAATAACATATTTTCATACAAGACAGATTCAAACTTGTATTTATTTAAATTGTAAAATAAGAACCAGTTGAGGAATTCAGCTTGGGAATACTACTGGATTCATGTTTGTCACTAGAAGTTCAAGTGGACATCATAGGTTGGCATGCTGGGGGCCAACTTTGGCTGGCCTGCCTGTTGAGACCTTTCCTGGACTGGAATAAACTTGCCACAGTAGTCAGTAATCTGATAATTTTCTGATTAGACTAGCACAAAAGCAGCCTGTATGGTCCTTCCATTGGTGATAGCATGCAGCTAAGGCAATATGCAGCTGCCAGATTCCTGACAGGAACACATTTCAGCAGGAATAGGGGAAGCATGCCCTGCAGACCCAGGTAGTCTTCAGACTCCAATTTTGCTTCTCCCCTCAAGGCACCCGAAGCTCCCTCTGCATTTTTTTTTAAATTCAGGTTGATTTTGTGGCCATTTTTCACCTGAAAATGGTCCCCAAGTTCCAAAATTGCTCACAAAGGTTTTCTTTTGCACCCCCAGGACCTCTAATGGTTGCCAAATTTTTGAACATTATGACCAGAAGTGCACCCGAGTGTGCTTGTGCAGCTCATGAGGGGAGTTTCAGGGGTGAAAATTGTTTCCTCTGTCGTTACCTATCCCAATCCAAATATAATACGTTGTGATGACATTCAAAGCTTTAAACAACTTGGCACTTCAGCAGTTGAAGGTGTACTTCCCCTGGATGAGAACTGATATGTTCTGAACTCCTCTTAGGGCTGCAGCACATGAGGCCGCTTTGGCTGCAATAGGGCCAGGACTGCAGCAACCGCATGGCCCACTCCTGAAGTTGGCTGCTGCCACAGTCCCAAGCTGGCTACTGGCAAGCCCAGATTGAAGTCTTTACTTTTTCAGTCAGCTTTTCCCTTCTTAGCTTGGCCTTGGAGCAGCTTCCACCTGCTTTGGGAATGAGAGTCATGTAAATGCCATGCCCCCAAAGTGGCTGAAAGCCACTTGATTTGGTCTGTGTGTTTCGGGCCTTAGTGTCACCAGTGGAAATAATACATTCTGTGAAGATACATATTGTGAGGCCCCTGTTGATGCCAACATAGGCTTCATTTGTGTGCCAAGTTAAAATGTTTGTGTCTTGGTTCATGCCCTGAGTAGATTAAGTTCTGCTTCAGGACATGTGTTGTTAACATGTAGTAATTTGTCTTAAATAATTTCAAGGTTTTAAGAAACTTCTTTAAATGTTTTAAATTAATATATGGTGTAATCTGTGTATTTTCCCCCTGTTGTCTGCTCCTTGCTATATATCTATTGATACAGGATGGGATGTAAATATTTTAGTTAATAAAAAGCAAATATGAAAGAAAGTAAAGTTAAGATTTTGTGTTCCTCTAAGAAACAGAGGGAAAAAATATTAATCAGCACAAACCTCTAACTTTGGAAGCTTTAATAATGAGACAGAAAAGACATTCTCTCAATGATAAATGTTTCTGTTTTCTAAGATCTGCATAAGAATAGATTAATTTCCTACAGTTGTTCCTTTACTTTGAATTTAGGATACTGAAATTTTAGCTATTTAGGAATAAAAGAGTAAGAAACAATGTCACTAGTATTAGTTCTTTAACACAGGTTTTAGAACTGCTAATTCATTCAGTTTGTCAGTTTTTCAAAATTTTCAGCGATCTTATGAGTGTCTAAGCAGAGCTGTAATTTTCTCACCAGCTCCTTGTCCAGCTTAAAATTCACTGAGGGCTGATGCTAGTAGGGTTGCCAGAATGAAACCTGGAGAGGGTTCCTATACCTTTAATGGTGGTGTAGAAGAGGGAATTTCAGCAGGTGTTATTTGTCATGTAACTAGGCAAAAAGCAACTCATGCTGAAATTTCTTCTTTTACACAATCATTAAAGGTACAGGAGCCCTTTCAAGTATTACTTTTCTTTATTTACTGTATATACTCATATATAAATGTAAAAATTTTAGTCAAAAACCCTGGTTTGATGTATTCATAGTGTAATGTAAGTACTGTATTTTAACTCTTATTTAAAAAAAGGACCTGTGCCCATCTCTTGAGTAGATGCTTAGTCCATCCCAGGGACACCTTAAAGAAGCACTGAACCCCTCTCCTCTCTCTCCTGTGGTGCTGGTTCTGACCTTTCTGAATGTCTGGTTGGGAAGCGGTGCTAATTTTAAAAGAAAATGCTTTCCTACTCTCTAAATCTGCCTCTTCTTTATGGAGTTTGAGTAAGAAAATTGTAGTTTTAAGAATCATAAAGTTTAAAGTAATTATAAATTACTATCAATCCAAATCACTGAGATCTTGCGCCATCCTATATTATAATTAATACCAGGACTGGGGAGTAGTGGTGATTTTGGGGTTACTCCTTGTCTTATTCCAGAGTAAGGTATTTTTTCTTAATGTTACTCGCAATTCCCACTCCTGTAAAAACCTTTTACTCCTTACTCCTAATCCCCAGCTCTGATTAATACAATGTTTTCTATTGAGCCATTGTTTTCTGATTAATAGTGTGAGCAGAAAAGGATACATAATTTCACGAACAAGTGAAAATGCTATATATGTCCAACAGGAGAAGATAAAATACTGTCATTCTTTAATAACTCATAATTGTGTCTGTAGGTGACTATAATTTAAGTGAACCTAGGAAAATAAGTGTGATATCTTTTTATTCTCTGTAAATAAAGATCTTTATATATCTAGGCAAAAATGAATCTGGTACAGGACCTGAAATCAATAAAATCCGGACACCAGAAAAAAAGCATATGGAAACCAAACAGGTATATGTTCTTTATTTCTTTTTATATGTGGTCATTCTCCATAATGTGCGCAATTACTGAAAGAAGGTCATTCCAGATAAATGTAGATGTGAAATCTGTGAGCTGCTAGATAGATTAGTGATGAAAATGAATTAAGTTTGGAAAAGGACAATCAAAAGGGTGATGGTTTAATTGATATAATGTGATAATTTAGCCATCTAACACTGAAAGAAGTTGAAAAAAATTCTTTTCAGATTTTACATATAAAGTAGAAAAGGGCACAAATTCTATAAATGGCAGAAAGTAAGGGGGGAAACAGATGCCTCCTTTGCACCAGCTTAGGGGTGACATCAGGGTGCACCATTTAGATGCCACATGCTCTGATGCTTCCCCCAAGCCGTTGTCATGCTGCCCACCCAACCACATGGCAGGCAGCTTTGCAACGCTCTCACATGCATACTGCAAAGCCATGGCAGCAGCAGAAAAGCCAGCTTTTTGCTGGCTCAAAAAGTAATGGAATTTTGCTGCCTCTTTTTGGACAGCAAAAAGCTGGATTGGGGCTCCAGCATGCAGTTGCTGTGGCCCTGATCTGACTTTCTCCAGGCCGGATTGAAGCCACCCCTTCAGAGCCGTCTGTTTCGGTCCTAAGACTATAGGAATTCAGATCATAACTTACAAACACACAAGGGTTGACTGCATGTAAGTAGACACTTGATTAGTACCAGGGCCAGGCTTGGCAGAGATCTTAGTGCAGTCCTTGCCTGAGTGAAACCCTTGGCAACAGCATTGTTCCCTGGGTAGACCTCACAATAGTGGTATGTTTGCCTTCCTTCTACTTCTTTTGGCCCCACAATTTTAATTCCGCCACAATATCTATGACTCCTTGATGTAACATAACTCTTGAGTGATACTGTTTTGTGTCCCTTGAGGCATTGTGAGGTAGTTAAAATAGTAGATGCTAATCACAGACTCCTAAGCCCCAGCACTGGGAAGATTGCTAGGCTGAGGTGGCTGTAGCCAGCATTTTGATTCAATGCAATGTAAGCAGTGTGGGTGCTCCTGGCAGATCAGCCCATCAACAGGTGTGCTGATTTCTTGTTGTGTGCTTTCAAGATTGTTTCTGAACTAAGATGGCTCTAAAGCTTTTTCATTGGGGTTTCTTGATAAGATTGGTACAGAAGGGGCTTGCCAGTGCCTTCCTCTGAGGATGAGAGAGTGGTAGAATTGCCCAAGGTCACCTGGTGGGTTTCTTTGGCTCAGCAGGGATTCATACCCTGGTCTCCAAAATTGGGAGTCAAACCACTACACCATACATATTATTTGACATAATTCATTAGCTTTATATGTGTGTGAATAAATAGAGTTCATGTTTCTTACTTTATATGCATGTGCCTTACAGACGTTACTTCAGATATGTCATATTTTTAAACTACAA
This sequence comes from Sceloporus undulatus, assembly GCF_019175285.1. Classification (NCBI taxonomy): domain Eukaryota; kingdom Metazoa; phylum Chordata; class Lepidosauria; order Squamata; family Phrynosomatidae; genus Sceloporus; species Sceloporus undulatus. Next base: position 156,679,886 of record NC_056523.1, on the reverse strand, counting down.
AGGCTAGGTAGCAAACTCTTTAGAACGTATTAGAACTGAATTGATGTCTATTGTTTGGTGGTGGTGTGAAAGGAGGGTAAGTTCATATGACAAATAGTTGGCAATGACTCCTGTAGTCTTTTCTGTGGTGTTAGTTGTTCTATATAGTTCTGCTTCCCTGTTAGTTGGTGATTTGAAGATGGAGGTTAAATGTTCAATTTTCTATTTTAAGAATCACTGTGATTTTTCTAAATAAAGGTCTTTAAGATGGGCATCTTTCAGGAGTGCTTTTGTTTTGTATTCCTGCATGGCAGACAGTTGGACTATATGGCACTTTATTATTATTATTATTATTATTATTATTATTATTATTATTATTATTAACCTTTATTTATGAAGCGCAATAAATTTACACAGCGCTGTACATGCAATCTTTTTAGTTAGACAGTTCAACTTGTGGTCCCTTGTGGTCCCTTCCAGTTCCATGATATGCTTTTACCTAACTGTGAAAGCTATGCATAATTGCTGGATAACACATTGCTAATGATTTCAGTTATAATGTTTTATGTGTTTTCATCCACCTTTCAGGGTGTATAGAAATAAACACCCACACTTATATGAAAGATTAAAATAAGCCTGAACACTGTAAAGAGGAATATTTTCAGTTGAGCATGATGGGAGGAATTACAAAGAATCCATCATCAACTAAGGGCAGTGACCCCAAGGAATCTGTTGCTTTGCAAATAAAGCCATTTTTATTGAATATAGGATGCCTTTGTTTTTACTGAAAAGTAAATAGTATTTGATACTGCTTATTTTTAATTCAGCAGGATATAAATGCAGGGAAGCTTCTGGTAATCTATTTCTGCCATAACAGTAGTTGCTAAAATGGATTTCAATGATGAGAAAGTTTGGGTGCTAAGTTTAAGAACAGAGAGATAAGATCACAAATGGCTGTGGTTTTTGTTGCATCTAATTCTTCAACTATTTTGTATTTATTTCTGTTAGAAAACTATTTTCATTTTTAAAGCATGGCTATAAAATCTATTTAACATCCGTTAGAATGACCAGTGAAATTAGTTTACAATTACACTGTTCAAAAAGAAATGTACTGGTATCTAATATTTACAGTACTTTTTCTTAACCCATTACCTTCTTTTCACCTTTAGCTACTATTATATGGTTGCTTCAGTATTAAAGCAATTTTCTTGGGACATTCATAGCTCACAGGGATTTTATTGAATTTGTTTTCTTAAATGATTTTTTTAACTGAAGTAATTTGTATAATTTCCTCCAGGTTGACTTAGAAGCAAGTTCCCAAAATAGAAGCCCGGAATCACGCTCCAGCACTGCTTATCCTAATTCCAAATTTCATCGCAAAGATAACATTAACCCCAGGCAGTTGAATCTTCACCTTACCCCTCCCCATACCCAGTTTGCTGTTCCTAATCGTCACTTCCCGCAACTACCCCAAGTTCCAAGACAGCCATATCCTGTACAACAGCAGCAAAACCTCTTAAGTCAACAACAAAACCATTTGTCTGAACAGCAAAACCAAATGCATCCCCAACAAAACCAGATTATCCAGCAGCATAATCATTTAAATCAGCAGCCACAACAGCCACCTTCACAGCTTTCCCCTGTCTATCAAACAGGACCCAACCAGTCATTCTTTAAAAACCCAGTTCCGCACAGACCTCATTCCCCTGGCATAGATTCTATGGTTTCAGAGCATCATCCTCCATCCCTTTTACAAGAAGTCATTAACCCTCAGAGACAGCACAATCCAATGATGCCCTCCCATTTGAACCACTTCATTGAAGAGAATCCTCCAGGAATGCCTATAGGAGAATCATTAGGTGGGTATCTTTTCTACATTCCGTGAATTGTAATGAAACACAATGATTCCAAACTGAAAAATGTTCTCACTTCAGGTTTTGATAAGCTGATGAATTTGAAGACTGAATGTGTTGGTTGAACTATCCATCTTAAACAGTGTCAAGAAAGGGGGGAGGGGTCCTGTAATGCTTACTTAAGAAATTGCTGAAAGTGTTTTCCAGTTATGCTGAGTGCATTGATACAGAGTTCTGAGGAAAGAAGATGGAAGTAGACAAGAACATATTTTCATTGTTCCCATGTTCCTTTTGGGCCATGAATGGTTGCTCCCTTTTTGGAGTGGTTTTATTTGTTATGGTTAACTTATTTATCATGTTTGAATTTAAAAAAATTCCTTTCCTGTTCTAGTGTTTTAAATGTATTGTATTTCATTGTATTTATTGGTCTTGTTAGGTTGTTTTTAAATTGTTGATATACTGTTTCGACTTAGTCTTAGGGCTGGCTTTCCTATTAGGCAAATTAAGATGGGTAGGTTAGAAGCAGTGAATTTGCTAGTCTGCTGGCACCTCTGAGAGCTACTACTTCTTTGTGCTGTTCTCAGAAGCTGGCAATTTTAGTATTTAATTTTCAGGAATGGAAGCAGGAACTACTGTTCCAGGCCTGCTTGGCACTAACATCCTTTCCTTGATACCAGTGCTGCAGGCTGTTCATGTACCCAGGTAACTTCAATTTGGCCATCAGGTCCAACACCACCCACACCTCACTCTATTTTTGCCTGACCTAGCTCAGTGTGGTTTGTTAAGGGTCAACTCAGTCTCTTCTTGTTGCAGATGTGCACCTCTGACAAGCAGGCAGGTTGAGTGGTTGCATAGTGAGCTAGGGCCCCAAAATACTTTCCTGGACCAGACCCAGTCTGCCTTCGCATTAGGCCAAGCCAGTTGGATGTTAGAGAGGGCATGTATGGATCTGGGGTTGCTATGCAATGGGATAACCTGGGCAGAGTGGAAAAGGCATTGATTTGGAATGAGTACACTTTAACACTTTAAATACCTACTCATGAAGAACTACTGTAGGCTTGTCGTCCTCCTCTGTGTAGGGACAGAGAGCAACAACCACTGCTCTTTGTGGGTCCATCATCTGATGATTGGCAAAACCACTGCTGCTGCTGTCCAACTTAGCACCTTCCTCAAGTTGCAATGTGTATTTGTACGTTAATGCCCAGTCCCATTTTCACTCCTGGATGACTGGCCTTCCCCTGATGTTGGCTGAGGGCTTGTGAATCTGCCCCTCTAGATGAATTCCTACTAGTGTCAGTCACCACAGACAAAGCTTAAGCCTTTCTCAACCTTTTTACCCTGGAGCAGGTGTTTTCAACCTGGGGTGCCCACAACCCCAGGAGGTGCAAGATAGAATATCAGGGTGTGTGATAAGGAATGGCTTGTATCTTTGAATGGCAAATCATAAATCATCACTCAGTTTTTTTCTGAATAAATTAGAATCTAATTGCTCAATTTAGATTTGCATTTTATGCACTGAGTTAAAAGCTTTTTTTTTTTTGAAGTTCAATTTGTTTACCTACAGTATTGTATGTGGTTTAGAAATTAGACTTTTACATCTTCAAATGTGATACTACTTTTGCAGGTACGGAGTGCGAACATTAATCAAACATTTCCAAAAGAGTTAGAAAGTACTACCCTGGAAGAGCCATTGAAATAAATTTCAAGCTTCAGGAAAACTCTACATAAAAACATGATGATATATAATCAGTCACAGTTTCTTGAGGAATCCCTAGCAACCTTCACGGAACCGTAGTTAAGAAACCTCACAGTAATTGTAACAATAGCTGAGGGCACTAACTGATCAGCTACCTCTTTGGTCTTATTCAGCAGGACCTTTTCATGCTCACTTGTATCCATACTCCAGACTCTCTCATCCTAGTAGTAGTATTTGCATCTGATAACTGTTCCTTTCTAAGATGAAGACACAATTGGACAGAATATAATAATGCTGAAAAATTGCTGTTCCCGTTATTCATAGAACTATAAAGCTGGCAGATGTTAAGGTCATCTAATATATTGGCTTCAATAGTCCATCCTTTAAAAGCAGTTCTACTACAGCAGGTAATTCCTAGATGTTTTGGATAGAATGATCTTGACTTTCTAAACTATGTTTTAGAAAGCTAAGAATGAACATTGGGCCTGCAAGTACTCCCCCCTCCTTCTCTTTTGTTTGGAGTTTGGGGCTGTGATTTTGATTAAACAATTTTCTTGTTGCATTTCAAGTGCAAGTATGATTTAATAGTTTACTAATGAGGGAATTGTGGTTTTAAGATCATGGCTAATAAATAAGTATTCTACAACCCCTTTCACTTTTAGATTCATCAGGGAGCAGTGGTTTAATCTTCATTTAGGCATGCAGGACATTTTAGTTGCCTAGATTTTTTTTTTAGATTGTAAGCCTGAGGGCAGGGAACCGTCCAATTAAAAAGGTTGTATGTACAGTGCTGTGTAAATTTACAGCGCTTTATTAATAAAGGTTAATAATAATAATAATAATAATAATAATAATAATAATAATAATAATAGAATTGTATTGTAGACCTAAACCTTACATTTACAGTATTGTCACCTGAAGAATTGTAATCAAGGTTTCAGTATTTAGGCCACTTTCCATGAGTCCTTTTCTTTTTCTTTTTCTTTTCTTTTCCAGACAGAAAAGAGTTGGGACAAATATCTATTACCTTTGTATTGGTTCCCTGTTTTTGCACACTAGGAAAGCTAACAGTACTTAAAACAACTGTTCCATCTTATGTGAACATGTGTTTTCTGGCTCTTGGTGTTTGGTTATTATGGAATACCATTGTTTTTGAATTCACACACATTCCTGTAGTCATTGCATTACTATAGCACACAATAAATAGAATTTCTCATTTGGGACAGAAAATACCCCCAGGTTAAAGCACTGGATGAAATAATGTTAATCTACCTGGATGAGGGTTAAGAGATTGTGCATGGACCAGTTGACCTATGTCATGGGTCATGGTCAACTAGTGTCAATGCTCTTGGCTTGTACCTGGCTTAATAGAAAAAGGGTTTTAAGGAAAGAATGTTGGATTTGAACTAGCCCTATGAGGGTATTGTAAAATACAAAGAGGTTGACATGCCAGCTTTGTGTTAGTAATGCCACCTTTAAAATTGCTACTGTCTCAGGTTTGCAGATTTCTGTTTATTATACAGACTCATAACCGGTGATACATTTTTAGAACAGTATCAGCTGACAGATACAAAAAGGAGAAAAAAGTGATGTGTGTTGACTGTTCATAGGTGCCATGTGATATTGTGAATTGTAGTTTTCTGACATAAACATCTTAAATACAGGAGCTGGGTAATTTTTCCCCCCAAAATGTTTTACAGATCGTATTCATGGAAATTTAGCTTTGGAAACCTTAAGGCAACAGCAAGCAAGACTACAGCAATGGAATGAGCATAACGCCTATCTCAGTCAGGGCAATATTCCTTATTCTCACCATCACCACCCTCACTTATCCCACCTTTCTCAGCAGCCAATTGGATTGCATCAACAGCCAGTTAGGGCAAACTGGAAACTTGCCAACAATATAGAAGATGAACCTGAGGCAACATATTCAAGGTAATTGTGGAATTAATTCTCAAACAGGTAACATTTAGATAAAAACAGATCATATGCTTCTTTTATTGCAGTGTCATAGTCATTTAGGTTTATTTGCATCCCTAAATTCCTATACTGTTCTGAAGGTGCTTCAGAAAGCAAACAAAAACAAGAACCATTGAGATAGATTAATTTTTAATATTAAAATCCCTACTATAGATTTATAGAAATGGCTGTACTATGGATATAGAAATGAGCTTTCTGGAGTCAGGGTTGTGTGTGTGCGAGAGAGAAAATGCTGAACTGGATTTGCAGTAAAATGTTTAGAGAACAAGTTGACCTTTACAAGCATCAAGGCTACTAGCTTGCTTTGAAAGCCAGAACAATTAGGAACAATATCCTTGGATGGGGGAAATAACACACAGAGTGATAGAGTGATGGAATATTCCAAATGAGTCAAAAATGTATTTTAATGTATTCACAATTCTGTGTCCTGATTGAATGAAAGTTTTTGTACGTTTGCACTTTGAACCAGCCAATAGAATACATTGTTAGGGACCTCATTGTTGGAATTATCTATATGAACAGCCATTTTCTTTGGTTTTGGGGCCTCGGTTTTTTGGAAACTGGATTTCCACTGAGGACTGCCGGCATTAAAGGAATTTGGATTCTCAGTCTTTCTGGGTCCTGTTCTTCTCTCTGCTCTGTCAAGCCAGTGGACTTAGTGAGAGAAAGTCCAGGCTTTAAGAATCCTATTACGCCATAACTGCAAAACATGAACATCATAGTGTTAATGCAATATTATGAGCGTGGTCATATTCACAACAAAACAAACAAAGAATCAAAGGCAAACAAAAAAAAACTACAAAACATTTCAGAAAGTCCATTCTCAAGCAAATGGATTTGCTACTCACCAGGGCCCTTCATCTGGGTTTTGTGAGAAATTGAAGATGGGGGGAAAGTGCAGCACATGACATTAGCTGCTGAGATGGACTATATTGGCTGCTAGGACCCCCTTGACAAATAATCAGCATAGCTGAGCTGGTGGCACAGGACTTTGAAGGCTTATGTGAGGGAACAACATCCCACTTTGGTCTGTGTACTTAACTGACTCTTCTTTGGTGCCAATCCTCAGTGCCAAGATAAATCTCCCCTAACTCCCCTCCCTAAATTTGGATTATATCTTGCTTTGGGTTTGATTCAGTAGGGCTGGGAAGAAATTTTTATCTGTGAGCACAATTGGACCAGTTCACAGACTTTTTGCCTCCCTCATAGTAATTTGTATGACTTATATTCTCTATTTGCAGCTTTCTGTGAGGGTATTTGACCAGATCCATTTTTTGGAGTAAGTTGGGAAGATGCACTCTTTTCTGAAGAGTCTTCTGGGGGTGGATTCTTCTAGGCACGCATTCAATCCAGAGCTGTCATGGTGGCCTGATGCCCAGGGGGCCTTAGCAGCTCCTACCCAAGCAGCTCCTGCCCAGGTTATCCCCATATCTTTTTGTCACCTGGTATTTGTGTCCAGAGCCAAGAAAGGATATTCTCATTCCCATGACAACTCTCCTGCTGTATGCTGTATGAAACAGAGCACCAGGAGATGCAAGATGGGGTGGGAGGGAATACTCCTGGCCAGAGGGACCCCATTAATGGTATAGTGCTAGAGGTAGCACAAGCACATTCTCTCTCTCTCTCTCTCTCTCTCTCTCTCTCTCTCTCTCTCTCTCTCACACACACACACACACACACACACACACACACACCACAAGTAGAAACAGCTCCTCTGAGGGCTTCGTGGGACAAGTAATCTGATGATAGACAAGCCTGATAGACATTTCTTTCCATTTGCCATTCATTCTGACAACAGCAGTCTTACTATGGAAATGAAAGGTTCCAAATGATTACCTGACATCTCTTTTGAAGTGGATGTTTCCAAAAGAATGGGGAGGCAGTTCTGGGAAGTCCATTTCAAGCATGCCTATTCCAGGCATCCAGTTTAAATGGACATGCAATAAAAATAATACTTTCTTACCACCTATTATCATCAACATTATCAAGGTGGGGAGCAACAACAGATTAAAATACAACACATAACATCAAATAGGTTGAAGAAAATATAGCCTTCCAACCACCTTTGTTTTTGTCACATATACAATTATGAGAACTTGATAAGCAAAAGAAGAATTTAGAGATTAACCTTGGTGGAAGAGAATTAAGGATAAGGCAAGAAATGGTCTTTTAGCCCCGATGGCACAGTGGTTAAATGCCTGTAGTGCAACCACTCACTCATAGACCATAAGGTTGTGAGTTCAATATCAGCCAGGGTTCAAGCTCGACTCAGGATTGCATCCATCCTAGGTCACTAAAATAAGTACCCAGATTGTTGGGGGCAATTAGCTTACAGCTGTAAACCGCTTAGAGACTGCTTCAGTATCATGAAGCGGTATATAAATGAAGTTACTATTGCTGTTGATACACAATCACTCCACTGTTCTCTAACTCAATACTCTGAATGATTGCATTAAGAATAAGGGGCATTTGATTCTACAGTGGGAACAATTCAAAATATATTTCCAATGAAAACGAGATATTAGTGAAATATTTATATTTTGTTATTTTTTCTTACCTGTTATAATGTAGAAATATTTACATTATTTGTGCATTATAATTGATAGATTGGGTACTGTATATACTCATGTATAAGTCTAGAAATTTTAGTCAAAAATGGACCCAAAAAACCTTGAGTTGACTTATCCATAGGTCAATATAGGTACTGTAATTACTGTACTTCAGCACTTATTTTAAAAAAGGAACCATCCCCTGGTGAAAGGCAAAAATGTAACCTGTCCTGGAATCACTGGTCCTCTATTTTTTCACCCACCCACCCTTTCTTTTGAGCTCAAATAGTTATGCCTGCTAGAATTTTGTAATTTCTTTGGCATTGTTTTCCTTTGCATCATCCTTTATATCCTTTGTTACATGCTCCTAGATTTTACCCTTGACTTATCTATGGGTCATATCAAAATCAATAATTTTGAATCCAAAACTTGCCCTCAACTTATAGCTGAGGTCGACTTATGGTCAAGCATATACAGTATAATGTTATCTTGCAGCTTTTAAATTTTGTTTTTGCTAGTTTGTTTTATATCACTCATTAGCTTGGAGAAAAGTCTACATTAGAAGCCTGATATTTGAATCAATAGATTTGGAAGCTGTTTTCAGAGATGTTACGAGGTTACAGCTACACATGCAACTACCTCTTAGCATTATAGTAGACTAGTTTAAAATGCAGGGTGAAGATAATGGATCTGTATGAAGGTGGCATATATGCATCTATTTTTCTTGAAAATTCAGTTTACGTGTTGTGTGTTCTGTGATTCTTTGAACATTAGGATTTTTTAAATGACTATGATGAAATTTTATACTGTTGGTTCTCACCTGGGCAATCATTATCTCATTATTATAGATTCCAAGATTTACTTCGAGAACTGTCACATCGTGATCAAAATGAAAGCAGGGATCTTGTTGAAATGCCACCACCTCAGTCAAGACTTTTGCAATACAGACAAGTACAGCCCAGAAGCCCACCAGCACTCCCCACACCATCATGCAACTCAAACCATAGTGGCCATTTTCCTAACTTCTCTGAGAACAGAGACATTGAAGTATCCAACAACCCAGCCTTTCAGCAACATTTGCCTCAGATGTACAATCCATCCTTTACCATGCCATCTGAACACATAACCCCACCTTCCTTGAAATATCTGCAACCTGATGGGTCATGGACCTATGCTAATATACACCAGAGTCATCTAATGGGGCAAGGCTTTCATTATAGTATACCTCCATTGCCTCATAGATCACAACAGAATCCTTTTATACAAATGCAGAATCATCAGCACACGGTTGGTCAGGAACCATTTCACTCCCTCAGTTCGCGGGCAGTATCTGCTTCTTCGCTACACAGCTTAGAAGAGGTATGTGGGTTTCAGCATTTGTATATATATTTGTTTTGACTTAGAGTGATCAATTATGTGTTGATTTTGTTTTTCATGCTATAAAGTGCAAGCTGATCAAGGCTTTGGTCAAGGACCGATATATTTTTCTTAGTTGCATCAGGTATTATCCCTGTAGTTGCTTTCCTGCCGATCCAGTGGTTAATAATTTCAAAGCCTGAAAAAACAACTTCAGATGTTATGAGACATTTAGCCTTCTGTGTCAGAGAGTTCTGGTGCCACAACAAACTACAGTTCCTGGGATTCCCTAGCATTGAGCCATGACAAAGTGGTGTGAAACTGGAATATTTCTGCAGTGCTAAAGCAGCCCAGAGATCAGAAAATGAGTCTGATTAAATTTCATGCCTATTAATTGAATCTTAGGCCCTGTACATACTGCCAAGAAGCAGTGTCCAGGCGGCGGCGTCCTTTCCATACGGAGGCCACCATCGTGATGTCAGCGACATGCAGCATATACACATTGTTGCGCATCACTTAAGTCATGAGTGCGGCAATGGCGCACTCGTGATGTCCGCATAGCATCTGAAGAAGAACCCGTTTTTTTCCAGGTTCTTTTTGGGGTGGAGGGACGCCGCACAGTTTGGCTGCTGCAGCACCTCTCCGGAGGAAAACCGGCTGCCTCCAGCCTGCCCTTTCGGGGCAATTTGTTTCGTGCCTTAGCCCCTCCTCCCTTCCACCACCCCAAATTGTTTTTAAAGGAATGGGTGTTTTATGTCTATTCAGTACTGTGGAGAGGAAATATAAAAAAATTTCTTTGTTACTAATGTTGATGGTTTCTTTCTTTTCTTTCGTTCTTTTTTCCCCCATTTGTAACAAATAATCTTTTAAGTAAAAAGTAAATTCCATTTGTAATAATTCTTTGAATAGTTCTTTGTGAGTTTTTTGGACTATGTGGCTGTGCTTTGGAAGAGTTCATTCCTGACATTTCACCAACATCTGTGGTTGGCATCAGGGATGTTGGCTGTGAAAGCCTTCGACTTCACAGTTGTTTGAATACACTGTATTTTAATATACCAGTTGTGATAACTTTATGCCAAATCAAATTGTACATAGTCATATTTTATTACGCCTAAAGTAACAGAGTGAGTTCCAATCTGTAAAAAGTGCTAATGTTGTATTTTTTAAAAAAAAATCTAAAAATTTCCATTTTTTCCAGAAAAAAATGGTTTTTCCCCATGGTTTCAAAATTTCCAGAAATTTTACATCTCTAAGCAAGACCAACAGCAGCTTTTAATGCTTGTACAACCAAGGCTTCTGCTGTAAATAAAAGGTTTCTTTTCGAAAAAAGATAATTTGACCATATTAGTCACTGTTGGAGCATTTAGCTGTTTATTGACAAATTCTAATGTCAATATTAATCCTTTTAAAGAGTTATTTGCACTGGCAAATAAGCTCTTGGCAAAGTTTTTAATTTTGGCTGCACGGTGCAGTCATGGTACCACATGACCATCAGAGCAGTCCTCAGATAAGGTTGGCTCTTTTGCTTAGTAACAGAGATGAGTTATGACTAGACATTCATGTCAAGGGACTAACTTTTAGAAAACTTCAGAGGTACATGCCAGATTGAACTTGCCACAGGCCTTGTGGCTTTTATTATGCTCCCTTCCCTACCTTTACCTGTGTAATTCAAGCAGTGCTGTTTTGCTTTAAATAAGAAATACAATGAGGAATTTAATTGAACCAGTCTTTGAAGCTGGCTAAAAAGTACCATACTAGATATCGTTAAGAACTGGTGCCTGATTTTTTTGTTTTTCTCTTTGCTCATCTCCTTTTTTCTTTCACATCCTATGTTTTAGACTGGAAATCCGGGGCAGAGAATGTTTTGTATTTTGTGTTTCATCAATTGCTCTTGTATTTAAGCTGAACAACAGGATAAGAATGATTCAAATAAATATTCTAGCTGAGATCCAACATAACACTGCTGGAGCTAAACATTCCACCAGTCTATTTATGCTGGATCCTGGGAGGATGAAGTCATCCAGTAGTAGCTGGAACAGTGCTGAACTGTTCTGCCATCCAGAGAGGCAGCTGGGTATCTTCAGTGCCCCCTCTGGCCAACTGATGGCAACTTTGGCTTGTGGAGGGATGGAACTGGACTCAATCAGCATGGAGAATGAAGCAAATTTGTACTCATGCAGGGAGATATCAGATGCTTTCTTGTTCAAGGATAGAAAAGGTCCAACTGCAGTGTCATTCCTCAGTTGCATCCTGCCCATTAAATGAACTGATCTTCATAGGCAGTTACATACTGTTTATGCATATGTCCAACTTTACATTCCACTCTTTCTTAGAGCAGTTAAAACCTATGGGTGGGACTAGGATCCACATCTATAGGCTGCTCAGAGAGCAACACTTTGCATTCACAGAAGCTCATTCAAAGCACAGAAGAGTTTATTATTATTATTATTATTATTATTATTATTATTATTATTATTCCGCTTAATCTCAGGGAATCCAAGCAGATTACAACAGTAAAAATCATACAGTTAAAAAAGATGCATTAAAATCCCAAGATCCCCAATCCTCCCCCCAAACATAAAAACATGATCAAACTCTTTAAAAGGATTAAACCAAATTGTAGATCTATGTCATTTTCATCATCATTACCACTGTCACACCCCTGATGCCATCTGTCCCTCTTAGATTAGAACAGAGCTGAAGACCCTAAGGTGCAGGACATTCTGAACTACAGCAAGGCATGTATTTAGTCTCTAGGAATTACATGTGTGTAGGGCTGCTCAGTTGCCTTCTAAACTTGGCATACAGTGCACATTCTCATGCAGTGACATTATGATTAATTAATGTACTGATTAGAACCAAAGAAAATGACTCTTAGAAGCACAGCTTGCACCTGTATCTATAAATAGTGTACCATATTTCTTTAATTTTTTAATTTAGTTCTGTTGCCAGGAATTGCAACAGTTACTGCTACTACTACTACTACTACTACTTATTATTATTATTATTATTATTATTATTATTATTATTATTAACTTAAATCTTTGGCTTTTGCTCCTCAGTTGAGGAACCAACATTAGCCATAAATGGAGACAGCACATGAATTTATACTGAACTGAACAAACTGGAAAAATAAGTACTATAAAGCCTGAGAATTTCAGGCTCTTTCAGAAACACAGTTGGGAATCAGGAAATTGCTATATGACAGACACGGGGATTCACATTCAGTAAATCTTTGCTTATATGTTTGTTTGCTTGCTTGCTTGCTTCCCTCCAACCCCCCTCCCCCCACAAAAAATTAGCTGTCTTTTTGTTTTGTTTTCTTGAAAACTCAGTCTCTTAATAGTTTATAATACTGTAGATTCTTGTTGCAAGATGAACAAACTGAAATTAGGTTTTGATTATATTTTGTGCATCTAGACACTTTCTCGGTATGTAAACTAGCATTAATATACTTTTGAGTTTGATAATGCTTGAATATAAAATAACATAGCCTGCTGGTGTTTATTCATTTTCATCGACTGAACTACAGTACTTGAAATGATTCATCACCCAGTGTTATAATATGCAATGTCATAATATCTACTTTCAGTTTTCAGTGGTATATGTGTAAAATTACAGTGTTGTTATTACCGATGTGTTGTTAAACCATATACCATAAGTTTTTCAGCATTTAATAAGGCCTTGAAAATGCTGTATGTGCTAAATAGTAGACTCATCCCAGACCATAGAACATTATGTTTAAATATGTGTCCCCATTAAATTGCTGCTATTGAAAAATTAACTCATTGCTTGTTATTTTTAGAGGGCCATATTAGCAATTGAGTTTAAAAATTTGTTAAATTTTAATAATTATGATTACAAAAAGATTAAAAATAGAAAAATTGTCAAATTTACCCCCAAATGACCCCCCCCAAACCCATCATTATAGAAGTAGTAGGTAAAAAACAGTGGTTGTTCCATTGCTTCTCAAAAATAATATAGAACATTGCTACCTGAAACTGTAGTACAGTATTATACAGGTAATATCATTATTTGTAACTGTTACATTACTTCAAAGCTCTGACAATACAAAATGTCCTATGTTGATACTATGTTGCTTTTTGTTTCTCAGAATCCATGTCCCTATTGTAACTTGTCCTTAATGTAACTTAGTAACTGATGGATGAACACCAAACTAAAATAGTAACACTGGGGCACTATCACAGTTTTATTTTCTATGTAATTATAGTTTCATAGGGAAGGATGAAAAAGAATGATAGAAAGCAGAAAGATGGAAAGACACGGAAAGTTTTAAGTGGCAGAGGGGAGAGAGAGGGGAAAACATGCATTTATTTTAAAAATGAAGTTGGTCCATATAGTAGGTAGTTAAAAATGTTAGTTGTTTAGGTTGTACAGTATTGGGGAAAAAAATGATCAGGCACACCTTTGGTTTGATATTTGTATTTTTGTTGGTTTGTTTTAAGGTGACTGAGGAAACTAAGCTCCCTTAGTATATGGAATCTATGAGACTCTTCAAACTTGTTGCAGCAGTATTAGGGTTTTTTTCTCATTGAGTACCATTTTCTTAAATTTTCCTTCTCCTTAATTTTCCTTGGGGAGCCAGTAATGAACACTTTGCCAACTTGCCACTTGTTTTCTGTGGTTGCAAAAGTACATGCTCCCATCAGGTGAAAGGCTGTGCTTCTAGAAGCATTGCTACTAATAGGATCTCCCACATCAGACGGGCTTTTGCACACACATCCCCACAGACACAGCAGAAGGAGGGCTCAACCAGGTGCCACCCCTCCTCTCAGGTGTCACCTGTTGCTGTCTGTACATCCCTAGTGATGCCACTGCATAAATTACAGCTATCTATTCTCTACATGTGTATAGAATGTTTAATAAATGAGAATACTAAAGAAGCTCTTGGCAAAATAGGTCTGTAGAAATGTATAAGAATCCTCCAACCCTAGAATCCTAGTTGCTTAATCCATTACAATACTTGGTAACTGTAGGCTTTTAGTCACATCCCAACTTATTATAACAGGTTAGAGTAAAGATCTCACATACAGTGGATCCTTGTTATACGCTGGGGTTTGGTTCCAAGATCCCCCGTGTATAACAAAATCCTTGTATGCTCAAGTCCCATTAAATATAATGACATAGCAAAATGGTGTCCCTTATAAAAAATGGAAAATCAAGGTTTAATATTTGAAATTTATACTTTTTTTGAACATTTTCAAACCATGTATGCTTGAATCCATGCATTTAAAAAACCAGTGTATAAGAAGGGCCAACTGTAGTTTGCAAAGAAAATACTTTTGAAAAAAATAATTTGCACATCTCATGTTTTAAGTATGATACTCTCAGATGACATTCAGACAACTAGCTGTATCAGTGCTAGCTTTTCAGATTTTATGTAACTGTATAGGTTTCAGTTTCTTGAATTTCCATGAAAACAGTTTCAGCATTACTTATCAGCTGAGAGATATTTGTAAAACTACTTCCATTTTTCTTTTCCCCTACCATATTTTGAGTCATCCTAGATGGATACATAATTTTCCATGGCTTTGCAGAGGTCTGGAAATATATTCTTTCTAACCCCAGGTTATATTTAAACAACTCCATGTGTTTTTTTGTTTGGTTTTTTGTTTGGTTTTTACAGAATAAGTGTTTAAAGTGTTCTTTAAATAGCTGGAATTGCATGGAATATTAAGACAAACCTTTTGTGAGTAACTTACAAAGTACTGTACCTTACAATGCTTAACTTGTTAAGGGTGAAAGTAAATGTATAGTATAAGCTTATATACACTGGTGCCTCGGGTTACGAAATTAATTCGTTCCGCCATTCCTTTCGTAACCCGAAAATTTCGTAACCCAAAACACTTTTTCCATTGAAAATAACTAATGCGTTCTATGACCTCAGACTGAACCTGCAAGTCAAAACAAAGGTACAATAGAGGCCTATTCAGCTAAGTACCCTACAATACAATGTAATACAAAGTTGCCTGAGGCACTAAAGAGCTTAAGAATGACTTGCAGGTCCATTCTAAAGGTTTCTAAAGGATAAAGAAAAAAAGTTTTTTTCTTACCTTTGCTGGTCCTGGCATCTCAGAGTGAGGCAGGAGGAGGAGGAGGAGGGGGGGGCAGCCAAAACACCCAAATTTAAACCCAGACAACCAATTCAACCAATTTAACCAATTCAACCAATTTAACCAATTCAACCAATTTAACAAAGTTAACCATTTTAACAACAATTTTTTTTTAATTTGGTGTTTTTTTTTAAGGGTCATCAGCACCTTTGCCCTTCTTGGATGACGGTTCTCCCTCTTTTGTGAAGAACTGGTCCAAGGATGTCTGCTTTTGCCGGGCCTTAAGCAGGTTCCTAAAATGGCTAAGGCAGACATTATCATAATGGGCAATGGCATGGCTGGTGAACACCTTCTCAGGGTGATGCTTCTCAACATAAGAAGACACATTGTGGAATTGCCGCAAAATGTCTTTCATTTCTGCCGTTGGCAAAAATGCCCCCGCCGCCTCCTCCTCCTGGCCCCTTTCAAAATGGAGCACGTCCTCATCCACGGCCGAGTGTTGCATGGCCGCCAAGGCCTTGAGGTCCTCTGTTGTGAGGTCCTCACTGTGCTCCTCAATGAGTTCGTCCACGTCAAGTCCCAGGGACCTTGCGATGGAGACAATCTCAGTCACCTCTTCTTCACCTGGCTCAGCACCCTCGGTCTGTGACCCTTCCAAGGAAGAAGCATCAGGCCACAGCTTCCTCCACGCAGCAATCAGGTTGGGCCTGGTGATCCCCTGCCAGGCCAAGTCCACCATCTTCAAGCACACGACGATATCGAAATGCTGCTTCCAGAACTCTCGCAGGGTCAGCTGTGTGCTCTCCGTTACATCAAAACACCGCTTGAAGAGGTGCTTGGTGTAGATCTTTTTGAAGTTGGCAATGACCTGCTGGTCCATGGGTTGCAAGAGGGAGGTCGTGTTGGGCGGCAGAAACTGGACCTTGATGAAGGAGAACTCTGCAAGGATGTCCTTTTCCAGGCCAGGCGGGTGCGCAGGAGCATTGTCCAAGAGGAGGAGGCACTTCAAGGGCAAATCCTCTTCCTCCAGGTACCGCTTCACAGTCGGGGCGAAGACACTGTTGATCCACTCCACTAAAAGGAGGCGTGTGACCCATGCGCGGCCATTGGAACGCCACATCACTGGCAACCTGTCCTTCTGAATGTTTTGTGCCTTGAAGGCCCTTGGATTTTCAGAGTGGTACACCAACAGGGGCTTGACCTTACAGTCCCCGCTGGCATTCGCACACAACGCAAGTGTGAAGCGGTCCTTCATAGGCTTGTGGCCTGGCAGTCTCCTCTCCTCCTGGGTGATGTAGGTGCGGCGAGGCATCTTCTTCCAGAAGAGGCCCGTCTCGTCGCAATTGAACACTTGCTGCGGGACGTAGCCTTCCTCCTCCACCATGGCCTTGAACTCGATGACGAATGCTTCGGCGGCCTGGTGGTCTGCGCTGGACGCCTCGCCGTGACGGACGACAGAGTGGATCCCGGTCCTCCTCCTGAACCTTTCGAACCAGCCACGTGATGCTTTGAATTCCGGGGTGGCTGGCTCCTCCTGCGAAGAAGTTCCTTCGCCTGCCTCCTTGCTGGCCAGGTCTTCGAAAATGGTGGTGGCCTTCTCACAGATGACCGAGGTGGTCACAGTGTCCCCGACTCGCTCCTTTTCCTTAATCCAGAGGAGAAGCAGGCGCTCCATCTCCTCGTGCTTCGGTGTCCTCTGCTTGGCAATCGTCGTCACGCCTTTCGCAGGAGCCACAACGTCTCTGATGGCCTCCTGCTTGAGGACAGTGCCAATTGTCGAAGGGTTTCTTCCATACTCCTTGGCAATGTCCACCAAGCGCACGCCCCTCTCATGCTTGGCGATGATTTCCCTCTTGTCCTCCAAGGACAAGGGAGCCCTCTTCTTTTTGTCACCGCCGCTTTTATCTGTGGCTTTCTTGGGAGCCATAGCTCAAGCCTAAAAAGGACAAAAGGCACAGGCACTGAGCAAAAGCCACAATTGGAAACCACCCCCACCCCCATGGTCACACTCTCTGGCCCACATGGAGCCAAGGCCAAACTTGCAAAACTCACACCCCACACTTTCAAATCATCACAGCCATGACCAAACCACCCCACCACCCAAACCCAAACCCCAGAAACCCCAAATCTAAAAAAGCACCCCCATGGTCACACTCTCTGGTCCACATCAAATCAAGGCCAAACTTGCAAAACTCGATGCCCACACTTTGAAAACATCACAGCCATGACCAAACCACCCCACCACCCAAACCCCAGAAACCCCAAATCTAAAAAAGCAACCCCATGGTCACACTCTCTGGCCCACATCAAATCAAGGCCAAACTTGCAAAACTCACATACCACACTCTCAAATCATCACAGCCATGACCAAAGCACCCCACCACCCCACAGCAAAAGCATGGTCACACTGTCTCACCCCACAAGAAGAAGGTAGAAATCCATACACCTACCTGTACAGAAATTCCTGATGGCAGGTCTTGATCCGAAGTGTACACCTGGCACTGTACACGTACAGTACAAAGCCAGAACAAGTCCAAAGGCAGAAAGCCAGAAAAAGTCCAAACCTCCACTGGAACCACGGGTTAGAGTTCAGAAGCAACTCTTCCTCACCAGTCCACAAGGCCAGACAAAGGGGGCAGATCAATGGAAGCCGGCTTTTGTTTCTGAAGCCATCCCCCCCCCAATTTCGTTAGCCAATCCAGATGATCAGCTTGATTTCTCAAGCCAATCAATACTGCTAACGAAATTCAAAATTCGTGCCAAAGCTAACCCCTAACCCAGCCCCCTTAGCTAAGAGAAGGCTTTCCGTTAGCACTGGAAAGCCTATAGCTGCACTTTGCAGCATTTGAATTTCGCACCGAAAAGAATTTCGTAACCCGAAAAATATTTCGTAACCCGAAACAGTTTTTGCCAATCCAACTTTTTCGTATCCCGGAAATTTCGTAACCCGATCATTTCGTATCCCGAGGCACCAGTGTATCATTAAAAATGCATCTAAGATGCCTTGCCTCTTTCTGCAACTAAGATGTCTTATTCTTATTTTAAAAGTAAAAGCTATGTGGGGATCAAGATTGGGGTCTCAGTGCACGGAGCATGATTTTAATCTTTTCTTTCCTGCACTGCTGTCCTTATGAACTCCTTCCCCATCCACCAATATTGCCATTAGTACCAGTGTCTTCCTTCCCTCTGCTCACTTTGATTTGCCCAATGAGGAAAGTTACCATTGACATCAATGGCAGTTTCTCCTCTGGGGTAAAGACCTCATCAGGTTTGTCCCTTAGTCCAGAATCTCACTGTTCTGTTCACTAAAATCTCTTACGAAGTAGTGGTTTCAATATTTTGGCTGGAATTCTGTCTTTCTTCCCAGTGCCTGAGATATTCTTACCAGTGAATGCAGGAAGATCAATTTCATCAATTTCCTGTCCCTTTTTTCTTTTGACATGCTCCTGCCAAGAATATGCTCTAGACCAGTGTTTCTCAGGCTATCTGATGTGAGGAACAGAAAGTTATTTTTTTCTCCCAGCACAATTTTTATGTCCATTGGCTACGATTCTTTCTTTCCTAGGAACTCTCCAGGGACTGCCACTAGTTCAGAGACTACTACTTTGAGTAACACTGCTATAGAGTTGGGGTGGTAGTGATCAACTGGAATACAGAGTAAGGTAATGCAGGAGAAGAAGGAATTGCTGAAAATTTCCTTTCTTGCTTTGTCTGCAGGAACCTCATACAGATTCAAACTACCAGTACTTGGCATTAAATTAGAAACTTTTTTAAAAATCTGTAAAATGCTAATGTGCTTTTTATTGCTGTTACTTCACTCACTTAGACATAAACATGTTGCATATCAAGTAGAAAAGTCAGGCCTTTTCTCCTGCTTCCCTACTCTCTCTTTCAAGAACATTTTAGTGAAGTGTTGATGATATAATTTATATTTAAACCGTTTTTACATACAGTATGTTAGGACCAAAATTGAAGAGCTTATAAAATAACACTTTGATAATGTTAAATGCCATTGCACCAATAAACACACAGACCTTTGATCAGAAATTAATTGAATAGCTTTTCAGTTGTTTTTTTTTTTTAATACCACTAAAGGTTAAATTCTTCATTGCAGGAGAGAGGTCTTTTGTTTTTGTTTTACAAATCTCATTCTACCAGGCAGTAAAGAGCCAAACCCAACTCAAGTGATTTCTTCCCATACACTGGAATTTGTGACAAATGTGAATATCCAAGGCATGGAAAGAGAAAAGCAGAATGTGGGAGCCCTTTGCCATTTCTGAGCTGAAGTCATGTTTGTGGGATACCTTTAGTACTAGGCCTACCTGCAAATAAATGAAAATAGCTGCTTTCCTTTTGGGTTTATGCCTGTTTCCTGTTGGGATGTGTTCACAACAAGCATTTTGGTTGTTGTTGTTGTTGTTGTTGTTTTTCAGTTGGAAAGGATAGAGGTACCATTTTAGGATACAGACATTATCTTTATTGCGTTTTGTAGATAGGGAGACTGTTGGCTACTCAAAACAAACACTTTGCTTATGTGAACTTACTATTTCTGGCTATAGCTGTTTGGGTACTGTAGTATACACTTCATTTTATATCAGTACCCTTGTAGACGTGGGGCATTTTTGTTCTCTTAGATTAACTGGAATTTTCATGGGATCAGGGAAATACCCTGTGGTGACTTGGGGGGCCTTTCCCTGGAGCCCTTGGCGCCCTGTGCGTGGCCCTTTACTCCCAGGGAGTCCCCTCTTGTCACACTTTTCCCTCTAGGATCTCCTAGATCTCCATTCTTGCTCCCTGTTGAGCAGAATGAGACCCCTGGAGGTCCTAAAGTCGCGCTGCCACCACCCAGTGAATGAACTATAAATTATTAATTATATTTATAATAGCTCACAGCTATCCCTTCCCCACACACACTGGGACTTGTGAGGAATAGAGAGAGAGAGATCTAGTTTCAATAGCCGAGTCCAGGCACGTGTACAGGAGCAAAGAGAGAGACAGCTGATACTTTTAAAAGAAAGGAGTTTATTTTAAAGAAATAGCATAGAATAAAAAGATATCATTCGTGCAGAGCCACCTTGCTATGCAGGTCTAGAAAGCATAGTTGCAAAGAGTTCATTTCACCCAAGCCATTGTTAAAAAATAACAAAAGGCCTAAACGCACTAGCTAACACATTCCTAACTACTCACAGAAGATGGGATTTGTAGTCCTTTTGAGTTCCTGGATGCAGGGAGGGCCCCCTGGCCTCTCGACCTGCATTCCCTTGAGTCTGTGTCTCCCAGACTCAAAGAGACAGCATCTGGTTCCCCCCCTCAGGAGAGGATCAAGGGAGAGACAAAAGATCACATGGCTGCTCAAGTCCTTTTAAAGATTTCCCATAGAAAGTTCTTGAATCTCCCGGTCCTACTCTCTGATTGGTCAGTTAGACCTTACATCAGCTATGATGTCACAGCTCATTAGCATGTGATGTCATCTCTCATTAGCATGCACCTCCTCCCAGATTAACCCTTTGTAGTTCAGGAGAAGTTCCCAGATGACTGGAGACCCAGCCATCACATACCCAAACAATCAGTGCATGTTAGATTGATCCATCTTGATGGGAGTTAAATATTTGTTCATGCTTTTAATGGATTTCTCAGATAGGGCTTAGATGAAATAGAAATTATAAGTCAAATATTACTTTTCTTCCATTTAGTGGACGCTGGCTGCAACTCATTGGGTTGGATCCATGTTAGTTCCCTGTGGATTAATACAATTTTTAAAATAATAATAATAATAATAATAATAATAATAATAATAATAATAAGAAGAAGAAGAAGAAGAAGAAACTTTATTTGTATACCGCTTTTCCGTGGACGATCAAAGCAGTTAATAAAAATAATGGCCCAGGAATTTTAGATGCATACTCAATTGAGAGGAATCTGAAACTAATAATGCTTTATCAACAGATCTTCTTTTAAGGGAAATCTAAAATAGAGCGTGCGTGCGTGTGTGTGTGTGTGTAACTTTCTAGTTTTATTTATCAAATATTGATCTGCAAGTCATTAAAATGTATTATTGCTAGCCATTAATAATACTTACATTATTAGATATTTAGCGTTTCCTTTTACAGGATGCACACCCCTCCCCAAATGTGGTGCTTAATGTTCTCTCCGATCATGATGGTTTCTGAACCCAACTTTCCTATTTCATCTGTATTCCATTTGTTTCCTTTTTCGTCTTTCTTTTGTAAAACAAAAGAATAGCAGAAAGCCTTGAAGTGGAAAGAAAATAATAAGTTTAATTTGATTGTGTGCAATGTACTACCTAGACATTATTTTCAAGGGATGAATTAAACCAATATGGTTCAGCCAAATCTACCATAGACATAGAACAAATATACCACTGGCTTACTACTTCATATAATTGCACTCCAGGGGAAAGTTGTAGCAGGGAAGGAAGATTGGTAGTATAACTGGAAGACAAAGTGAGAAATCAGAAAGTAAGAGGACATTTCCAGGGGGAAAGGTAGAAAGAGGTTGTATGAAAAGAATTTGAGTCTGAAATTGTCATTTAGCAGTGCTTTAGTCCTATGTCCATTAAATATTTGGACTTAGGACATCTGCTTGGTATTGTACTGGCACAGCAATTGTTCCAAAAGGCATTTCCCAAGGGAAATGTCATGGAGATCAAAACAACAACAAAACATGTTTTTTGATAAACACAGCCTGCAGTTGACCCCTTTTCTCATCTGTTTTGTTCTTCTATACAGTATGAACCAAGAGGACCAGGCAGGCCATTGTACCAAAGAAGAATTTCATCTAGTTCAGCCCAGGCTTGTTCTGAAGATTTAAATACTCCTCAAGAGGGCCTTGGACAGTGTAAAGAGCTTCAGGACCATAGTAACCCATCCTCTTTCAATTATTCATCACCCGAAATGTGGGTAAACTCCACTTCATCAGCCCCATATCAGAACATTCCATGTAATGGATCCAATAGAGCAGGTAAGTTGTACTTGCTTTTGTTGTCTTTGCCATACTTGGTGTGACAGATTAGTCTATTTTTATTATACAATATGCAGCATTTACAGATGTTTTATCTTTTAGGCCAATTGTGTATTACAAATATAATACCCTGTGATTATTCTTTTAACAAAATAAGCTGGCATTTATTGAGACTTTTTAAAAAATGTGTATCTCAAGACTAAACTAGGTAATGATCCACAGTTTTAAAAAAAAGTTTTATTGCATTTCTCAGATAAGTAAAACACAACTTTAAGACTATAAAAGTCAAAATGAAAAAAATATACAAAAAGGAAAAGAAAAAAATAGAGTAAGTAAAGAGAGAGAAAATATAAAAGTGACTTCCAGTCTTCTCCAAAGTGATATATAAACCTGTACTATTCTATATGTAAGCCCTTGATGCTTCTCTAATCCAATAAATCATCTATTGTTTTTCTGTAATGTATATTTGTTAATAATCATTAATTTAATCTTACATTTATATCCTACAGAAAATCAGTAAAATATTTCTATAATTCCTTTAAAATTATTAATAAATATTCTTAGGAACCTTACACTAATTAATCCTTCACTAACTTAAGTTATTATAAAACTGTATCACTTTGTTGTTTAGCTATATCTACTGGAATTAAGCTAAAGACCTTAACTTCTTCAGTCTCTTATTTAACAGTCATCTATACTATCAACAATGTTCTCTTTCTGCAGTACAAACAGAAGTTAACCTATAATTTTCTGTGCATCCCACTCCAATATTAATCTTTTTACACATATAACTCATCCTTTTACAGACAGCCCTCAGTATCTATGGATGATTCTTTATCTATGGATTCAACTATTCACAGCATGAAAATATTTTCTAAATACCCAAAAAGCGAACCTTGATTTTGTCATTTTATGTTAGGGATGCCATTATACTTCAGCATTATATTTAATGGGATCTGAGCAACCACTGATTTTGGTATCTATGGGGAGTCCTGGACCCAAAGCCCAGCAAATACCAAAGGCCCACTATATTTATATTCTCCCCAACCCCATATCCATAAATCCACCCATTTCATTGTAACAACCAGTTTCCTTAGAATAAGAAAGCATTCCTCTTAATGCCCATATTAATTAATATCTTGAAGCAAAATAATCAAATCTTATTTTCACAATTCTGCACTCTTAATCTCACACTTGGTTTCTAGCCATATTTCCACACACACACTTTAAGCAGTATTCAAAACTCCACAAACATTCTGAGAGTGACAAATCTTTCCATAAAAAACAAATATTTTACCCTTTTTATATTCATTTATCCCCTTCACTAGAGTTCCTAAGATCCTCTCCCTACAATCTTCCCTTCCATCAGTATCTCCATATTATTCTCTGAATCAGAATCAGTGCCCTCAATACTGTCCCTGGTGGGATAATTCAAATGCTCTTCTGGGTCTCCTTCATCTCCTATTTGATTCTCCAGATCTCTGTCTTCAGTGCTGTCATCCGTTAGGTCAAGCTCCATGTTATGTTTCTACAGAAAGCCATTCATCAAATAAATATCCTACCAAATCTCCTTTTAGCTAATTGGCTTCATCTCCTGGATGGAATGTATTCTTCCGTTTAATGAAATTTTGGAACTTAAAAAGTTAGCCCTCTGGACTTTGTGTTAAACATAACACAAGCACCTTCACTGTTTGACTTCTCCTGTTCACACTCTCAGAGAATTTCAAGAGCTAAACATGCTGTCTGGATTTATAATGGTATTTAAGACCCATCTCTTCCAGCAGGCCTATTCAGTCAATGTTAAACTATGAATTTGAACTGGTATATTTTTAATTTTATGTTGGATAATTTTAATGTACCCTGTGTTAATGAGTTTTAAGTTAATTTGCTTAAATAGTTTGTTGGTGGGTAAGGGAGGAAAGAAATAATAATAATAATAATAATAATAATTATTATTATTACTGTTATTATTTAGAAACTTCGCTTTCCCTAAAAAGCCAGTCTTTCTCCCCTTTTCTTAAAATCCACTTTAATTGCAAAGTGTATGAAAAAAACCAAACCAAATTTCCAAATCTAAAAATTCTTTCCTTCATTTCAAACTCTGTTTCTTTGGGCTTGTCTACACTTACTGTAAAATCCAGGTGAGTCCCAGATTTTCCAGATTCACAGGGGTGATATTTCAACTAAAGGTTAAAAAAAATACTATCCCATGAGAAAAAAATAAGGCCCTTGAAACCAGTAGGTGAAATTCCAAGTGAAATCCTACAAAATGCACTTCCTTCAAGTACTGACTATCTCCCTCTTAAAAGTTGCTGCTACTAAAGACAGGCTGAGTGAATCATGTACAGTATGCTTGTCTCTGGAAATTTCTTGCTCTTGAACTTCCTATATTCACAAAGAAACTGCCATTCAAAAACTGTAAATACTTAGCGCTCATGTAGAGGCTTCCTTTACCAGTAGCAGCTTCATTTTTCAGCCTCATGTATGCCATAAACAGTCTTACAAGAGACTTCAGTGCAAGGGTAGGGAAATTGTATCTCTCCAGATTTTGTTGGACTATGATTCCCCAAATCCCTTACTGTTGGTTGCATATGCTGTGTGTATGTGAATACTAGTTTCCCTGCTTCAGAGTGGAGATCTGCACCCAAAGCTGCAGTTGGATTTGTTCAGGATAATCAAGTCAAAGTCAAATTGATTATAACCTAGGATCTAAAGTTGCCCATGTGTATACACTTGTATGTAGACTCCCTACTTCCAGTAGAAGTGTCCCCCAAAGTCTCATTACTGATTTGTCCTCTGAGACATTGTTCATAGTGAGGTACTGAAATGTGAATGTGAAGAAAAAAATTCATTATTTTATGTTATTTGCAGACAGTGTCCTACTTCACTCTTAAAGTTTGGGGAAGGTGAACCTGAATATCTTTCTCACCAACTTGGACTTGCTTCTGTTCTGATAATTGAGTAAATATAGTTTCCTGCTTTTTTTTCCCTTCTTCTTTCTAGTTCCATTGAAGACTGCCAAATCCCCCGAGGAACAGCTGAAGGTTGAAAACATCCAGTTGTCCAGTTCTTTTAATTACAATGTGCTCCAACATCTTGGCCAGTTCCCTCCCCTCATGCCCAACAAGCAGATAGCTGAGTCCAACAGCAACAGCCAGCCAAGTGCTGGTGTTAACAAGCCTGCCATGTCCTACGCAAGTGCTCTGAGGGCTCCCCCAAAGCCCAAAGCCCCTCCTGAGCAGGCAAAAAAGAATAGCGATCCTTTGTCTTTGTTTCAGGAACTTAGTCTAGGTAGTTCATCAGGTAGCAATGGCTTTTACTCCTATTTTAAATAATCAGAATATTTTTGTAGAGAAATTTTAGTTTCTATTTGTGTCTGTAGATTTAAAATAGTTGGGGCTTCACCTGCAGTTGCCACCATTTGTCTTTGTTTATATTAGTAAATATACCTTGTTTTAATTGCTTTGCTGCTAGACTTGAATCTAACTTTTTTAAGTTATATTCCATTATCTTTTTTTCTTTTTGATGTGGGTCAGAAGTTTGGAAAAAAAAATCCCTAGAAAAACACATACTAAAAAAATTATGTAACTATATATGTGTTGCATTAAACTAGCAGCTGAAAAGTTGACTGTGCAACTATAAAAATATATTAAAAAATTAAAAAGTTGTCTAAATTGTATTTAAAAAGAAATGTAAGTAGCATTTACATTTATTCAATAACATTTAGCATACTGTGCTGGGTTTCTGTACCAGAAATGACCAGTCAATGTACAAATGTATGTTATGTCTGCTTAAATTGTTTATTTTTTTTTAAATAAAGATGCAGCATCTTCTAATTACTTTCACTTTTATCAGCTTTCTGTGAAGGGATGCTGCATTCTAAGACTTTTATAGTTTTAGAACCTGTATGATGTGGTATAGTAATCTCCTTGACTGTAGGATAAAGTGAAGACCTTCTTTGCAGACCCATATGCCACTGTTAACGCTTCAGAATCAAACGGAAAAGCAGTGGTCAATTTTTTAAAAGGAAAAAAAAACACCCTACACATCTTATTTTGGGGACAAGCTGCTAATTTTAGCTTGTTGGGAAGATGAAATTGATAGGTTTATAAACAAAAATCATGAAATTAAAAACCTTTTTTGTTATTTTGGGTGCTTTGTAGTTTAATAACTATTTTAAAAAAATTGAGTGAATTTAGTAAAATATTTGAGTCCCGCACCCAACTATGCATGTGTAAATGCTTGTAATCTGGTTTCTCCCCCTTTGGCTTCTTTAGTGGTATAAAAAATTGTGCCGTTTTAAGTTCTCCCTCTCCCTAGTATCCTTTTGGTATATTATTTGATGTTTACATTAAATGTGACATTATACACAGATATTCAAATATTTTGCTAATTGTTTTGTTTGAGGAACATCATTAAAGAAGATTTTTATGTTTGTCAAAGCTGTATCCAAATTAATCCAAATTTGGGGGGGAGTAACATTGTGAGGGAGGGAGGGCAAAGGAAATGTGCTCCTACATGGTTGTTTTTATCTTTGTATGTTCTGCTAAGGTTTTCCACAATCCTGGTCTTTTACCACTATATATTGAAATCTATAAAGAATTATACAGCAATATGTAAGAAAATTTTGGGGGAAAAATACGGTAATGTTTACCTTTCAGGTTGTGGTCTTGTACACTGTTCATACTTTTGAAGTAAGGGATGTATCTTTTATAGCTTCTACAGAGGCATTTGTCCTCTTTTACACTTGAAAAGATCTCTTTGATAGGAGACATTAATTTTTATCACCAATTTATTTATTTTAATTTCCCATTGTAAGACACAAGGTAGTCTTAAAAGGTAGTATCATTTGTTCTCCTCACTGCTTTGAAACCATTGAGATCTATCCACAGCCTCTTACTGAGCTCCTGTACTTTGCTGCTGTATTCAATCTGATATCTGCTCTTGTTACAATCCATTTATTCCATTCGTGTTTTGTAAATTGTGAAAATCTTAGTTTGGCTGAAATCAATGTCATTTTTCTTCTTGATTTCAAATAATTCAGGATTTTCAGTGGTTTTTCTGTAAAAAAAATTGCCTATGGATTTAGCACATTGCAGTGTTTCATGACTATAGAGGACATTGTTCAGAAGTGCAGCATAACAACCAAACAAAGCATAAAGATAAAGCCCTGCTTAGTTTTGCTTACAATTTGAGCATGTGATGTCAGATGAGGAAGAGTTAAAAGCCAAGTCCCCTACATTTTTAGTAGAGTTCTTGTTGCTGTTGTTAGTAACCTTGCTGTCACCAGTAACCAGATAATGGCCTGATAAAAACATGCTTACTGAGTCCTCTGAAATTAGTGAATCTATTTCTGATTGTCATTTCCTAAAGGTCTGATCTGAAATGCTTCTTTTGATTTCGTACTAGCGAATTCTACTGAAGACAGTGAGACCTGTCTACACCTAACCTATGGCAGGAATGCAGTTCTGGTCTTCTTTATGTGGGCACATGAAAGAGATGTTAGTGACATGTACAAAAGTAGGATGACGGTAGTTAGAGCTCAGATGCACTTGCTGAATTCTAGCTTTAAGAATTTCAAAATCACACATCTATATAATCTTATGATTGTAGACAATGATCACATTATTTAAAAATTAAACTATTATACATTGATAGTCCATTGATTTCATTCTGTGGGTTAGTTGATGAATAGTATTCATATCAAATTGCATTACATTTAAACTGCCATACAATGGTATTTTCAGTGCAGAAACAACTTCCTGAAAACATTAAAGCACATTGTCCCTCTTTTTTCCCCACCCCCTTTATTATAGTTGTTTAAGTGTGTCTGAGTGCTTTTACTTCATCAGTGAGTTAGGTCAGGTGCATATGTCTCTATTTGGAATAATCATTAACTTTTCAGGATCCAGCAATTCAAGCAGGGTTTCAGTAATATGAGGAAGATATTATCATCTTCAGTCCATGGTGGATTTAAACAGACATATTGTGGAGTTCATAGGTTGATTTTAAAATACGTTTTTCTCTAAAAACATTAGTATATTGGCAGCTTCAAAAAGAAAGAAAGAAAGAAAAGAATTGGCTTTGCATGTGCAGAAAAGCTCCACATCATTGCAGCAGGCTGTTTCTCTTTTTCACACTAGACCTTACAGGAATTCTGTTGCCTTGTCTCAGACTGCTGTTTACACTGGAGAAAAAAAATTCTTAAAAACAAATCACAACATTCTCAGTGATTTCCGTCATGGTGAAAATACCATCTTCAGTGGATTGTTTTGTTAATAAAGGCATTATGTGTTGCCAATTACTGTAAAATAATAATTCTAATTTCATATTTACAACCCAGTTGATAGAACTATTACATACTGAGAAATGTGGATCCTATTTATTCCAGTTTTATACTATAATTTTTAATTTCCCCTCTCACCTCTCCTCAAAAGTAGTAAGATTTTCCATCTTTATTTCATTTCATGTTTTCAGGAACAAAATATACCATTGTCATGGGAACAACCATGTATGTCATATATCACTGCATTTAAAGAGAGTTCTAGGATACATTACTGAATCTAGAAGGCATAACTTGCTCAGAGTCAGTAATATTTGAAAGAAAAGACTATTTTGTCTTTGACTTGTGAACCATGTTGGTTGTCCTTAAAATTAATATCTTAGGTAGAATAAGTATTTTTTTTCCCTTGTAGCTGAAGGATTTGTTTTGCAGGGATCATTCAGTTTTGTAAATTCCAGAATGATGTAATTGAGAAATTCTGCTTACTGTGACATGACTCTTGAAAACTGGATGGATCCTAATGCTAGGACAATTTAACTTGTGGACCTCATTTAATTGTACTATGGTGTTGGGTACGTACTGGATTCTCCACGCCTGATTTTTTTTCTACCTCTTTTTCCTTGCCCAGTAACTGTACTAGTTTGCTAGTAATGCTAACCTCCCTTGGCTCAGCTGACTAGACCTTATCAATATAATCCTGCCACCTACTTTATTTCAACCAACCAACATCCTACTCCCCACATAAGATGCCACTGCTCTGTGTTTGCCAGTGATTGAGAACCCTAGTACAAGATTTGCTTGAATGACTGATGGTCTTCACATTAAGTGCTCACCATATGTCTCATGTTCTTCATGAAGGACATCCCAAATGGTGTAATCTTTTGCAATTATCTCCAGCAAATAAGCAAGTACGGAAACACCCTTACCTGTATGTTGACAGTCCTGTTCTCAGATCGTGTATATGTATATGGTAGATCATCACTTAGTGCAGCCTTCCCCAACATGCTGCTGTTCAGGTCTTTGGGACTACAGATCCCACTTACCATGATCATTGGCTGTACTGGCTGTCACTAAGATGAGCTATAGTCCAGTGGTGCAGCTTGCACATATTGGGAGTAAAGGGAAGGGGACAGGGACACACATAAAGGCTTCTTGATATTATATAAGAATTGTTGTATAAGAAATGGCCCTAGATTTTAAGAGGCTCAGAGTCTGTGGCAGAGACAAAGCCAGTGAAAAATGGCACAACATCCCCAGTGATATTTTGATGTTTTGTGTATCCCAAGAATTCACTCTAAGAAAATATATTAATATAACTGTGCATCTGTAAGAACTTTACTGATGGCACATCTGAAATATTCCAGAAAAAAATAATGGTTGTGAGACTCAACTGCATACATCTGCTCCTTCAACATTCGCTTTTCCCTTTGATCATTTTACAAAAACAAAGTGGAAAATGCAGTTTTGCAGCACCCCAGCCATGACTTTTTTCTGTCTTTTTTCCCATTTCATATTTTACTCAGTACTGGGTTCCTTAGCTACGCTGTCTTATTGCGCTAAAAACTTCAAATCACAATTCCCCACTCTCCAGACCTTATGAGTAGGGAGGCAGTGTGGCTGGATATGTAGCTCAACATCTGATTCTTAGTAAGTGTACTGTGTGTGTTGCATCATTTAGTCAACAATTGTGAACTAGACAAGGTACACTTGGGAAAAGTCGATTTTATTTGTAGTCTTATACCCCAAGCATTGCATTGCTATAAATTCTGGTCATGAAAGCCCCAAGTAGCTTTAACTAAATAAATAAAATGTGAATTTGTGACAATTTGTGCTAACAGTTCTGAATCTAGTAGTGTATCCATCACAAAATGAATATGCATTTGATATATGTGAAAAACTTTGTTAATTGGCACAGCACTATAGCATTAATAGAGTCACTTGACTGTCGATCCATCATTATACAACATTGGTTTCTGTTAGGATCCAGCTTTAAATTAATTAGAATTGATAAATAAGTAAGGATAGATTTGAGTGGTAACATGAATTTTGAATCAGCATTTGTGTCCTATTCATATAGTACCTGTACAAATGTTCCCATTCATACAGGTCTTTCCCTCTAGTTGGGCACTGCATTTCTATTCTCATGCAGAATCCTTCCAGTTTTATTTTATTAGTCATTGTGTCAGGTTATTTGTCTATCTTGCATTTGCACTATCTATTCATGTGTACTACCTGTTCATCTATCCATATATATTTGATAGTGGCCATTGCTAGTCTCTGATGTGGAAATACATTTTTTATTCTTCTGATACTCAGACACCACATGATAACCATAAATCTATTATTGTTGGATTTTTTTTTAAATAGCCTATTTTTGCTTTGTGGAACATGTCATTTTCATCTGTCCTGGGGTATTCTAACAGGCATTTTTTTTTTTATTTTGCCACAATACATCATGGATATTTTTACCTAGTATTAAATGTAATAAACTCTTAGCGATCTACCCACTAATATTTGTTCTACCTCTGGTGTCAGCCTTTGTTAAAATGGAACTAATTTTAATGGCCTATGGACATTGGAGACAGATTAAAAAAAATGTCCATACTAGAGTCTGCCATTGGAAGCCAATATTTTACCGTTAGGCTGTCCCTACAGTTCTTATATAAAAGCCATTTGAAAACTGTAGTTGCTAATTTACAAGACTGTGCCCCAATTTCAACAATCAGCAGGATTTAATGTGATCACCTGTGGGCAAGTACAGAGTTGCTAAAGAATTTAGCTACCTAGCATAGATCAGGGGAGGTGCCATGTGGGTGCTATGCACATGGCCATTGTGATTTGCACTACTGTTGTGGCTCAAAAGAGACAAGTTGTGGTTGAAGCATATATAGGCCCTAGCACTTTATGCAAATGGTGCCTTTATACATCTCCCACCAACTTGTACACTCACTAGAAGCTTCATCCATATTTCTGCAGGCAGTCATGTGTTGAGGTCTGAGCACAAAAATGAGAACAAAACTTTAGAGGGTGTGTGCCTGCTTAACATAGACCCAAAAGACTGGGTGCAAATTTGGATGTAGATACCATATTTCTTAAAACTGCAGAAGTACTTCTACAAAGTATTGTGTCTATCCAGATGGCAGGTTCCACCATAACTTAATTCTGAATTTGGTATGTGAGAGAAACTACCACAAAAGTGAGATTGGCTTGTGAGTTGCCACATAGACAGATCATGCTGATTCCTGGATTTGGAGGGCTCATCCCCATTAGAATTGTTAAGTACTGAGTTGTGCTTGTAACTGTGAACTATGGGTTAGAAGGAACAACGTGAACTAAGATCTACATATGATTGTGTGGTGAAATTCACCTTTAATGTTGTGTGGATCTATTAATAAAATTAGAAGTTAGTAAAAATGATCTGTTTTCAAGTGCTGTATCAGCACAACTAACCTTAACATGTCAATCTGGAAGTGATCCCACATTTTTACAATGGAATTGCTTATGTTTCCTATGTATTTTTGTCACTTCTCCTCATATATATTATTAAGCTCCATGATTGATCTTCCATCCTATTTGTTGTAGCACCCTGCTTTCTAAATAACCTGTGCTTTGTCCTTATAATTTGTCTTTAGTAACAAGTCTTGAAGCTCACTCTACCTACTGTTTTTGCTGCCAAAGCCAAATTCTGCCACCCACAAACTGTTGCTCTAGCCAGGAAAAAGTGGAAAGGTTGGATTTGCAGTGTATGGCCCCCATTGTTCAATTATGCAAAAAGGTAAACCACGTTCATTTGAATGAGACACAAGTGCTTCTAACTGTGAACTATGGGTGAGAAGGAACAACTTGAACGAAGATCTGCATATGATTGTGTGGTGAAAAGCACCTGTAATGTTGTGTGGTTCTATTAATAAAATTAGAAGTCAGTAAAAATGGTCAAGTTAGTATACAAATCTCTAAAATCTCATTCGTTCAGGGACAAGAATACATCCTTATTAACATAAATGAAATTGTCATGTCCAAAAGAATACCATGGGTTATTTTTAGGAAAAAAAATGGCCTTATATATTAAAGTCAATACTTCTAGGATTAGCAGAAACTCCTGAATGTAGCTCAGAAGAGTTGCAAAGCACCAAGAGTGATCTAACCCATTCACCAGTGAAACTGAATTAACTCATCTACTCATGGTCCAGATTGCTAAATCCAGAAGGTGCTTTTAAATTGTTTCGATGACCTTTGTGATTCCTTGTAAACTGCGTTAAGGATTGGGGTCTTACAGTATCTATCTTCAAGTGTAATGATTGTCTTGGTGCACTCTTTATTTTTAAAGATTAATGGTAACACAAAATGTATTTTACTGCTACATTTAAGATGTATTTATAATAAAGATGCCTTTTTAATAAATAATATTGCGATTTACAAGTGCATTATGTTTATAGTATATGATGACGCTTAGCTCAGAAGCACAACACATGTTGCTGTTCAATAGTGGTTTGAAATAACTTTTGTTTTACTTTAGGTAGAAGGACAGGTCAGTGACATTTGCAAGCAGTAGATTCATTTGTCTTTGGTTAAGATAGCTTACATTGACATGGAAGTTTTAACAACTGTCTCTTAAAATCTACTATACTAGCCTTCAAGAATAGAACAAACATTTCTTTCATTACCAAGGCATAAAAATGTCCACTGCTAAGTATGTTGCCACTTATTAGAAACATCATTTTGCCTGCTGCTGTTCCTAGTTTTACTTTTTGCCATATCCCTGTCGTAAAGTAAGGTGAACCTAGAAACAAAAATGTTGAGCCCTGTAAGCAAAGAAGATAGCACTGAGAAGGATCTGACTCTGAGGATGGTGTGTGGAGCCATAAGCTGGTAAGGGAGTTCTGTACTTTACGCCAAAGATTGATCATTCAGGGTGGGCATTGATATGGCTAGCAAAGGCAGTACCTGGGAATGACATAGCCCCCAAACCAGCTGAACTACCACAGACCTCTATAAATTTGAGATGATGGCAGAATTTGTATCGTTGGCTGGTTTAGCTCACTGTTTGGAAGAATTTCAGCATTCCCCATGTTGTCATTTGGAATGCTAAATATTCCCTCTCAAAGGGGCCCTTAATGGGTCTCCCGAACACATATGTGTAAATCTTCCCAGTTGAAAACATTCACATTCTACTACCTCAGATGATATGGGATGGAGAAACTGAAACATGCACAAGACATTGTACTGGTTTGTCGGTTGCCATACTGAGACAGAATTGTGCTTTGGGAATAGGGCAAGCCTGGCATTCCTTGCTTCCAAATGATTCCAGGAATTCCTTGCTTCCAGGTTTGATCCAGAGCAGTAACTACAAATAGCAACAAAAGCATTTATCATTGGATGCCTTCAAGTCCTATCCAACTTATGCTGCCTAAAGTGAGGTTATCACAGAGTTTTCCTGGCAAGATTTGTTCAGGGGAGTTTGGAATTGCCTTATTTTGAGGCTGAGTGTGACTTGTCTACAATCTCCCAGTGGGTTTCCATGGCTGAATGAGGATTCAAATATTGTTCTTTTAGAATCCTCATTTAGCACGCTAACCACTTGGTCACGTTGACTCTCAAATACATGCACCATCCTGCCCTTATTAGAAGAACAACCCTATCCAGTCAATGGGTGGATTGATATAAGTACAACAAATTGTTACTGATCTAGTTTAAGTACATTTCCCATTGGAATAAAACATGAGGGGCCTGGTCATAAAATTCTGTTTAGATCTGCATCATGATTGAATATTTTCTCTATACAAATTAAAACTATGATGTATAAATATCACAAAGGTTTTGTTAAAGATAGATTTCACAGGTCCACTCACCTGAGAGTTGGAGTTGGCCACAGTTCTCTGACAGGTATACATGTGGTGCCAGATTTGCCAGCATACAATGTGTGAAGTATTCCTAATATATAGCTACAGTGGTTCCAGGTACCATCTGTAGCAGCCAACTAACATTATTGAACACATTATGAATAGTCATTGAATCCCCCCCCCCCCGAAGTAAAATGATCTCAGGATCATTCTGATCTATAAGAAGGACTGTAGAATTCAAGAGTAAAACATCCAGGGCATTACTGGATTCCACCCCCCCACCCCACCCACCCCCCCACCTTTTGTATCTAATTCATTTTCCTGTACCTTGCCTTGGTTAAGGAGAGGTAACCCTTCACTTCAATCAGGTAATTTAAAAAGTTGGCCCTACTGCTACTGAGGGACGCATATCTGCATCAAACTTGTTGATCATAGCTTATTTCTTGCCTCACTGTTCCTTGGGGATGTAAACAAATCTGTTTTTAATAGCAAGTAGGCAGTGAATCGGCTTGTCTGTCAAAGACTTAAGAGTGGCTGTCTTAAAAGTGCTGTATTTTGCTTGTTGATGCAAGACTTTCATTTGTCACCCAAAGAAGAAAAGTTCCATCTGGAGTTTTAGTAAACAACTGAAGGCTGAGGCAAATCACCAATGCAGCGGAACTTTGCCTTCCTCTCCTAAGAGAACAGCCAAATGTTTTAAGATGCAGCACGACATTATAGATATGCATGTCAAAAAGTCTATGTCAACAGCCTTAAGAAGAAGCCTAGAATCTTCATTTTCCTTAACTGACTAGAAAGAGCTCTTGAAAATAGTATTGGGACAGAAAATTGGTGCATGGGTGGACACCAAAGAAGAATGGCTACACAGATATGACTGGCCCCATGAGCACCCAGCATGCTCTCCTTATGAATAAATTAGATAAAGATGCTGATGCCTCTCAATCATAGTCTGCCTTGCAGATTCAGAGCCCCATGGAATTGCCTTATGCAATGTCCTCTGCTGTACATTTGGAGAGGCAAGGCAATGCCTGTCCATACCCCTGCTTCACCAGTCACATGCACCTCTTTGTGGAACAAGTGTTACTGGATTGGGGCCTCTCTGTGAAGCATATAGTAGATGCTGCAAAGCAAGAGATGTTTTTGCTTTCACCATAGGCTCAAATCTGTCAGAATGCCTATTTTTCTCACACCATTAGTTGTAAGTGCTTTATCCAGCCTTTTACCAAAAAGCAATTTGTAGAGTGAATTTCTGAAAACGGGTTGCAATTTTCCTTTGAAATTTATATTTTAAAAAATTAACTTGTCAAGCAAGGCAGCAAAGATGAATAGCAGCTATCAGTTTTTGCTTAGCATAGTATGACACCATGAAAAGCCATTGTCGTCTTTACAGCGCCTCAATATTTGTGTGTGTTGATGAGTTCACAGCTTCTAGTGCTTGACCTGAAGTAACCTACATTTGGATAGTTCAGAGTGTGTGGTTTCTAAAATCCCATGCTGTGTTCAGATATATGGAAGCATGAAATCTATGACTAGAGCTCTGCCTGCCAGCCACCACCATTGCAGAGCCCTCTTGCATCCTGGCAGTAGTAAACAATTGAGCTGCAAGTTATGCCAAAGAGTTATTTCTCCCCACATCAAGGAGACAGGGTATCTTACCCATATCGGCCTCTCAACACACACAGCCCGGCCCAAATGCACTAGATACTCTTAGAAAGAATAGTGGTTGTTTGCCCATGCTAGTAATGTCGGCAGACCTCTAATATCCGCCCGGATGTTAACAACCATTCCTTGAGGGCTTTTTTACATTACAATTATTACACCATTAACAGCTATGGTTTCATTCTATAGGATCCTGGGATCAGCTGTTTAGAAGAAGGGTAAATTTTATGTTGGAGAGTTCCTTTAGCACTTCATCAGACTATAGATCCCCAGAATTTCATGAGATGTTGCCATGGTAGTTAAAGTGGAATCATAGGGCTATAATGACATAGTATGAAACGGATTAAGCCCCTCCCTGAATCTAAATAGGGAATCTAAACCATAGCTGCCTTGAGTCCTGGTTCTGGAACAATAGGTGAGAATAAATAAAGTGGATTAACAGCACCATTGAACTAAGAAGCACAGCAAAGGTCAAATGATATTTTTCCATTTATGTTTTGGTCTCAGATGTCCCTCCATGTTCTTCAGCAGACAGAGATGTTGTTTCTTCTTCGTGGTCTCTGCGAATCACACAAATGGGTTATTTCTGTGCATGCGCAGCAAACTCGGAAACTTCCAGAATCTCTGGGCAGAAAGTCATGTAACTTTCTGCAGCCTCTTTGCAACTTTTTGGCGGTAGCCCCACCCATCCCGTATATAAGGCCCCTGATGGCCCGCTCCTCTTCAGTTCCTTCATTCCACCACGTAAGCAGCTCGAGGAACTTCGCTCTGTTAGCACCATATAGAATCTCTGACCATTTGGAAAACGTTTGACCACGGACCGGACTTGACTATTCCTTTAACTCGATTTGGACTTGTTCCACTCTCTTCTCTACCGTTTTGACCGCGGACCAGACTTGACCATTCTTTAGATTCCACTCACCGGACTGGTAACGACTTCTCTGGCTGCAATGGCTTCCTTCAAGCAATGTGTAAATTGCGGGGTCAAATTCCCCATGTTGGACGGACACGATAAATGTGTCCTGTGCCTGGGAGAGGGCCATATTCCTGGGACTTGCAAACACTGCAAGGCCATGACGGCTCAGGCATTAAAGAATAGAGACCAGAAACTCAAGGCGTCTCTATATGATAAGATCTTTCGGCCTGCGCCATCTGAAGCCCAACCTTCCACTTCAGATGCCCCAAAAGCAAAGGTGGACAAGGCTTCAAAGAGGGCTCATGCCGATAAACAAAAGCCTCCTAAACCGCCTAAGGAGGAACGGGAGTCCAGGAGAGCCAGATCAGCGTCTCCGCCACCAAAGACCAGGCGCAGGGGGCCCCCCGAGCACTGTGTCGGTGCCCCCACCGGACTCATGTCCCGTGACAACTCCAATCCCAGAGCTCTCCTCTGGCTCGGTGCCTCCGCCGCTTGAACCAAGGGTCCTTGTTTCTTCCCATCTTGCGGTCCAGGACTCAGACTTACAAATAGTCAATTTGGACAATTCGTCGGAGTTCGAGGGTGAAATTCCGGACTCAGACGCACCACTCTCACCGCAAAGGCAGAGACAGCCGTCTTGCTCACCATCCCGTTCTAGACGGGACAGAGTCTCACCAACCCGTGACAGATGGGACAGAACCTCGCCTCTGGCAAGAGATAGAGCTACACTGGGAACTGAGGCCGATGAAGCCCTGGATAGGGACCGCCGTGATCGTTCCCCGTCATACGACCAACCAGACAAGGCTCTCTTCGATACTTACCCTGACCTTATGTTCGATTACCATACGGGTCAATATTTGCTGCCCGTGGACGCGGACCACCTGCGGCGCAAGATCCCTGGCCCTACTAGAGTGAGGCTTCACTCTCCTCAACGCCTTTCCACCCGTGACAGGCCGGAGGACCTGACCAGACATCATGCCCCAACCAGGGAGCCGTCACCATTAAGCTGCAGAGACAGTAGATCTCCTTCTGTTTCTCACTCCCGTTCAGCATCTCCATCTGTTCAACTGGACGTGGACCAGCCAATGGCTTTCAGCGTACCAGATGCTCCATCTCCGACAGACGATGTCCGCTCCTTTTCTGATAAAGTTATCAGAATGGCCGATGCACTCAAGTTGGAGGTGTCCCATCCGGAGGACGATGCACTTGATCTGGTGGAACGCCGGATCCATGGCTGTGCCCCTGCCCCACCATCCCTGGCATTCCTACCATCGCTGGAAAAGATTGCCAAGAGGTCGTGGGATACACCAGCATCTATAGCCTCTACGTCCAGGAAGATAGAGAACCTTTACAGGGTCACACCCTCAGGACCGGCTTGGCTGTTCAACCACCCTAAGCCCAACTCGGCCATCGTAGAAGGTTCTCAGACCTCGTTTGCCGCACGCCCCTCCTCGTCCCCTATGGACAAGGAGAGTAGAAAGATAGACGCCTTGGCGAAAAAGTTTTACGCCTCTGCTGCGCTGGACATAAAAATTGCTAACTATGCGGCATGCATGGGAGCTTATGTCCAGCTCTTCATGGAAAAAATGGACCCAGTCATCAGTGAACTTCCAGATGACAAGAGGAGGATCATGACGGCCATCCGCAATGAGGTGCACTCTGTTGGAGGCCAACAGATCATTTCGGCAAGGCATTCCACTGACTGCTCCTCAAAGATCCTCTCGGGCTCGGTGGCTCTTCGGCGCTACGCTTGGCTGCGTTTATCGGACTTGACCCCACAGGCCAAAGCAGCTATCGAGGACATGCCGTTCGATAACTCCGGCCTGTTTAATAAAAAAACAGACGAGAAACTGAGCTTCAGATATAGAATGAAGACAGCTGCCAAGAAGCATGGCATGTCCACTTCCAGCTCTAGACCTCAGAGACAGCGCTATAGTGGTCAGCGCAGCTGGTTCCACCACGGTTAACAACGCTTCCACCAGCCTGAGCGACAGTTCCATCCCCAGGATTCTGCTCATCAAGGTGGACGTCCCAGGTCCCCTTCTCATCAGGACTGTTGCCAGCAGCCACAAAACCGCTACCAGCAGGGCTACAAAAAGAAAGATGCTAGAGGCAAGAAAAGATTCTGAAGTCCTCCTGCGCACCTCGTCGCCTCCCAAACAGGCAACTTACGGCCCTTCTTTAATACCTGGGCCTCTATTACAACAGACTCTTAGGTTTTAAACATTGTTTGAAGGGGTTATGCCCTTGAGTTTTCTGATCTCCCCACCACCGGAGCTATTATTACCACCATCCCCTCGGACACTCTTCTCGACGAAGTGCACTCGCTTCTGTACAAAGGCGCTATCAAGCCGGTACACCCCTCTCGGGCTCGATACTGCTTCTTCTCTAAATATTTTATTGTCCCCAAGAAACCTGAGGGCCTCAGACCCATATTGGACTTACGTGCTCTAAACTCCTTTATAGTTTACAGACGCTTCAGAATGGTAACTCTTGCTTCTATTCTGCCACTCTTGCAGAAGGACGCCTGGTTCGCCACGCTAGACCTGAAGGACGCCGATTTTCATATCAACATAAGGGACGATCATCGCAGATTTCTCGCCTTTACTGTCGGACCAGATGCCTTTCAGTACAAGGTCCTCCCCTTTGGTCTCTCTTCAGCCCCGAGGGTCTTTACGAAATGCATGGCCCCCGTTGTCGCTTACCTCCGCCAAAGAGGGATTGTGGGCTTCCCGTATCTGGACGACTGGCTGTTCACCGCTCCATCCAGGGAATCTCTCTGTCACCAGATGGAATTTGCCCAGGGTCTGCTGACGTCGTTGGGACTGCGCATCAATCTCGAGAAGTCACACTTGACTCCATCCAGACAGATCGATTTCATAGGCACACTCTTGCACTCAGAATCTGCCATGGCATACCTTCCACATTCCAGATTCCTGACCCTGTCTCTTGCTATAAGAGCTTGCCTTCGCTGAAGACATCTACCAGCCCGTGTTGTACAGGTAGCAATGGGTCACTTAGCCTCAACAACCTTTGTTACCCTGTGGGCAAGACTGCGTCTCAGACCCGTACAGTCCTGGTTCCTCTCTATCTTCAATCCAGGAAGCGACCATCCGGACAAGATTCTCACCATCCCGAGGAAGGTTCGAAGCTCCCTACGTTGGTGGTTTCAGCCAGACGTCTGCTCCGGCATGCCCTTTACTCCACCCCAGCCAGAGATAACGCTGACAACGGATGCATCCCTACAAGGGTGGGGGGCCCATGTACTAGGCCTTACCATCAAGGACAAATGGACCCACACAGAGTCAAGCCTACACATCAACGCCTTGGAAATGCTGGTGGTAGAAAAAGCTCTGAGGTCCTTTCAGTCTCTTCTCTCCAACAAGGTGGTACTCCTATTGACGGAGAATACCACAACCATGTACTACCTCAACAAACAAGGAGGTACAAGGTGAAGGACACTGCTGAACATCACGCTTTGCATCTGGGATTGGTGCATACAACACAGCATCCTGCTTCAGTGCATCCACCTCCCAGGGGACGAAAACGACATTGCGGATCAGCTCAGCAGATC
This sequence comes from Sceloporus undulatus, assembly GCF_019175285.1. NCBI lineage: Eukaryota > Metazoa > Chordata > Lepidosauria > Squamata > Phrynosomatidae > Sceloporus > Sceloporus undulatus. Next base: position 156,639,146 of record NC_056523.1, on the reverse strand, counting down.
CCGGACAACATGCCACGAATGGAGGCTTCACCCAGAAGTAGCCTCCCTCCTCTTCCATCGCTGGGGCCTCCCGTCAGTGGACCTGTTTGCCTCCCCAGACAATGCCCACCTGAACAAGTTCTGCTCACGGGTTCATGCAGCGGGCTCCCTCGGCAACGCCTTCCAGTTTCAATGGTCCAACGACCTATTTTATATGTTTTCCCCGTTTCCACTGATCACCAGAGTACTGGCAAAGATGTGGACAGACTCCACAGACACGATCCTGATCACCCCGTGGTGGCCCAGGCAACCGTGGTTTGCCCCTCTCCTTCAGTGCACACGGGACGACTATCTCCGTCTGGACTACAGACCGGGCCTCCTCTCACTGTACGGTGGCCGGGTTCTCCATCCCAATATGCAATCGCTGCCTCTGGTGGCATGGAGGATTCGGCGCTAGCCTCTTTCCCACCTGGTGTCTGCAGGGTCCTTCGAGCGGCTCAAAAACCGTCCACTCAGAGGGCCTACCGTTATAAATGGGACAAATTTATTGCATTCCTAAACAGCAAAAACATTTTATTGTCTCAGGTATCTCTTCCCAATATTTTGGAGTTTTTGATGTCCTTGTCAGACTTGAGTCTTTCACTTAGCTCCATCAAGGGATACCTTGCTGCCATTTCATCTCATTATGTCTGTGAGAATAAACCATCCTTGTTTAAGGATCCCTATGTTAAACGGTTCCTGAAAGGCTTAAACAATTTGCACCCTCCTATCTCCATGCCAGCCCCAGCATGGAGCTTAGATTTAGTTCTGTCCAAACTGTCACACAAACCCTTTGAACCCATGGCCACTTCTGACTTAAGATTGGTAACTTGGAAAACAGCATTCCTGGTGGCCATCACGTCTGCTCGCCGGGTTGGTGAGCTATGTGCTTTAAGGGCTGACCAACCCTACCTTAGGTTCCATAAGGACAAGGTAGTGCTTAGGACAGACATTTCCTTCCTTCCTAAAGTAGTGTCAGCCTTTCATACCAACCAGGAGATTGTATTGCCGAATCTTGCCCCGAACCCGACTTCTGAGGAGGAACGTCGGATTCATGCCTTAGATGTTAGGAGGGCTTTAGCCTTCTATTTAGACAGAACCTGTGGTTCACGATCCACTAACAGGCTTTTTGTCTGTTACTCTGACCCTAAAAGAGGCCTACCGGTTTCTCCTCAAAGGTTTTCTAAATGGATAATGAATGTCATTCAGCTCTGCTATGAGCTCTCGGGGAGACCCTGTCCCGAAAAGGTTCGGGCTCATACAACTAGGGCGGTAGCGGCATCTTCTGCCTTTCTTATGGGAGTCCCTTTGGAGGAAATTTGCAGGGCGGCCATATGGTCCCAGCCCTTGACATTTGTCAGACACTACAGGCTGGATGCCAGGGCTAGACAAGAAGCAGCCTTTGGGAGGGCAGTGTTATTATCTGGTTTACACTGAGGTTTCCATGTTGCTATATTAGCAAATGCACTATTCATGTGGTTTCTGGTGTTCTTCAAATAAATCTTATTGTTTGACACTCCCGCCTCCATTGACTTAAGCTTGCTAGTCTAACCCATTTGTGTGATTCGCAGAGACCACGAAGAAGAAGGACAGGTTGCTCACCTGTAACTGTGTTTCTTCGAGTGGTCATCTGCGAATTCACACAAACCCACCCATCCTTCCCCTCAGTGTCTGCTCACTCTACATCACTAGTTGCCGCGCTGTTTGCGGCTCATTCGGAACTGAAGAGGAGCGGGCCACCAGGGGCCTTATATACGGGATGGGCGGGGCTACCGCCAAAAAGTTGCAAAGAGGCTGAAGAAAGTTACATGACTTTCTGCCCAGAGATTCTGGAAGTTTCCGAGTTTGCTGCGCATGCGCAGAAATAAACCCATTTGTGTGAATTCGCAGATGACCACTCGAAGAAACACAGTTACAGGTGAGCAACCTGTCCTTTCACTTCAGTTGCTAAGTATTGCTTCTCCAAGCTGTAGCTAAGTCCAAAGAAACTCACATTCTTGTTACGTTTACTTTCCTCCAGACATAATACTTTGTGTTCCCTTCACTGAGACTAAAATACTTTTATTAACATTTCTCCAACATATACTGTATATCCACCCAGGGAAATGTGAGGCCATTAGACTGTCCTGTGAATAGTAGCAGCTGTCTTAGTGGGCTCTCTGGCTCTCAAGTTTCTTACTGCCTCAAGTAGTGGGCTCCTTGTTCACATTATCTATATGGCAATTTCTTGAAAAACATCATGAGCAAAGAAGTTCAGAACCCCATGGTAGATATCCTTGTCTTAATGATAATCTCCCCTGCTACCTTCTCACCCAGTAGATATTGAGGGGTGAGTGTGTCTGATGTAGTTCCTTCAACATGAGGGCATCTTTTCAAAATGGGCATAAATGCTGCAAACCATTCACTCAACGCAAAGCTCTGAGTGGATTCCAGTAGGCACTTCTCTATAAGTGGGCTCTTCAAGTCTATTCTTCACAACAGAGAAGAATCTTTTGTGTATACTTCTTTATATGTGCAGCAGAGCAGTTCTCTCCATGGAAGTGAATACAGAAGCTATTTAAGACGGGCACCACATGATTCAACTATGGTACAATGTCTCACAGCATAGTGCAACGGGTGTGTACTGAGTCCAGACTAGCCTTTTTATTATGTTTTAGATGAGCTGTCAAGACTATATTGTTCTGCCAAGCTTGCCATGGTTTCTGTTATTGTATAGCATATTTTAGCTACTATTTTCTTCTTCTTGTTCAAATGCATTCATTTCGTTGTGTTTTTAGTCTGACTTCTTTGTATCACCTTCAGTGCCCAGTTAACAAACAACTGAACATGAACATGAATACATCTGACGAAATAAATAAAATGGACCCATGTGTGTACTGATTTGTCTAACAACACATATTTCCTGTAACATCCTTGAGGATAATGGAAAAGTATAGGGGTGAGGTAGGGCCCAAATCCCATCTGATGCGGCCAGCATGTGGAAGCCTGCCAGTATACTTATGCTAGGAGAGCAGGGTGCCTGAGCATACCTTCCAGGATTTCACAGATGAAAACTGGTACATGTGGCCAAACAGCATCAGAATGTAGTTAAGATGGCAAATGTTATTAATGAGGAAGAACATGCATGCTAAGAGAGGTTTCAGCAGTTTCCTTTTGCCTGAGTCTACTGGGAAGGCTAGATCCCACCCTCTCTTTCCCATGATGAGTTGACTGAAAACTACATTTGCATTTTGAACTCAATTTGCAGCAATGGAACTAAGCTAAGGACAAAGGGAGAAAGTGGGAGGAGAGAGAAAATAGGACATTTCAAAATCATCTTGAAAAGATGGGAAACAGAGTATTAAAAGGGACTGTTCCAGTCAAATCGGGGCAGTTGGAGTGTATGCTGTAGCCAATCGGTGGCCATTGGGGTTGAGGAAACATCTTCACCCAGGCAGTGGCTGAGTGTTATTGTACATGGGGAAAAAGGATTTGCAAAGAGATACTGTGAACCAACTTGTGCAACATCTGAATAAGTCCTTATGTAGGCATATCTCCCATTTACACTAATGTAAACCACTAAGAAGATGCCAACCCGAGATGCAAGCTGATCATTCCTTGATGTGTTCAACAGAATTCTGAAAGGTAAGCCATAATAATGGATAACTAGTAGTGTAGTACTAGAAGTGTCTGAGGTGGCACTGAAGAATGCTTTTCCCATAGGCACTGCTGTTAAGGTGTCAGTTTCTGTCAAGGACCCTGCAGTTCTTAGTATGGCAGGTCAACTAAAGAAACAAAAAAAGTTCTTTGTGATAAAAGCCAAAATTTGGTAGTACAAAGTGAAACTCTTGGTAAATACAGAGGAAACTGCAAAGCTGAAACAGAGATAAAGAGCCATTCTTAATATTCCCAGAACTCAAAATACCGGCCAGTTTTGTAATTCGTTGTAGGTAATTGTCTTAGGTTTTATGGCTCCAGTTTGGATTTTCTGTGTATCAAGCTGGCTACTGCTGGAGACAGACCTTTTCTATGATCTACTCTTCCTTTGCCTATAAATGGGGTCTTTCACCAACGGATAACCTTTAAAAACTTTACTGGGCAGGCAAGCTTCCACAATCTGATATGAACTTCTACAAATTAATATGGCATTGTCTCAAGAAGGAAGCCTTGAGCCTCTTGTGCAATTGTAGCATTGTGCAATTAATATGGGCTGCATTGTGTTTTTGGGTAGAGGCACAATACAGCCAATTAGTGGAGATCACAAGCTGTTTCAAACGCTGAGCTGATAAAGATTAACAACAGACTTTTCAAGGTACTCCACTGTTAAACTATGTTCACATAGTACATTATATTACAATAATGCTGTTTGTTTAATCGCTGCCTCATTACTGTGTCTTATACTGTACTGCAAACTGGATCCAGAGAGCATCACATTATTTACTCCACCCACAACTAGACACAAAACCACCCACCATAGTTTTGTATTTTGATAATACTCTGAATACTCTTGTGCCCACTTGTACATCTTGTACATCGGAGTGGGAAGTGGGCAGCCCTTGGAATCCTTGAATGCAGCCTCTGAAGCCCTCCAGAAGCTTCCCAAAGCCCCCAGACTAATTTTTTAATGGGAGCAATTTTGGGGTGATCTTCTTTGCCCAAAAAAATACCCAAAATGTGCCTAAATTGCTATGGTTTTCTTCCCCAAACCCTACAGCCCCCCCCCCCCCGAAACCTCTACCCCTGTTGTACATGCTCAAAATGGCTTGTGGAACCTCTGGCTTCAGGAAACCTTGGAGATATGTAGTCCCTTCTTCCATCTAGTTTGAAACCCAATGCTGTTTGCAAGTCCTAGTTCCAAGATCCTATACCCAAGCAGACTGAAGTGATACCTTGCCTCCTCTACACACTTTTAAAAAACTATGCCACAAATGGTATTAAGTCCTAAAACAGCACATTTCTTTTTCGTCTTACAAGGATTTGGGGGCTCTGGCAGGTTGAGAAGTGATGTACAATTACTTTAATTTAAAAAATAGAAAAAAATCCTGAACTAATGTCATCCCTTTCTTAGAGAAACATAGTTGCGTCTACTCTGTAAATGTAAGGATATGGAACTAATAGACTTATGGGCAGTGCAATTCACACCATCCCTAACCTCTACAACCAATCATGAGGGATAATGGGAACGGCAGTCCAACAAGATTTGGAGGCACATGTCTTCCTCATTGTTGCTATAAGCAATACCATTAGAAGGATGAGGCCTTGAGGAGGCCACAGCATTTCAACAAGATCAGTGGCTAGAATCTTGTGAGGATGCAACTCTAGCATAAATATAGTTGATTCAAAACAAAACAAAAAATAGCTTCATTTATATACCACTTGATACTGAACTAACAGTGTGTAAGTGGTTTACAAAGTGTAAGCTAACTGCCCCTAACATTCTGGGTACTCATTTTAGAGACCTCAGAAGGATGCAAGCCTGAGTCGAGCTTGAGCCCTTTGGCAACCTTATGTGAGTTACTCACTTTTCTAGGTGATGCCTAAGTGCCGTCCTTAGTGTGGCGAACCATTTTGCAATAACACACACATAATCCCCTGCCTCCCTTTGACTCGGAGCGTGGGGAGGTAAACAAAAGTTGCACAATAGGAGAAGCTCATGCCTGTGGTGCCCACTTTGCAAGTGTGGGATCCAGCATAATTAAACTGGCATGCACTGACACTATGCTAAAAATGAATGGAATATTGATCAGTTGCTGACTTTGTAAGCATGATTTCACCATCTTCAGCGTTTCCCCATGCTGTGATATCTTAATGAGTTACCAGTTGACACAAGAACACCATAAAGGCTGTCACAAAACAGCAATATGTTGCAGTATGTTTCAGAAGACTTTTCCATTTCACTGTTATGCAAAACTCATTTTAAAATTATTGTTATTAATGCACTTAATAACATCACATGTTCCACAAAGTGGTAGTAGCGTTATTTACACTTGTTCACTCATCCAGTTTCCCTCCAATGACACACACGGAATCAATGGCTTACGTGGTGACTAGACGTCTCACTTTCACATATCTACATACTTTGCTAATAGTGGGTGGGTGTCCTACTTGGACAACATGGAGCTTTCTCTTGGATGGCGTACAGTTCAACTGGATGAACACTACCCTTTCCTCAACTATATTAAGAGGATGGTATTGCAAACTGGTGGTGCTACAGACCACAATTATTTGTAAAAGTTGTTAAAGCTGGCAATCGTAACACTTCCCCCCCCCCCAAAAAAATTGCTTTGCATTAAACTCCCCTTTGATTCTATAAGCAGGTGTTACCCAAAAATGCTTAAGGAACCATACACTGATTCCAGAGGTCTGTTAAAATATCTATATATAGCTGACCTTCTGGCAATCAAGGGGAATATAATGTTACTTAAGTGGTGGAGTGGCTTAATGCTCTGGCTCAGCATCCATACAAGATTCCCACGGGTTCTGAGGCATGCGAGGCAAGGAGATGAGGAGGAGAGCAACTCCGCAGATGAAGAGCAGGACAAAAGAAGTACAGGCACAGGCAAAAGACCATGAGTAGTAGTACTCAATCCAGGCAGTATCATCGCTGTCCACCATCTTCTTGACAGATTGCCTCATGACTTCCACAGATACGATAATACACAAGCCTGAAAGGGGAGGGTGGGTAGAAATCAAAAAGATCATACAGTTGAATGAAAAAATACATCAGAGTCATTACCCGAGGGCTTATTGGTTTATGATTGTGATTCTTTCCAATTGCCTTGCATTGCTGGGACGTTATAAGAGAGAGAAGGAATGTGCATGCCCTCCCTCTTTGCACTTCCCTATACTATTTCCTTCTTCCTTTCTGCCCACACAAGTAAGTGATAAATGTTTATAGTATCACCCATCTAACTTCTCTGCATGGGGGGAAACACACAATCCCATGGATGTATATCTGCAAAGTAACTTTTCCTGTCTTTGGCTACCAGCTTCCAGAGACCCAAATGAGCGATGGCTGCCCATCTTGTGAAGGCGACCCATGCTGAAACCCACGGAGCCTACACAGGATGACAAGGCGGCTTTACAACTGGAGCCCAATATTTGTGCTTGCTCTTGCTTGCTCTCATAGTTATGAGTAACAACTGTGAATGACTCCTCTTACAGAAGTGAACAAGAATTGTTTTCTTGTTTGGCGAACTTGTCATGTTTCCCTCTTTACTAATTTGGTCTTCAGTTTCATCCATTCCTAAATTTGATTCATACCATGAAATTAATATCGCTATACCCACATGGGATGTCCTACCTGAAAAAGTATAAAACATGGAAGCTGGCTTCAGGATATAATCCATCTTTTTCCTGAAGGATAAGAGGACACAAATTGTTCCAATAATGGAAAAAACAACACTGAAGATGGCAATGGCAGCTGCAGAAATGCTGTATTCTGGAAAAACAAAACACAGTGGAGGAGAGAGGTGACTTCTTGCAAACAGTTGTTTCAGGTATGCTGAGGCTGCAGCCTTCACTTAAAATAACAGGACTACTCCCTCCTAGTATGACAAATGGATAGTTCACAAAGAGAAGGGCATATTGGATAGTCCAAGGCTTTGCTTGTCCAAAGTGTCTATGACAAGAAAGAAAGGATTTGTGGAGGGATTAAATCTTGGGCTGCATCTGCACTGCAGAAATAATCCAGTTTGACATTGCTCAGTGCTATGGAGTCCTGGGATTTGTAGTTTGTTGTGGCATCAGAACTCTCTGACAGAGAAGGCTAAATATGTCACAAGCTCCAAATCCCAGAATTCCACAGCACTGAGACATGGTAGATAAAGTGATGTCAAACTGCATTATTTCTGCAGTGCAGATTACACCTCGGTTTGGTGATCAAACAATGAGGAGGAGCTGATCTGTTGTTGTTGTTATTATTGTTATTATATTATTTGTATCCTGCTCTTTTCCCAGAACTGGGACTCAGAGTGGCTTCACAATATTAAAAAAACAATACTGTACAATATTGTAAAAGTAATACATTTAAACAGAATTAAATTGTTACAATATTAAAATATATTACTTATTAAAAGAATAAAAATACAGTTAAAAAGATTAAAAAAAAATAAAACACTTAAAATGATACAACACCTTATCTGATTTAAAGACCAACTGAAAATAATCTAGGAGACAACACAAACTGCTGTAGCTTCCCCAGTATGAAATAACCCTTGTTGAGCTGTGTAAGACAAGTGAACCAAGTTGCCTGGTACTACATATTGTGTGTTTTTTTAGTGCTTCTAGAAAATGAAACCGGGGGATTTCAGAACCATGATCAGAACCTCTCCACATTGTGTAACTGCTTGATTCCAAACCTATATACAAACACTGGGAATTTGGGAGATCCATTATCTTCAGTACAGGATTCCATCAGTTTGACGATCAAACATTTGTTGCCCCTGCAATGTCCAACAACAACAACAAACTCTACAGGGATTATATTAACCCCCTCTCCTTGCATTTGCCTGTTTTCACCTGTTCCTGAACTGAATAGGATTCTTTTTTCCCTTCACAAGTCCTCTTATGAAGACACAGGTCCCTTACTGAATTCTAGAAAATTTGTTTAAAATTAATTAATAAATCCTAATTTGTTTACAGAATTCATGAATGATTTTATATTTCATCACTTTTAATTCATAATTCATCATTTTGATACAATGACACTATTGCTGATTACGCTATTTTAATTCATTACTTGTAGTTTAATGTGGGGTTTGGGGGCATCTATTACAAACATAAATAATTGCCATGCATACTGCAGAACACACTCTGGACCTGCTTTCTATGCTGGGTGGGATGATGGTGATCTGGGCATGGAAGAACTTTCAATGGCCCTATACAGACAGCCAAAATAAAGCTGCTTCAGGTCACTTTGGAGGTATGGTGTTTCAATGATGCATGCGTCCTAAGAGTCTGGAAGTTGCACCAAAGCTGCACTCCAGTCCTTAGGACTGGATCGTGGCTTTGGTGCGGCTTCTGGACTCTTAGGACGCATGTATCATTGAAACATCATACCTCCAAAGTGACTCGAAGCAGCTTTATTTTGGCTGTCTGTATCAGGCCTATAATTCTGTTGTCATGGACTGATCACTTCCTAGTGAGGTTTAGGCTCATTGGGACTCAGAGCCTCTGCATGGATGGAGGGCCAGTTAAGTTGGTCCACCCCAGGAGGCTTATGGATCCAGATGCATTCCTGAGAGCCCTTGGACAGTGCTCTGTTGCCTTGGCAGGTGATCCTGTCAAAGCCTTGGATGATGTCTGGAATAGGAAAATGGCAGGGTAGTGGACACAATTCCACCAGTGTCCCATCCCACGCAGTGGAGACATGTGAGCCCTTTGGTTCACTGGGGAACTGGCAGTGAAGAGACTACAGCAACAAGGGCAGAAGATCCAGAGTGAATACAAGCTAGAGCTCATTGGAAAGTCTATGGAATGGCAATTGTGGTAGTGAAGAAATTACACTTCTCGGCCACCATTTCATGTGCACAGTATCATCCAGCAGAGCGGTCAGGGGCCTTTTTATACTCTGGTCCACAAGAAGGAAACAAAGACAACTCAACAGTCCACTGTGAAGAATTTCAGGACCCTTAGCAGACAAAGTTGCTTGGATCTGCTTTGATTTGGATGCTGTAGTGTCTGCTCCTAACCTCTGGAATTCCCTTCTGCAAGAAGGAAAACTGGCCTCCTCCCTCTGCTTTCACTGGCAGGCAAACACCTTTTTTGTTTAAGCCGGTTTTTAAAAGCAGGCTTTTGTGTAAACTGGGAGGCTTTCTATTGGGGTGTGTGTTATTTATTTTTCACTTTTGTAATATTTTAAAAATAATTTTATACTGTTGTAAATTAATCCCTTTAATTGGTTTTTTTTAATTTGTATTGCTGGGCTTTGATTTCTTTTGTGAGCCACCTTAGGTCTCACTCTGGGGAAAAGCTGGCATATAAATGAAACAAACAAACAAATAATAATAATTTTAAAATGGGTAAACAAATAATGAGTTAAAGCAAGTAAGCAAATTGGTTTAATAATCTCTTACTATTTAATCTTAATTATTTTGAATGATTCAGTGTCATTGCTTTAGGGTAGCCCTATATTTTCCAAGCATGACCATACTTTATGAAACAGAGCACTAAAATCAATTGTTATGTGCCATCAAGACAACTCCAGTTTGTGGCAACCCTATCACAGATTTTCTTTGGTATGATTTATTCAGAGGTGAGAGAGTGTGATGTGCCCAAGGTGGGACAGACAGTGAGTTTCAATGGCTTAGCAGGCCACTGTACCATGCTGGCTCCTTCTAAAATCTATTGCATGCATAAAATGTGTAGGATATTAGGGACTGTCAGGGAAGCAACCCAGTATTTGAATGCAGAACATGTCCTTTTTCCTGGATTTTATTCCCCTGGCCTCTTTCTTCAAGGTTTTACTCCTCAGTGAACTTTGGTACTAGTGATGGCTTTGGCTTAGAACAGTCATTCCCCAAGTGGGCAGTATGCCCCCCAGGGAGCGGTGGAAGAATCCAGGGGTCAGTGGGGTGGAAAGAGGGCAGTAGGGGGCCGTGAGGGGAAAAGGGGTGGCAGTGGGGACCTTAAGTCAAAGTATTGGTGTGCAGGAAAGACAAGGGAACCAGCAGCCTTTAAGACCATGGTGAGGATAAAACTTCTTTTCAGGGTCCCCCAAAAACCACTCCACAACCTCGCAAATCATTTTGTGTGCTGGTGTCTCCCACTCTTTGCCTGGCCATGTGAGTTCTCTACCTTACCGGTGTCTTTCACTAGTAGTGGCAATTGGGAAACTCATGTGAGGGCATTGCTTCTGTGGCTCAGAGTGGCACCATTTGAGGACAGACTGGAAGAAAGACTTAGAGCATATGGTGGTGGGGGAGAAGTCGTGGCAACAAGGAGCTTTCAAATTTGAGACCTGGTTAAGCTTTGTGAGCTTTGCTGGAAGTTGGCTCGCAGGTTGGAGTTGCACTGCTGCTCCTGCTTTCTTTCATCAGACAAGCTGAGAGAAGAGGTAGCAGAAGAAACAATTTTTGTGGGAGAGGACATTTGAAACTGTGGGGCAGACATGTCTCTGGGGAAGGAGTATCTGTGCTTGATTCCTGGAAACAGTCCTTTGTCTTGGAGCAGCTCCTGTAATTAAAATCTCTCCTTTTCCTGGTCCACAGCAGTCTCTAGTCCAGAGCATATGGCCTCTGTAAACTCCCTACATACTCACCACCTGTGCCTTTCTCTACCCCAATGAAGGGTTGCGAGTCCCTTTTCTCTAGGGAGAAGCTTCTCCCTTGCACCTGGTCACCCTGGGAGTAGCAACTGAGCAGTTGGCCTGTCCACACTGGCCTTTGCTGCAAGGCTGGCAAAGGTGAGAGGCTTCTTGGTTTCTGCTCAGCCATCTGTTCAGTTGCTGCTTTCAGGATTACAGGATGCAAAGGGAGCAGCGACTGGGCAGCCAGTTTAACAGTGACTAAAAAGACTCTCACCTGTGCTGGCTCTAGCTGCAAGCCTGGCACCAGCAAGAAGCTTCTTGAACACTGCTCAGCCAGCTGCTTGGTTGCTGCTCCCAAGGTGACTGAGTGCAAAGGGAGCAGCAACCGAGATTGGTTGTTTTGAATTTGCAGTAGAACAGTACACCGTGTGTGTGTGTTAGGGTTGTCACACAGGAGGAAACGGGGCGGTAGCCCCAAAAAGTTTGGGGAACACTGACTTAGAGGAAAGCATTTGGAGAGAGCAGGAAGGGCTGTTGAAAGTGGAGTTCCACCCTTCTCTACTGATCAGAATTGTTTTTGTGTTTAAACTGCTCTCCCACATTTAGTTTGGCTCTGATACAAGTAGAAACCACTTGGACGCTGACATACATTTGAGAAGCTTCCAAACATCTTTTCAAAATCCTTTTCAGATGGTTTCTGTACCCTCCCTTTTTTTTTGCAGTGCACTCTTGAGGCTTTTCTCTCAAGTGAAGAACAGTGGAACAGAAGTGGATGATGAGTCTAATTGTGCACAAGTGACTAATAAATGTAAAGAAAGCAGATAGGCACTCTTTCATGCTTTCATTATTTAATATATACATGTTTTGGAACATGCAGTGGAAGGCTTCCGGATAGGAAGTGGAGAAAAATCAGCATTTATACTTTTAGTACTATCAGAGCTTGGAAAGTTATTTTTTAAAAAATAAAGCAGCTTACAAAAATTGGGCAGCTTACAAAAGAAATCAGTTTAAACCTGAGAATACAATTTTGAAAACAATTAAAACCATCACATTTAAAACAATATAAAATTATTTTAAAAGCATACAAGAATGAGAGCAACCACTAAAAAGGCAGTTTCCCATTGTAAAGAAATGATGGATTAGCCTAGCAACAGCGGCAGCCAATCACAAGCCAGCTGGCCTCAGCCAATGAGATGCTGGCAGGGAAAGACAGAAAGTTCTGTTGTGGCATTTAAGAACTTCAGATAGGGTTCTGTTGAGTCCAGTGAGTGGACATCATTTTGTGAGTTCCAGAGTGGAACTGAGGTTAAAGTCCAGAGCTGAGAGGCTTATAACTGAATAGATGCTCCAAGTGAGGGAGTTATCATAAGGAAATCACCTGAGGGTTATAATTAGCCTGAGTGGCAGGATTTTTAGTTAGGCTTAGGGGAACCTAGCAGGGGAAGGACAGTGTAAGGCACGTTACAGACAGGCATAAGGGATGTCCTCAGGACATCCTAGGTTTAAAAAGGGGCGTTACTTCTTGACGCCCCCAAGCCTAATACGTCCTGAGGATGTACAAGATGGTGGCACACCATCTACATGGGGGCTGCCATGATGGCATCATGAACGCGCCGCCTCCAAACGAGGTGGTGCGGACGTGACGCCATTGCGCCACGTGAGGGCGCTTAGTGCGCCCTTTCGTCGGCGGAGGAAGGAGCTCCAAAACAGAGCTTTTTCCTGGTTTTGCGTCACTGGCGCAGCCTTTAGATGGCTGCGCCTAGTGACGCAGAGGAGAAAGGGGCCAAGCGACCCCTTTCTCCTCCTCCCCGCCACCGCGGGGTGTCCTTGGGGCTCGAAGCCCGAAGGACACCCTTTTCCAGGCCTCGGGGAAGTGGCCTTTTGCCGCTTCCTCGCAGCCTGGAAAGCGGCGGATCGGGGCCTCAGTGGCTGCCACTCTGGCCGCTGAGGCTCCAATCCAGCGGGGAAAGGGGCGGGTGCAGGCCGCCGCTTTTTGGCGATCTGTAACACGCCTAAGTGTCCTTAAAACTGTAACATTGATAAGCTGTAGAAAATAACAAAGTTAACATAAAGAAAACAATCTTATCAACGAAACTAAAAACAACCAAACAAAAAACAAGTGCCTGAGGCAATGTTTATCTGCTATCTATTCAAGTAACCACTGTTTGAAGCAACTGTTTTAATAAAGTTCAGTTTTTATTTTAATTAAAAGCTTGTCTTTATTTAAAATACATCCATGTTACCATTACAAGGCTTTTTGAAACAGAGTCTTTAAAAGGTCTGTCTTTTTAGAATGGTTGTCACATAGATTTGGTGGCAGCGGCGAGAGAAGAACTCCCAGGTGCCTGCTATCACAGAAAAGGATTGGGGTTGCACATCACACCCATGTCCTCACCAAACAAGCCTGGGATGATGGTGGGACTGAGAGAAAAACCTTGCCCTGTGGATCTTAAGACATATAGGGAGATACGATCTTTCAGATAGTCTGGACCTAAACTGTATAGGGCTTTCTAAAAACAGTTTTACCAAACTGTTGTTGTTGTTTGCTATCAAGTCGATTTCAACTTATGGTGACCCTGGGGCTAAAAAAAAGAGCCGGCTTCCTGGCAATTTGGGGGCATGGCGTCCGCCCTGACTTCGCCTCCCAAACCAGCATCATGCCACTCACACAACTAGATGGTAGGCAGCGTTACGGAGGCATGGTGTTTAGATGCTACATGCCACCAAAATGCGGACAAACTGACGCCAGCATGGCAAAGACACCTTTATCCCAGTGCAAAAAAGAGTGGCTTTCTGCTACTTCTTTTTGCACTAGGAAAATGTGCTCAAACGGGTGGCTAGTAGCCTGTCCTTCGTGGCGTTCTGTTTCGCCCTCCTATGAATGAGAAATCTGCAAGAGCCCCAGTCAAACATACTCCTGATCAGGTCTTGCAAACTCAGGGCTGTGGTTTCCTTGATTGATTAAAAAACAACAACAACAACCCACAACACCCTGAATGCTTCAAACGTCTGGCCTGTGATGCAAAACTGAGTCTTGTCCCATCAGTCTCAAAACCCATAAGAGAGCATGAGGCAGCTACGTACTCACTCAATGACTATAAGCATGACATTGACTTTAAAAGTAACATTTACATTAATAAAGGAATGACGTTATCCCTCAATATGTTTACACTCATAATATAAGTCCCATATTGAATTAGTTATTTGGGAAATGGACCAAACACAAGTAGCTGGTTAGTTTGTTCCAAGCTCTGCTGATGCTGACAGCTACTACCATGATGTTACCCTAGGGGTCCAGGGAGGACACCCTCAAATTAATATGAGATGTAGCTCAAAAGATAGATGTAGATTGACCAGGGCAACGATGATCTTGGGATCAGCCCAGCTATACGAAATCCGAATCTTTCAGAAATCCAGAAGCAGGTTTCCAAATGGGGATTGTAGTATATTAGGGGATTAAAGCAACATGCACTCACAAGCACACAGCTCACACACACACACACACACACACACACACACACACACACACGCTAATGAAATCAAAGGTTGGAGAAGTGAATGGATGTGAAGCTTAGCTAAGGGTAATACTAGCCTGGTGTAGATCTGGAGTCCAGTCGCTGAGAAGTCTGGAACAGAGGAGGCTCAATAGCCACTGGAGAACTGGGGTTAGCTGGCATATTGAGCGGCTTAGTTTAGTAAACTGACAGAGTGTCTGCCTGCCACTAGACTAAGACTGAAGACTGGCTGGTTTGCTAGCTGCATATACAACCTGAATTGTGTCTTGGAGGCAGAAACCAAGGCTTGGAAAGATGAAATCACTTTAGAATGGTTTTCAGGCAGGGAAAAAATGGTCCAAATTTGCTGGTCAATGACCGAATAAACTTTATTACATTACAATGGTCCAAAACTGGTTTGAATGCAATGGCTGATAGGTGCAAATACCTCAGACAAAAGGGATTAGCACACCGGTTTTCAGGTCCCTTGTCTGGCTGTGCTTCCAGTCCCATTCCTTAGCCATAATCCCTTTGCCCTCTCCAGGCATAAATGGATTACGCTGGGAATTCCACTGGTTTTCTCAAAGTGGCTTCCCTCCTGGACCCTGGCTAGCTCTAACTGGGTTTGCCCAGTTAGTCCACTGGAGTCCACAGAGGGGTCATGCTTGGGTCATCCACAGCAATTCTTATTAGTTTTATATCAAATAGGGAGGAATAAACAGGGGTAAATCTTGGGGTAACAATGATTATTATTTTCACAAACTGTAGAACATGAAGTCTTAGAAAACAAGATGCATTTGACGTTTTGCTCATTCTGCTTGTCTAATTAACAGACATGGTGGTGATGAACATTACAGTGTATCTGGAGTGAAAGTGCAATGCAGGATGTAACTACACTGCAGAAATAAAGCACTTTGACACCACTTTAACTGTCATGGCTGCATACTGTGGAATTCTGGGGTTTGTAGTTTGGTAAGGTGCAGTTTGTACTCCCCACACTCCCTAATACAATTCTTGGCTCACTCCGCAGTAAGAAGCAGGAGGGGTTGCTGACTCCTTGTGGAACCAGAGGTTTGCATGTAGAAGGCCACAGGTGTGACCCCTGGCATCTCCACCCAGGATTGGAACAGCTGCTGCCAAGCAGTATCAACAAAGGGGCTGGCTGGACCAGTGGGCTTATTCAGCACAAAGAACTTCCCATAATCCTCATTGCTCAAAATCCATTCCCAAAATGTTGTGGTTGTTATTTGGATGGGTAGTGATTATTATGAGGCAGATTTCAAAGCTTGCATTTTGATGATTAGCTTTAAAAATATCCTGTTTACCCATGCCTCATTTCTAGACTTTCTCTGTATAAGGAATGCCTTATGTAATGCATTTTGGCTATGTGTCAGGCAAAAAAGTGCTTAACCATTTTAGGGAAGTCATAGCCCTATTTTAAGAGTGAGGTTTTCATATGTTTCTTCTTCTGGTACCTAACAGTTTTTCCTTTGAAGGTGCCCGAGGCTAGCTAGGGGAAAGAAAAGGACAAACATGGCAAGGGGGCAATATCTGGAAGTGAGAACTGATTGGCAGCAAAAGGATTCAGCTAATCATGCCTACTGATTCTCTACTGAATTTTTTCCATCACCGCTGTCTTATAATTACATGGGAAATATAGGGTTATTATGTGTAATTTCTAACTGAAGTTAGCCAGCCTCAAGTATTCTGATGACTTCTCGATCAAGTTGCTTGATGGTACAGTTGACACCCATCTTTATTCTCTGCAATTATCTGTCTTCACATCAAGCATTTATAAGAATTTCTTACAGACTGAATGTTGCCTTTTATGAAAATAAAACCCTACAAGGACTGGATAGGCACTCTTGCTCTGAGCGATTTCAACCTAAGTTGAATTAAATGGCAAGTTCATGTCAAGGTATGATGCTTCCATTCAGCTGGCTCTGTGGTTCTGGAAAATGTGAATTATTTTTGCCTTCTGAGAATAGAACACCCGAACACACTCCTCAAAGGTGCAACAAGATCTCTCTACATATTGATTCCACAGACTAACACAGCTATAGTATATCTTTGAATTCAACGACCCTCCTATTTGAAGAGCAGCAAAACTCTTACCTCTTCAGAGCAGAGAGGCTGGGTGGCCACCTACTGCTGAATATTGTGTTAGTGCATTCCCTGCATCATCAGAACTGAACCTATGATTCTACTTTTTAAAAATTACAAGACTGCCTTGCATCCATGACATAATGGTGCTTCCCAGATGATCTCATAGGAGAAGGATGAAATAACCTGGCCTGTGGGTGTGAAGAGCTATATTGGTGGCTACAGAATCCTTTGAATGGATGGGCAGAACAGGTGATGTGTTTGTGTGTGTTTTCCACTTGACTGTCTACTTATGGTGACTCCATTAATTTCATAGGATTTTCTTAAAAAAGGAATCTTCAGAGGTGGTTTTGTAAGTTCCTTCCTCTGAAATATGGCCTACAGGATCTGTTATTCGTCAAGTGGGAACAAGATGCAAATATTTGCCCATACACGCATATTTGGGGGAAGGCAAGTTAAAGCCCCAGTCCTCCCATCAATCCTGATAAACATGATTTCTGTTTAAAATGACAATATCTAAGTCTCACAACCAGCACAGTCACTGGCCATGCTGGTTGGAGGATTCTGTGATCTGCATTCCAAAAAGGTAATTTCCCCAAATTCTGCTGTTTACCTGCTGGTGACAGAGCACCATGAGCTTTTGGAGTGGTGAAGAAAAAATTATCTGCACCAGCTGCTTATGGCTTACTAATGGACCTTGGTGTAGGTAGTTGTCCTAAAACCCTGACTAGCTCTCACATTTGCAAGCTTAGAGGCTCAGATGGCTGCTGGGCCCTCCAGTGTGTGTATTTCAGATTTTTGGGTAGTGAAGAACAAGATCCAGTATTTCAAGTCTGGAAGCAAGGGTGGGGTGGGTTCTAGGGTTATGTCACCTAGTGGACATCTTTGCTTATTGGTTGACCTCTGCCTCTCTATGTTCTATATATACCAGGGTGGACAAACAGGGCAGGTACCACTTTTCCTACCTGCTCCTACCTAGTGGGCTACAGCATCACATTTCAGGATGCCCAAACTGATGTAATGTGACCTCAAGCTGTCATTTGACTTTTTTTTATTTTTAAATTTTTGCCTGTTTTGGGAAGGCTTGGAGGGGCTGGGAGGGTTAGTGGAGCAATCTGTTACTTTTTAAGGTGGCTTTGGAAGATTTTGGCTCTTTTGGGGCCAAAAAATAATCCTGCAAATAAATCAGTAAATTTTAAAAAATGGATAAGATCTGGGAGCTTTCAGGGCTTCTGGAGGTGATCCCGTAGGCCACACTTAGGGCTCTCAAAGACCACATGCAGTTCATGGCCTGCACCTTGTCCATCCCTGATCTACACCAGTAGTAGAATGAGGAAGAAGGCAATGGGAGGTATCTTTTTTTGAACCTTTGCTCACTCCCCACCTACTCAGAGGGGGGCAATTGAACAGGCAACAATAGGAAGGAGGCGGACTCTGTGGACCAGCAGTTGGCAAGTGCCCTGTGACACTGATCTCTTCCAGCACTTCTGAAAAGAACAATTACACATCTGATCTGATGCTTGGAGTCTGTAGATTGGTGGGAATGCTACCAGTCCCTAATGTTTTTGGCAATATATGTGTACATGGAGTTAGGAAAGCAGCTCTGAAGAGTCTATTCACCATGCTTACTATGCAGGATGTTCCTGGTTCAGTCCCTGGTGTCTGCAGATGGAGATGAGAAAGATTCATGCCTTAAATCAAGAAGGGCCACCTATTGCCAGTGTAAGTTATACAGAGCCAAATGGACCATTGGTTTGATTTTTAAGACATCTTCCTATCTTCCTTAATAAGTAGCTTTCTTAATGGACATATCTGGTCTACAACACTTTCACCTAGGGTGCATCCTCACTGGAGAAATAATACAGTTTGACATCACTTTACATGTTGTCGCTCCACCCTATGGAGACCCAGGGTTTATAGTTTTACAAGGCCTTTGGCCTTCTCTGCCAATGAGTCTTGCTACCTCACAAAACTATAAATCCCAGGATTCTGTAGGATGGAGCCATGACATTTAAAGTAAAAACCCATTATTTCTACATTGTAGATGTACCTCTGGTTGAAGGCTAGATGTGCAAATAAATACTTTTGGTTCATAGTTCAATCAGTTCAGCTATATCCTCATTCCAGAGATTTCATTAGTCCAATAAAATAAGAAACACTTAGATGACCTTTCTGTCCTTGGTCTAACTTAGCCTTCGTCATTCATTCATGAGGGTGATGATAATCATGCAGCCATCAGTTTTTAGAATGGAGGTATAAAGTTATGACATATCTATTGTTATTGCTACAACCCCCCTCCCAAAAAACAACAACAACAACAACCCACAGACAAACAATACATTGTGTAGAGAGCATTACTGATGGCCAGGCTGGTGCCAAAAAGTGTCCAATAGATGTAGCCCTTGCTGCCATCTCCACTAAGTCTCATATCCGGTGTAGCTTTAACTACAATGCATATGTCATGTGAGGAGTTTTTCTGGGCCTCATGCTGCTTATGGGAAGTTTGTTGCAAGCCCCCAGGGAGTGTTTTCCTGTCAATCTGGGCTTGTGCGACAAATTAACTACTGAGTCACAACACTGGCTCTCCACTCCTTGCTTTGTTCCAAATGGCACGATGGCCCTAAATGCCTCCACCCACTGTCTTTCCCTCCTTTCACCTTTTCTACTCATAGATGTTTAGTACATGTGTAAACACATTTGCACTGAGCCAGAGAGCCCTTGTGCCAGCTAGAAATGGGAGGAGATGAGCATCCAGGCTTTGAAGCCACCTTGCATACAACCGCCACCTGCAACATTCTCCTCCACTTAGCTTGAGATTTGGATCCCTATTTGAAGATCCAGGAAAGCACAGCAATTCCCTAAGATTTGAGTCAGTGCTTTGGAGGATATGGCACAGGAACCCTCTTATTCCCTAGAAATGCCACCTGGAAATGATCCCTGATTTTGGAAGGGAGAGATATCCCAGACTGCTGAAATGGATTTTTATTCTATCAACTGAGTTCCTCTAGTACAATGGATGCATGCGGTCACAACAAAGAGAATTGCTTCTTATCAGTTCTTCTCCTTACCTCTTTGTGTTGATACTTCAAATATTTCTGTGCTCTCTCCTGAGACAAAGTGTGTGAAATATGAACAGTTGCGCTCTGAAGGGGGGGAAAAGAGAGAAAAGAAAACACAAACAGATGAAGCAGAATGTTAGCCGATTTCCTTCATAATTTTGAACTCAGCTGGAAGTTGGAACAGACTAGGCGCTTGAAAAACACACTGCAAAACCCTCTGTATGTTTCCTCATACTTTAGGTCACTGGGTTCAGTGAGACATTTGTCCAGGTAAATCGGTATAAAGCTGCAACTTGAAAGAGGTTTTCATGTTTATTTGCTTCTTCATTCATCTTCCTCAGAGTATGGAAATGTAATTTTGTGTGGACAACTGTCAAAACTCCCTAGTTAATGCAGGGCCTTTAGCCAGCATACTCACTGCTCATGCTACAGAGGATTCTGGGAGTTGGAATCCACATGACTGCAGGAATAACTGCAGTAGAAAAGGACCTATTGCACGAGAGGCAATAGTGGTATAAATGCAGTATAAGTGAAAAGCTTGGCCAAAAAGAAGATACATGGACACATGGATGTTGCTCCCAGCATTCTTTGTCATGGAGGAGATTATATGAAATACATGCATGTTACATCCACCATTCTTTATCATGGAGGAGATAAAGTGAAAAGTTTGGCCAAAAGAGGACACATGGACCATTCTTTGTCATGAAGGCGGTAATATGAAAATCTGTAATCAAGCATAACTACACATCTGCTGGATCCACCATATACATACCTGGAAGTATTTCCGATCAAAGTAATTGTGTGCCTCCTTGCAAATACACATGATTAGGACTACACTGTCCACTAGAGATTAGAAAAGTTACTTTTCTGAACTGAAGCCAGTGGCTAAGCTGCTTGGGGGATTCTAGGCGTTAAAGAAAACTTTCCAATCTCTATTGATGATGTATTTTCAAATCCTCTATAGGTTTTCCTATATCAGTTTATCACAATGTCTTTTTGGCGAGAAAATCTTTTCAGGGAGGAAGCAGAAGGTAGTTTAGCCTCACTTAATGGAATTTCAAACAGGCCACAGCTTTATTTAAAGGAAATAATACAGAAATTGGGTCAGGGGGATCAGCCCACTATTATTGCCATCTGGCCATTTCATAGTCAGGCCCTTTAGGAAATGGAGGCACTGCAATGAGGCAACAGGACAGGAATCCAAGTTCAATGCTTAATCTAGTGGGCTGTTCCTCAGCTAGGCTGAGAGGACATGCCATTCAGCCTGCTTTCATCTTGTCAGCTCAGTATTATGTTGAGGGGAAGAAGAACACAGTGAGTCACAGGAGTTAAAATAAGACTCCCAATCTGAGACTCTGAACTCCTTCAGGCTGAAATTCTATACCCAGTTAAATGGACTCAATGGGATTTACTTCTGAGTAGATCTGGATAGAATTGCACACACAAGAGTTGGTTTAAAACCTCCCAGGAACCTTGTGCTCCAAATAGGTGTCTGCCAGATCCATTTAAGTCCTGTCTCAATTTCACCCTCACTGTCACCATCCTCTGCACTCAGGCCCAAAGTTAAAACAATTAGCAAAACATTTCCCCAAAATTCTCTTTAACTGAACTGACTTATACACCTCCTTTTCCCCAATAAAATTTAGATAGGTAATGGGAGACCTAAGCAGGAAGGAGAAAAGGTAGTGGTAGTAGTAATAGGGAACACTTCTAAGACTAGTCCTCCAAGGTTGTGTCTGCATTGCAGAAATAATGCAGTTTGATAACACTTTAAGTGTCATGGCTTCATGCTACAGAATCCTAGGATTTGTAGTTTTGATGGGTAGCAGATCTCTTTGGCAGAGAAGGCTAAAGACCTTGCAAAACTACAAATCCCAAGATTCCATAGGATGGAGCTACAGCACTTAAATTGGTATCAAAGTGCATTACTTCTACAGTGTAGATGTACCCCAAGAAAGACATAGCTATAAACAGCCCAGTGTCAAGTTTAAGGGCCCCAAAGGGCAAAAGCGGAAGTGTAGACAGTAGTCTTTCCATACCAGTATATAATGTGTACTCTTGGGGGGCTACAAAATAGAACCAGGGAGTGGCATGTGGCCTTCCTCGCGCCTGCAACACCCTCAATAGTAATAGCAATAGCAATACCAGCTTCATTTATATACCGCTTCATACTGAACTAAGCAGTCTCTAAGCAGTTTACAACTGTAATCTAATTGCCCCCAATAATCTGGGTACTCATTTTAGCAATCTTAGAAGGATGCAAGGCTGAGTTGGGCCTGAGCCGTTGGCTGGTATTGAACTCGCAACCTTATAGTTTGTGTGTGAGTGGCTGCAGTACAGGCATTTAACCATTGCACCACCAGGGCTCTCAGTGGCTATGTGGAAGGGAAGACTTCCAATCAAAGCAAGTTGGCATTGCTGTAACCTGTTCCAAACTGTGCCCCCTTGCCCCAAATTATTCACCATGGACTCATATTGCCAGGAAAAGGCTGTAAGGTAGTTGTGTATGAAGGAAAATGTGTTCTGCTATGTATTTTAAAAAATATATAGTAGTGCTGGTATTATTGGTTCATCCTCTGAGTCATAGCAGATGAGCTGAAGATACCAAAACAAATTAAAAGCAGAATGCAATCACTGTGTGTGTGTGTGTGTGTGTGTGTGTGTGTGGTTAGGCAGCTAAACGTCCATATTGTGCATTTCACACTCTGAAGGTGAAATTAAAATAAGCCAATTGCTTTCACTCTTTGTAAACTGAAATTCTTTATGAACGTGGGTGTATTTGTGCTGTGTTGAACAGTGCCTCTCTTTCTGTATAGCAAACTGTGACAGTTGGGGGTCTTTCATGCCCCCTCAAATAAGAACTTACACCTCAAATGTTTCAGCTCTTTGGAGAGCTCCTTTAAAACTTAGAAGAGATTCCTCGCCCCACTGACACTAGCTCCCATTGACAGCAATAAGTCAAGGGGCAGATCTACACTGTAGAAATGATGCAGTTTGACACCACTTTTACTACCATGGCTCCATCCTACAGAATTTGATGTATTGTGAGGCACCTACACTCTTTGGCAGGGAAGACTAAAGACCTTGTAAAACTAAAAATCCCAGGGTTCCATAGGATGGAGCAACAGCACTTAAAGTGGTATCAAATGGAATTATTTCTACAGTGTAGATGCACCCTCTGAGGTACTTCCACTTGTGGAAGGATCACTGTCTATTGTGCAGAGCTTGGACAAATTGCTTTTTTTGGATTACAGCTTGCAAGGGTCCCCCAGTCATCATATTTATTTGGGATGCTGGCTAGGAGATGCTTCAAGCTGTGCTAAAAAAGGTAACTTGTCTAAGCTCTAATGCAATGTGACTGCAAGAGGCATCACCCTGTTTCATAAACTGTGTACATTACTATACTAATGAATTAATACTCTCCAAAGATATACCCTTTATTTTTATTGTCCATAGGAATTCCATCCTATGGAAGGCTAGGTTGGTCCTCTCTCTGCGCTCCTTCCACCTTCACCAAAGTCTTTGTTCATCCAGGCCTTTGACAGTTAACTGTCAATTACATAAAGTCTTTTAAATTAGGGTGTGCTGTATTTTTTAATCATCATCATTCTATTTTAACTGCCTTTTAATCTGTTTTAAATTAACGTTTTTGATATTTAATTGTTTGGGGGGGGGGGAAACTTTTGCATTATCAATTCCTTTAACTGTATTTTTATTTAGTTTGCTATATTGTGAGCCATCTTCAGTTCCATATTGGGGAAAAAGTGGGATATAAAATCCATCCCCTCGTCCGTCCATCCATTACCCATAAAACTGGCAATGCTGTGCTCTTCAGAATCATCTAGTTCTGCATAAAGGGTTTGTAATACTGGATACCCTTTCTCCCCCCTACCCATTTCTTACATGCTGGCTTCCAGTTTAACCCATCTTGCAGAATCCTTTCCCCAGACTCTTTATGGGGTGCATCTACACTATAGAAATAATGCAGTTTGGTACCACTATAACTGCTATGGCTCCATCCTACAGAACCCTGGGATCTCTAGTTTTGTGAGACACAATACTCTTTGGCAGAGAAGTCTAAAGACCTTATAAAACTATAAATCTCAGGATTCCACAGGATGGAGCTACAGCACATACCATTTACCAAGTTGACCTCATGTACTGTATAAGTCGAGGGCAGGTTTTAAGGTCAAAATGATGGATTTTGATATAATCTGTGGATAAGTTGAGGATACAACATAGGGGCATGTGGCAAGGGATGTAATGGATGAAACAAAGAAAAACAATATGAAAGAACATATAAAATCCCAGCAGATGTAACTGTATGTGCTCAACCTAAAGATGGAATGAATGAGAGAGTAGAGGGGGAATCAGTGCTTTTAGGATGGATAACACTTTTGCCTTCCACCAGGGGATTGTTCCTTTTTATAAGAGTTAAATTACTGTTTTTGCATTGACTCATGGATAAGCTGACTCAGTTTTTGAGGGTCAATTTTTTGTCTAAAATTTCTAGACTATAGAGTTTATACAGTAAGTCAGGGGTAGGCAACCTTTTTGAGCCGGGGGCCGGGTTGCTGTCCCTCAGACAACTGGGAGGCCGAAGCCCGGGGGTGGAGCTTCCACTTCCGGGGGTGGGGCCGTGTGCCGGGGTGGAGCCTCCACCCTCTGGGGGGCGGAGCTTCCACCCCTGGGGCGGAGCTCCTACCCTCGGGGGTGGAGCTTCCACCACCCAGGGGCCAGGCCACCTCCTCTTTGCCGGCCCCTGACGGGGCCCCAGGCCCTGTCAGAGGCTGAGAAAGAGCCGGCGGGGACCGCCAGCGCTGGAGACCTCCCCTTCTTTGCCGGCCCCTGATGCCAGAGGCCTGCTGCCGCCGCCAGAGCCCTCCTGGAGGACCCCAGTGAAGGCAACGGGTCTCTGGGAGGCTCGCTGCAGTTGCAGGAGCCCTCCTGGAGGGCCCCAGCAACGGCAACTGGCCTCCCAGGGGCCCGCCGCCACCGTCGGAGCCCTGGAGGCGGCCCTTTTGGGTGAAAAAATGGCGGCGAAATCTTGTGCGACCTTCCTTGAGGTTGCGCGAGACTTCGCCGCCATTTTTTTGCCCAAAATGGCGGCGAAATCTTGTGTGACCTCCGGGAAGGTCGCTCAAGATTTCACCGCCATTTTTTCGCCCAAAATGGCGGCGCCCAGAGCGGTGAAAAGCCACAACCGTCGGCGGCGGTTTCGGCGGCAGGAGCAGCCAGGGGCCGGCTGAAAGGCCTCCGTGGGCCGCATCTGGCCCACGGGCCGGAGGTTGCCAACCCCTGCAGTAAGTGGTGTAGATGCACCCTAGGAGTGCTATCATGAAACAAGTCCACTGGTAGATACTAGTTCCTCCCCTCACTACCCCGTTCAATGGCAATTTTGCCTATTTAGGATTCTGAGTATCTATCAGAAAGACCAAAAAGACTGTGGATGGCACTGGGAGAGAAAAGTGAGGATAAGGAAAGAAAGCAGCATCTGCAGCTGCGGACTCAATCCTGCTCAGAAACCCCTCTGGGCAACTTACATCAAGAATATTCTGTCAACTGGTTTATGGATCAATATCATTCTAGACACTCTAATAAATTGCTAGCACAGAATAAAAGAGAAAATGTTTGAGGTTTTCTGCCATGTGTGGCTTCATGCTTGTGTCAGTCAGATGGTTATTGTTTAATATTGTTCCTCAGCACATCATTTATGCTTCTCTACTACTTGTTTGAAGTGAATGAATGGCAGAAAAACAAGCATGGGGATCTTGGTATGAAGCATGTTGCTCTGTCTTAGAGTGCATCTACACTGTAGAAATAAGACAGTTTGACACTCCATCCTATGGTATCCTGGGATTTGTAGTTTTACAAGGTCTTTAACGTTCTCTGCCAAAGAGTGCTGGGGCTGCAGAAAATGACAAATCCCAGGACTCTGTAGGATAGGGTCATGGCAATTAAAGTGGTGTCAAACTGCATGATTTTTACAGAGTAAATGCATCCTTAAACAATAGTCTTCCATAGTCTTTTCCAGCTGTAATATGCTGATAATCAGCATGAGAACAAAGTGCTAAAAGAAGCAACTCATCTTCCATTTGTTCCTCCCCCCTGCCAAATACCTTTATTCTAAAAGATGAAGAAGATGTGGTTTATAGATCAAAAGAAAAGGACAGGGAGGAAAAACAGTATGAACAGAATCCAAAGAACTACATGGAGTGCATGACTAGTCCTACCATTAAGGCAAGTGCCTCAGGTGGAATAGTCAATATGTCAACAAAGAAAAAAAGAAAAGAAAAGAAAAGAAAAAGAAAGGGCACCACATTGTTAGTTATTTGAATATATTGTTACTGTATTTCTACTTCTAGGAATGGGATTTTCTGTCTTGAGTAAAATAATTTGCTTGATTTAGAGGAGTAATATCCAAACCTTTGTCCTCCAGATGTTTTGGATTTTAGCTCCCAGAATTTCTGACTCTTGGCCAAGCTGACATTCAAAATAATAATAATAATAATAATTTAATAATTTGTTTTATTTATATACTGCTATTCCAAAGATCATAGCGGTGAACAGCAAGTAAGCTAATTTGCCCCCAACAGTCTGGGTACTCATTTTAGCGACCTCGAAAGGATGCAAGCCTGAGTCGAGCTTGGGCCCTTTTGCTGGTCTTGAACTCGCAACCTTGTGGTTTTGAGTGAATGGCTGCAGTACAGGCATTTAACCACTGCGCCACCAGCATGAACTTCTGGGAGTTGAAGTCCAAAACACCTGGAGGACCAAAGTTTGGGAATCATTTGTAGGGTACTAAGTACCTTGACTTGACTGAGTGAGGTGTGCCATTTGTTGCTTTGCCTCAGGCAGCAACAACAAAAGACGTACAGTGGTGCCTCGGGTTACGAAATTAATTCGTTCCGTGGCACCGTTCGTAACCCGAAAAGCCTTCGTAAGCCGAATTGCCATAGGCGCTAATGGGGAAAAGCCGCGATTCCGTGCGAAAAAGCCGAAAAAAGCACCAAAAGTTTTTTCGTAACCCGAAAAAACATTCGTAACCCGGAACAATGTTTTCCTATGGGATTTTTTCGTATCCCGAAAATTTCGTAACCTGGGTATTTCGTATCCCGAGGTACCACTGTATTAATCTTGTTTTGTTCACATGACAATCTTATATATAGTGGTTCCCCTCAACCTGGTGCTCTCAAAATCCGTTAGAATATGCATCATCCCAACTGGCATCAGAAATGGCTGGGGATAATGGAGGTGTTAGTACAAGACAGCTGGGAGGGAGCAGTAGGTTGAGGGTGGCTGCCACATAGCATTTTGGGTTTGTAATGGAAGATTTCAAAACCAGTTTGTGATATGCCACAGTAGTGTGTATGTGTGTGCTATTCAAGAGGGCAGGGAAGGAAAAAAAAATTTGCTCTTGTTAGAACGTTAGGTTAGAACCAACAACTTGTTATTTTGCCCAGAAACTGATTGGCAGACAGTGGAGAGATTTTAGAACCGGTGTAATTGGGCAGTTCTGGATGTGCCCGTGACCAGCCTGGCTGCCATATTTTGTACCAATTGAAGTTTCCAAACTTGGCACAAGGGTAGCCCCATGTAGAGCATGTTGCAGAAGTCGAGTTGAGAGGTTACCAGTGCATGTACTACTGTTTCAAGGTCTCCCTGCTCCAGGAAGGGGGACAGCTGGCATATCAGCTGAACCTGATAGCAAGTGCTCCTGAGCTGAAGTGATGAATCCAGGAGCACCCCCAATCTGAGACAGACTCCTGGAAGTGTCACCCCATCCAGAACTGGCTGGCATAATTTCATTCCTGGATTAGGGGTCCCTATTACAAGTACCTCGGTCTTACCTGCATTCAGTTTGAGTTTGTTTTCCCTCATCCAATCCATTACCGCATTAAGACAGGCATTCAGAGGAGAGATGCCATCCTTAGTCACTGCATCAGTCTGAGATATAGAGAAATATATTTGGGTGTCATCAGTGTACTGATAATACCCTGCCCCATGTCTCCAGATGATCTTGCCCAGTGGCTTTATGTAAATGTTGAACAGCACTGGGGCTAGAATCGTGCCTTGAAGGACACCTGACTTGTGCTCCCTCTTGGCTGAACAACTGTGCCCAAGCGACATGATCTGGAATCTCCCTGAGAAGTAGGACCGAAGCCACTGGAGTACAATACCTGCGATTCCCAACTCTCTCAGGCATTCCAGAAGGATACCCTGGTCAAGGCCGCTAAGAGGTCCAAGAGCACCAGCAGGGTCACACTTCCTCTGTCAATGCCCAGATGGAGATCATCGACTAAGGCGACCATGGCAGTCTCAACTCTGTAGCCTGCCCTAAAACCAGTTTGAAATGGATCTAGAAAATCCGTTTCTTCCGAGACTGCTTGGAGTTGAATGGTGACTGCCCTCTTGATTACCTTGCCTAAGAAAGGTAAAAGCGAGACTGGCCTGTAATTGTTTCTGTCCAGGCAGTCAAGGGAAGGCTTTTTTAGCAGTGGTTTAACCACGGCCTGTTTAAGGCAAGATGGAAGACAGCCTTCCCTAAAAGATGCACTGATTATGTTTTTTAACAATATCGTGATGGTATCTCCCTCCTGGACGGCCAGCCAAGATGGGCAGGGGGTGAGTGAGCAGTCGTCTTTTTCATACTTCCAAGGAGCTTGTCCACATCCCCAGTACTAACCGACTCAAATTGATCCAGAATAACAGTATAGGCGGAGGCACTGGATGCCTCTACTATCGCCTCTGTCATAATGCCGATGTCCAAGTCTGCTCTTATCTGAGAGATTTTGTCTGTGAAGTGGTTATTAAAAGCATCACAGCAGGATTTTGTTGGTTCTAATAAGGAGTTCAGAGTGTGTGTTGGGGGGCATTTGAGTCAAGTCCCTTACCACCCTGAACAGCTGTGCTGGATGAGACTTTGCAGACGCAATGGATGCAAAATAGAAAAACTTCTTAGCTGCATCTATTGCCAGTCCATAGGATTCAAGAAAAACCCTATGGAGTGTCTTATCAGGTATGAGTTGAGATTTCTGCCAGCGGTGCTCTAGTCGTTGTCCAACCCACTTCATTGTTTTGAGGTCTTGAGTATACCACGGATTGCAGTTGGGAGCGGGTTGGAAAGGGCGCTCGGGAGCAATAGTGGCTATAGCTCTCGTAAGATCGTTGTACCAAGTCTTAACCAGAGTGTCAACAGAATCACCGGCATTACCAGTCATTAGACCCTCTAGGGACTCTTGGAACCTAGTGGGTTCCATCAGCCTTTATTGGGTCCTCTATTCCCGACAGGGGGAACAGTGGCTTTAGCATTTTATGTAAGACACCATTTTTATTATTCCACTGTATATAATGGGACTTGAGCATCCGTGTGTCCTGGAATTAAACTCCAGTGGATGTCAAGGGCCCACTGTAGCAACATTTGTGCAACTTTACAATAGAACCTCTCAGGAAAGTGAACTCCATATTTAATGAATACTGACCAACACATTATTGAAAAGGTGATAGTGAAACAATATTTGACAAGTCCCATACATTTGGTGTGGCGTTGGCTGGGGGGGGGGGGGGGGGGGGCCCCCTATAAAAAACCGCATTGTTTTTTTTGTGGAATGCAAAAAGGCTTTTTTTTTTTTTTTTTTTTTTTTGCAAAAGGCCCCATCTCCTGTTAAAATCACTTGTTTTGCAATTAAAATGCTTCTTGGTGTATCTACTTTTTGGCTCGTTTAGTTATTGTCAGACCTTGACTGCAGCCTACTGTTGCTGCCATCAAATTTCATCCTGCTTTAGGTTTACCTACATATCTAAAAGGTAAGGATAAACTATTTGTTGTTATTTTGCAACTTATGGAAACTCTAACATGGAATTTTCTTGGAACAATTTGTTCAGACACCACCATTGCCTGCCTCTGAGGCTGATAGAGTGTGTATTGCCCAAAATCAGCAAAAGCTGTATCTGCATTGCAGAAATAATCCAGTTCAACACTGCTTTAACTGCCATGGCTACATGCTATGGAATTCTGGGAATTGTAGTTTTCTAGCGCAACAGAGCTTTCTGACAGAGAAGGCTAAATGTATCACAAAACTACAGTTCCCAGATTTCCATAGCATTGAGCCATGGCAGTTACAGTGGTGTCGAAGTGGATTATTTCTACAGCGCAGATGCAGCCCCAGTGGGTTTTCATGACTGAGCCCTGAGTCCTAGTCCAGCTCTCAAACCTCTACAATAGGCTGGCTCATAACTATAAAATCATGCAAATGCATTTTCATTTGCACATTGGGACTTCCCTTCCTCTACCCCTCCCACTCCAAGATCCTTGTCCCAGACCATCCCAGGCTCTTGTTTTACGCAATATGGTCCAAACATCTTTCACAAGCAAATTTGGGGAAACAGTCATGAACAACTACAGGGAAGAAAAAAGTTCCCTATCACCACGTGTGTGTCTGTGCCATTCTCTCTCTCTCTCTCTCTCTCTCTCTCTCTCTGTGTGTGTGTGTGTGTGTGTGTCAGTGTCAGTGTCAGTGTGATGTGAGTATGCACACTGGTGACTGCAATAACAGAATGGGGTCAAATGCACTAATCTGTATTTCCTTCATATAGCTAGGATACATCTGAAGCCCATAAATAACCAGCTGTCCTAATAAAACAGATTCATAACCAGTGCAGCTCAAGTGTATTCGCTGCCTTTGATGGATGTCAGCATGTGCCTCCATGGATGGAACATAGCTGAGCAGCTATACACGCCCCTCTGATGTCTTTCAAATGTGCACAGTAAACAAATAGGCAATTATAGAGATTGGGAGTCAAGTCAAAGCAGTGTGACTAAAATTTATGGTACTCGACCAATGGGGTGAATAAGTAAGAGTGGAAGGATGAGTCTGTAGAGGGGGACATTCTTGGGATTTTATTAAACTGCTTTGTAAATAACATCACTGGGTGTGTGTTTCCCCCCTCAGCTTCCTGTCATCTGAGACTCTCCGAAATTCTCACATTTCTTTTGAATGGCAGATATTGTAATTTATTATGCCCGGCAATTATCTTTTATTATTTTTATAGTGCTCTCAAGACAGCCAGGGCTGTGCAGTGCTGTGCAAAATGAAATTAAAGTGCTGAAGCTTTGCAATCATCTGGTAACGTTCCTGCTAATAAATTGAAAGCTTTCCATTTGCCTTCTGACACGCTTTCTCCTCTGAATCAAAGCCACACAAAAAGTGGAAAAGACCCTAGTTAAAAATTAAATTAAAAAGACAAACCCACTGCAATTATCTCAAAAGCTGTGTTTAAAAACATTCATTGAATTATGGCCTGTGGCTGTCACATAATTCCAGGTAAAAGGCTTGTTTTTTAAAAACATAAATCTGTGTTTGTTGATCTTGTTGCTACTTTATTAAGCCAAATGAAACTGTTAATCCTCATGTTGATATATGCATTAATGCCAAGACAGCTCTTTCTACTCTGTTTGGCAAAACACATTTTGCTGGAGTCATCTTTCATGCTTCCCCATAACTAAGAATTACAACAATGTGAATGGAATCGTTGATGTCATATCAATGAATATCTTTGTATTTGGTGTTTTTCTTACATGTTGCTGATGGCATAATAATATTAACAATTGATAACTACTGTTTTAGCAAAATGAAAAGAAGGAAGATGCTTGACCAGAAAAGGCTGTTGGGCTGGATGATAACTGTTTATGAGCTCTAAACATGAAATTAGATATGATTCTATACAAGGCAGCCTGGGAGAATCATCAAATCCTAGAGTTGGGAGAGACCACAAAGGTCATCCAGTACAACCCCCTGCCATGCAGGAAGACACAGTTAAAACACTCCCAGCCTCTGTTTGAAAGTCTCCAATGAAGGAGACTCCACACTCCAGGGCAGCATACTGTATTCCACTATCAAACAGCTATTACCATCAGGAAGTACTTCCTAATGCTTAGGTGGAATGTCTTTTTCTGTACATTGAAGATACTCTGTGTCCTAGGAACTTATCACACAGTGGTTTTTGCAACTCCAGTCCGAAGCCACTCCAGTTCCAACCATGCAAATTCACGTTATCACGTGATTGATTATCACACATGACTGCTTTCTATGGGGGGTTGTTCTGAGCTGGATCCAAAGTCAATCCAAAGTGACTCCTGATGTAGGTGAATTCGGTAACAAGTGAATTCACAAAAATTCTTTCCAAGTTCACTTCGATTTCAATCAGAATTGGTCTGGTGTGGAAAATCACTCCGATCTCGGCCCCCCCCCCGCCGCCCTGCGTCCTGCTCCTTCATCTCTCCTCCACCCCTATCTCGTCCCCTGGTAGGTTGCCATATCCGCCCCCCAGCGGGACAGTCCCGGTTTGGGCGAGCCGTCCCGGTCCCGGTCCGGTCTTGGCGCCCAAACCGGGTCGGCCCCGCCCACTGCGGCCCCCGCGGCCCCCCGGCAGCTCCAAGGCCTTGCTGAGGCCTGGGAAGGCTCTCCGCAGTTGGAGCTCCAGCCGCGGAGACGCTCCCTCCCGGGCCCCAGCGAGGCCTTTGGGCGCCTCCGCGTCGGAGCTCCGGCCGCGGGGGCCTCCAAGCCTCCAAGGCCTCCGTGAGGCCAGGGAGGAGGAGGAGGCTCTTCCCACCGTGGCCATCGCCCGCGATGAGGGGCGGCCCCCGCCTCCTCCCGGCCTGAGAGCCGGCCGAGGCTTCTCCTCAGGCCGGGAGGAGGAGGAGGCCGCTTCCCCGCGGCGATCGCCGCGATGAGAACAGCCCCGCCTCTTTCCCGGCCTGGGCGCCGGCCTAGCCTCCCTCTCAGGCCGGGAGGAGGGGGAGGAAGCCTGGCACCGCGGCGATCGCCGCGATGCCAAGCTTCCCCCCGCCCTTCCCGGCCTGAGAGCCGCCTAGGCCCTCTCAGGCCGGGAGGAGGGGGAGGAAGCCTGGCACGCGGCGATCGCCGCGATGCCAGGCTTCCCCCTGCCCTTCCCGGCCTGAGAGCTGGCCTAGGCTCCCTCTCAGGCCGGGAGAGGGGGAGGAAGCCCGGCACCGTGGCGCATCGCCGCGATGCCAAGCTTCCCCCCGCCCTTCCCGGCCTGAGACCGGCCTAGGCTTCCTCTCAGGCCGGGAGGAGGGGAGGAAGCCTGGCACTGCGGCGATCGCTGCGATGCACAAGCTTCCCCCCGCCCTTCCCGGCCTGAGAGCTGGCCTAGGCTCCCTCGCAGGCTGGGAGGAGGGGGAGGACGCACGGCACTGTGGCGACGCCGCGATGCCAAGCTTCCCCCGGCCCTTCCCGGCCTGAGAGCCGGCCTAGGCTTCCGTCAGGCCGGGAGGAGGGGGAGGAAGCCCGGCACCGTGGCGAGTCGCGCGATGCCAAGCTTCCCTCCGCCCTTCCCGGCCTGAGAGCCGGCCAAGGCTTCCTCTCAGGGCCGGGAGGAGGGGGAGGAAGCCCGGCACCGCGGCGATCGCCCGATGCCAAGCTTCCCGCCCTTCCCGGCCTGGGAGCCGGCCTAGGCTCCCTCTCAGGCCGGGAGAGGGGGAGGCGGCTTGGCACAGCGGCAATCGCCGTGATTCCAAGCGGCCCCCGTTCCTCCTCCCGGCTTGGAGCCGGCCTATGTGTCCTCCGAAGCGGGAGGAGGAGGAGGAGGACAGGGTTTGAAAATGTAGGCCTTTTTTTAATTTCCTAGCCAGGAAATTAAAAAAAAAAGTCCTACATTTCAAACCTGGTCCTACATTTGTCCCGGTTCGGAGGTCCTCCATTATGGCAACCCTATCCCCTGTCCCCTACATCTTGCTCCTTCATCCTCCCCCTCTTCTTCCACCCCATCTCACTTCCACTCCCCCCCCAGCCCCCTGCGTCCTGTCCCCTGTCCCCCTGCATCCTGCTCCTGCATCTTCCTCCTCCCCACTACCCCAACTCGCCCCCCTGCCCCCTGCTCCTTCATCCTCCTCCTCCTTCACCCGATCTTGCCCCCTTGCCCCCCCCGGCCCTCCGCATCCTGCTCCTTCTCTACCTCCTCCCCAATCCCCCCCCCGGTCCCCTTCGTCCTGATCCTTTATCTCCTCCTCCTCCTGTCACCCCTGATCCGGGCCCCCTGCGTCCTGCTTCTTCATCCTCCTCCATCACCCCAATCTCGCCCCCATGGCCCCCCTGCCATCCTCCTCCTCCATCCTCCTCCTCCTCCACCACAATCTTGCCCCCCTGGACCCCTGTGTCCTGCTCCTTCATCATCCTCCTCCTCCACCACAATCTCGCCCCCCCTGGGCCTCTGTGTCCTGCTCCTTCATCATCATCATCCTCCACCACGATCTCACCCCCCAGGGCCCCTGTGTCCTGCTCCTTTATCCTCCTCCTCATCATCATCCACCCGGATCTTGCCCCCTCTTGCTCGCTGCGTCCTGTTCCTTCATAATAATAATAATAATAATAACAATAATAATAATAATATTTATTTATATCTCGCCCTTCTGAGAACAATCGGGGCGGCTAACAAAGTTAAAAATATAGAACATATAAAATCCCTAATACCCTCCCCTCCTTTAAAAAAGTATTAAATCCAATACAGTATTTAAAAAGGCACAAAACAAAAAATACACAAACAAACATACAAGTTAAAAACTGACCAAAAAATAATCTTCCTCATCCACCCCGATCTCCCCCCCCCCCCCCCCCTCCGGCTCCCCGCGTCCTGCTCCTTCATCCTTCTCCTCCTCATCCACCCCGATTCTTAAGGTGAGCTGTCATGGGGGTTTCCTTAGTATGTTTCTCCAGAGGGGATTTGCCCTGGGCTTCTTCCCAGCCCCACTGATCATGTGCAAGGGTGTCAATTCGAATAGTTGAATCTGTCTGGTATGGTAATTTATTTTGCACTCGCTCTGCTTTGCCTCAGGAATGAAAACAATATCACTCTTCACGTTTGATAATTAATCACGTGAATTGCTTTGAATTCGAATTGACTCTGCTTCCCCTTCCCTTCGGAATTGCTTTGGATTGGAGTTCCTATTTCACGTGTGATAAGAGTCCTAGTCTCTGGAGCAGCAGAAAATAAGATTGCTCTATCTCAATATGACATCCCTTTAACTATTTAAACATAATTTGCTCCCTAAGGTTGGTCAGCAGCAATGGCATCACTATGGGGGTGTGGTAGTACAGACTGCATCGGGTGACACTATGGGGGTGTGATGGTACAGACTGCACCCCAGAAGGGGGATGACACACGATGGGGCCATCCTTCTACCGGGGCGAGGGGCAGGCATGCTTGGCTCCGATTCTCCACGGTGGCTGCAGTCTCCTCATGAGATGTATAGCAACGGTGTGAGGGGAGGCAGGGGATGGAATAAGAGTAGGAAGGCAAAGAGAGTGGGCTGTGAAAGTGGCAGCATGTAAGAAGCAAGGTGTGTTGTTGTTGTGTGTCTTCAAGTCAGTTCCAACTTATGTCTCCGACTGATGCAGTGACTGGGGATGGCGTCTCTCCTCTCGTGACCTGTCTAGAGTCAGTAATGGGCTGGATGAGGGAAAACCGACTCAAATTGAATCCAAAGAAAACGGAGGTACTAGTGATAGGTTCTCCTGGTCCAGGAATGGCGGTGGTTCCAACTGTCCTGAACGGGGTCACGCTCCCTGTGAAGGACTCCATGCTCAGTCTGGGGGTGCTTCTTGACTCGTCGCTTCACCTGACTGCTCAGGTGAACGCGACGGTCAGGAGCACCTGTTATCAGCTCCGGCTGATTCGCCAGCTGCGCCCATACCTGGCCCAGAGGGACCTAGAAACTGTTGTACATGCTCTGGTAACTTCGAGATTGGATTTCTGCAATGTACTCTACATGGGGCAACCCTTATACCAAACTCGGAAGCTGCAAATGGTGCAGAATATGGCAGCCCGGCTGGTCACTGGTGCTCCCAGGGCCAGCCATATAACACCGGTTTTAAAAGATCTCCATTGGCTGCCCATTCGCTTCCGAGCTCAATATAAGGTGTTGGTAATTACCTATAAATCCCTAAATGGCTTGGGCCCAGGATACCTAAAGGACCGCCTCTCTCCGTACATTCCGCCTCGCACCCTCAGAACGTCTGGGCAGCAGCTACTGAAGGTGCCTGGGGCTAGATTAGCCTCCACATCACGGAGGACATTCTCCATAGCTGCCCCAGCCCTTTGGAACGTGCTGCCCACAGAGCTCCGCTCGTCTACTACCCTGGCCCAATTTAGGAAGGGCCTTAAAACCTTCCTATTCCAACAGGCATTCCCCGAATAAAAATCCTGTGGGCCTCCCTCCTCTTCCGTGGCCGAGAGGTTGGGCTATGGGGCTTTTTTGCTTGTTGTTTGATTTTATTGTTGTTGTATTTTAATCTCTTGTTATGTGTGTTTTAACCTGATGTGAGCCGCCCTGATCGTAGGAAGGGCGGCATATAAATAAAAATTTTATTATTATTTATTTATGGTGATCATAAGGAGGACCTATCCTGAGAGTTTCTGTGGCTGAGAGTGTGTGACTCACCCAAGGTCACCCAGTGGATTTCCATGACTGAGAGGAGATTTGAACTCTGATCTCCAAAATCATAGTCCAAGGCTCAAAGCACTATGACACACTGTCTCTCACTGCCAAGGTGTGAGTTGAAGCAATTCAGGAAGTAAGGGGGAACAGAGAGTGACTAATATGAATGATGGAATCCAAAAAAGCAAGGGGACTTTAAAGCAGGTTTGCTGAAGATCCTCTCTGTTCCAAACTCAGCACTTTAAACATTTCTCTGTACTACTTCTGTTAGATCAATTGCAACTTTAAAAACAATAGTATCACATTTTAAACAAATTGGAAAAAATGCAACAACTAATAACCTGCATTTTCATATATAGAATGTCAATTAGAATAATTTGCATAATTAGACTAATTTGCATAACATGGAAATTGGGTGCTTAGGTTTGAGGAATATGGCAACCCTTGCCCTAGTCCTGTGTTGGTGGCATCTTATGAAGACTGTTTAAGCTTTATGCATTATGTGATGCTAAAGAGCCAAATTCACAACGATACAATGAACTTGTCTCCTAAATAAATGTAAGCCTTGTCAGTAAAAGGAGGACAACACACACACAGAGTCTAGTCTTCACGAGGCTAAATAGAGGACTGCATCTATATTGTCATGGCCCTGAGTAAAACACTAGGGAACCAAAGAAAGATGGGGGCATTTGTACATTTTTTCAGTTGAGTGGAACTGGGAGCTTTGGAAGATACAGCAGCTTATTATGTCCGGATGAAGATATGGGTGCCTGCTACCATTCTCTTTTCTGCACAACATTTCAACTTTAATTATTAGTTTAATAATTAATAAAGAATTAAACAATTTATTAAAGAATGCACATTTGTGTCCTCATATATAAAACTACAGGGACTCTTGATAAATTTGCCAGAGGACAAATCTATGTTCTTTTTTCTGATGATGCATTTTCTCCTTCTTTCTAATGTGCAAGGAGCCATTGTCTTCCCCAGTGTCTAGGCTATTCCATTATCAACTCCCTCCCTCAGCATGATATGGTTTACCATTAGCCCCAGACTCCCACAGACCACAAGGGAAAGGTTCCTTGGTTGCCCCCAGAGTCCAGATCCCGAAAAGCCTGGGGTGATTCATTCATTCTGACTGGATCTATTTGCTCAGGACTAGATGACAATAAGAGTCCTGAACACTTTTCAGAGGCCACCCAGGCAGGGACATCACTGGGGGAGGGGTGCAGGGATGTGCAGACTGCACCGGGTGACATCTGAGAGGGGATTGACATACAGTGGCACTACAAGGATTAGTGTCACCCCAGTGCGATAACTGATGTTATCACCCCAGGGGAGACAACATGGGGAAAGCACGGCAGGAGAGAGGAGGGGATGGCAGAAGAGGAACTGGCATCAGGGAGGGAGGGAGAGGCACTCGTCATCTGCCCTCCCCTTCCTGACCATCTCACCATCCTGCCCACCCCCCAACAACCTGGGACATCCTCCAAGTTCCCCCCTCTGCCAGCCAGGTCACCACTGCCATCTGCCTGCTGTGGCCGCTGACAGGAGTGGGTGCTCCTGTCACCCAGCATCCCCTTCCCCCACCCCAGCCCCATCCTCAATTGCACTTGGCTTGCTGCTGCCTCCTCTTCCTTGTGCTTCTCTGCCATTTTGGGCTCTCTCGACCTCAGCTGGGAGAACTCAAGGAAGTGGACTAGCACAAATGGGAGGTGGTGGCAATCAGCAGCTAGTGCTGCTTCTGCCTGACAGCACCTTCTCCCAGCCACCCACCCCATCTTTGGCTGCAACCAGCTTGCCACTGCTGCCACCTCCACCTTATGCTTCTTCCCCATGTGGCTTTCACCCCATGCACTCCCTAGCAATGCCCCTGGTGTCTCCTGGTGGGGTGGTTGGTCACCAGCCATCCCAAGAGTCCCCCCCAACAGTCATCCCCCTCCACCAGCCAAAGTGCCTCTGCTCTATACTCACTGGTGGGATTGGAGTGCTGCTGGGCTGGGAAAGGGAAGTGCCAGTGGTAGCACCAGCAATGGAGCCCACAGAATACTCCCCTTTCTGATGGTACCCCCCCTTCTTGCCTGGCCAACAACACTGCCAGACCTGGAAAGGGCCATGGATTTTTCTGCCTTGGGCTCTCTCAACCTTGGCCAAGAGAGCCCGGGCCAGTGGTGAAGCATGTGGCAGAGGTGGGGCTGTGTGATAATTGCACCTGAGGATGGAATGGGTGGGGAAAGGGCTGTTGGATGGCAGCAGCAACTTGGTATCATGGCCTCCCCTTCGTGCTGCTCTGCTTCACTGCTGTTGAAGCCAAGATACCCTAATGTGGCAGCAGAGAAGCAGAAGGCTGAGGAGACATTGTCATGGAGCCAGATACAGCCAACAATGGGGGTGGGAAGAGGATGCTGGGCCACAGTGGGGAGATGGTAGAGGTGCCACAGTTGGCGGAGGGTGGAAGCTGGGGTGTGTGCCAGGCAGCTTGGGCTGGAAAATGAGGATGGCAGAGTGGTCAGGAAGGGGAGGGCAGATGGCGAATTCCCCTCCATCCCTGCTGCTGCTTCCTCTTCTGCCACCTCCTCCCCTCTCATGTTCTCCCCAGGGTGGCTGCCTGCCTGAGGGTGACAACATGAGTTACTGCACTGGAGTGGCACTAACCAGGGAACCCAAATACCCAAAAGTTAGAAAGGCAAGTGGTGGCAGGGGGTGGGAGGGAATGGCCCATAACCTGAATGAAACATCTATGTCCTTATGGACTCCTCCATGGGAAGATACAAAATGCGTGTGCTTACTTCTGCTACATTCATACATGTACAGGATTGCTTCATGCCTTGAAAAATGTATGGGGAGAACATGGAAAGTCAGTTTTTACAATCCTTGTCTCTTCCCACCCCACCCACATGACCCATTCATTTGCTCAGTTTCTTATTTGAAGATGAGCTCTGGAGCATAAAGCTGAGGTTATAGCTCAGGCAACAGCAGCAATAATAGGCATACTTGGTTGCTACACCAATCTCATGCAAGCAGCTCCTGGGGTTTTGTTATCTGTGGCACTTGCTACTGTCATGCATTTAGATGTACATGAAAAGGATTTCATTGCAGTTATTTCTTGCTGTAAAATACCTGTGGAACTTGTGGTCGTTTGTTTTTAAATTCCAGTGATTTGGTCCATTGCCTGCAGTTCTCTCTTACCCTAAGCAATTAAAGTTCTTTAGAGTAACTTTTGGCCATAAATTAGTTTTGTATTTTTGATGTATTCCCCATCCTTACATAATTATCCAAATCAGAAGTGCTATTTCATGGATATGCTATCAGTAAGTAGTCTGAAACTCTAGGGGTTATGTAGGCCAAGGTACAATGATTCCCACCCCACCATCACTCAAATAAAGATTTCTGTCAGACTTGGCAAAGCTGCGTTCATTGCCACTGCTGTGATCAAAGAATCCAGAGAAAGCATCTCTTATGTTCCGTTTCCTTTTTGATTTCTGCCTTCCTTACTGGTTTCCCTTAAAATCAGGGCAGCCAGAGAGCGTTGTACTAAACGTTAACACAATACATGCCGAGGTAGCAGAAAAAGCCTCAAGGAAATATGACGAAGAACATAGCTTTGGGCTACCTGAATAGCAACATTGGTGGTGACATTTCCCTTTTCCCAGATGCCTGCTAACATACTAAAACAGAAGCTGCCTTGCTGTTTTTAAGATATTCTGCAGCACATTGTCAGGCGGTTATATGAGGACACCTACCTCCTGGCAGGCTTATTGGCCCACAACCCTGCTCTTTGTCCGTTTCGTTTTCTTTCATGAAGATGCGTTTTATACAGATCCGCCAGAGGCCAAAGTGGGCTGTCTCACAGGTAGCATTGTATTCCTCCACCTTAGGACTCAGCACAGCCCAGTGGTCCGTCACTACTGCTGTAAACATTAAAGCAATGCCAATCAAAATAATGGCAAAAGTCACCCGAACTTTCAAAGCCTTGCCTTCGGTCATGGCTGGAAGGTTTAGGCCAAGATGCAGTGGTGAGGGCTGGTTCTGGATTAATCTGCTGGTGGCAAGGAACACTGCAAGTCATCTGAGTTGTCTTCCAAAGTCTTGGCATAGCTAAGCATGTTCAAATGTCAGCCCTGCAATGGCAAAGTGGAGTAGCAAGGAGGGGGAAGGGGGCTGGAGGACTGGAGAGAGACAAGCAGCCAGCACCAGCAGCAGCACCATGTACAGCTGTTAAGATGTATCAGATGATCAGGCTGGTTGTGAGTGAGGCGTCTATTAATGCACAGATTGGGCAAAGGAACAGGCTGCTCAGATTACGATCTCATACCCACTGCTGGGGTTTGTGCTGGGAATTCCAAAGGCTGTCTTGAAGCAAAATGGATTTAGCGCAATGAATGACCACCCCTATAGCAAGCACCTCGCCAGTATGTATGTGCCTCAAAGACAGTTATAAATACTAATACATATGCTGGAAACCTCTGAGTCAAGGCAGACCAAATACGGCAGCAGAAAAGGCTGGATCCAGCAATCTGTGCTTGTGTTTACGGCTCTCTGTGTTTGTGTGTTCATACTCACACAACTGCACAATTTCTTTTGCTTCTGCAATTCACAGGGAGTGGCTAAGAGCCATGGACGACATTAGAAATCTCTTAGTCACTGGATGGGTCTCTCCTCCGTATTTTGTGAATAAAACAAGATGGTAGTGATGCCAGGGGTAGTTAATGTGTAACCAATTGATTCAAACTGATGTAACAACCCTGGGGTGTAGCAGGAGCCAAAATTTGGAATATATTATATAAGGAAGGGAGGTTTAATCTTTCCCTTACCCACCCCATGCTACAATTCTGATGATCCCTTCCCTCCACCTCCCAGAAAAGCTGCTAGTACATTTGTCAGGGAATCTACCTTTAGCTTCAGTGGAGAGAAGTACTGACAGACCCATTTCCACTAAGGAGTTTATCACACAGAGGGCAAATTGGTAGAATCCCATGCATAAATGGGATTTTAAAATCCAGGTGTTGTTTGTCAGATGTGATGGCGTGAAAGAGAAATAACATGAAAATAATCAGAACAGAAAACTCCTTTGTACTTTCGAAATTTAGTGAAAGTGAAAAGGAGCTGCTTTGATGACTTTGCATTCAGGTTATTTTCACATTATTTCTCTTTTACTCAGATTGTAGATTTGGAGACAAAGGACATGTAATAAGACCAGAATACAGCCCAAATGAGGCTTCACTTCGGGAGCAGTAAGTTGATTGATAAAGCTGTGCAATAAGCTCCTAAAT
The DNA here is from genome assembly GCF_019175285.1 of Sceloporus undulatus. Lineage (NCBI taxonomy): Eukaryota > Metazoa > Chordata > Lepidosauria > Squamata > Phrynosomatidae > Sceloporus > Sceloporus undulatus. The sequence continues at coordinate 156,597,516 of NC_056523.1, read as the reverse complement.
CATTCTAAGATGTTTTTCATACTGCACAATGGCAGCACCGTGAATCCACTTTACCTAGCATAGCAACATCCTATGTAATCCTGGGATTTGTAGTTTGGTCAGAGAGGCTTCCAGGTCAACGATCTTGAGGCTCAACCTCTAAATGTCCATATGGAATCATACCCCTGTTTTTGTATTCTGGATTTTTTATTTGGTGAACAATTTGTAGGCTATATTTCAGAGGAAGGAACTGGCAAAATAATGTCTGAGCATTCTTTGCCTAAGAAAACCCAAGCATACCCCACCTGATATAAATATCCCCTGATATGATATGATATGAATGATATGCCCCTGTTTGTGTATGATCCCTGCCTTGCTTGTTGATGCTGTTGTTATTGTCTGATGTTGGATATTTTATTGTTTTTAGCTGCTTTTAATTGAATTTTGATGTAAACATTTTGTGCTTTTATTTAGTCTGTAACCCCACTTCAATCCACTGGGAGAGGCAGGGAAACATTATTATTATTATTATTATTATTATTATTATTATTATTATTAAATTCATGGGGTTATCACAAGTTGAAAGATTATTTCAAAGCGCATACGTACATGTGTGCATGCACAGGTACACTAGAGCTTTCTGGCTTAGGGCCAACCATTGTATAAGTTGGAGCTAAGCAATCATACAGAAGTATTCTACAGAGTATTTGAATATACTCAGTCACATATCGTGTTGCAAGCTGAAGATAGCAGACTGACAAAACCTTTCGACAGGGCAGCAGCTATTTCCTTTCCATTGGCTTACTCCCCACCCTGAATCTTACTTATAAAGCCTCAGAATCCCTATTATGAAAGTGTATGTGTGACACCAGCGATGAGAACCTGCCTTTACCATTTGGACTGTATCCTTTATGATTGTGTGGGATTGGGAACATGTGTGCAGTTGTGATAGCATACAGACAGGGTTCAGCCAAATTATTGTTCTTTCAATTGACTGGGCACTTCTCCCCACCCCAGTAAAGATTGAGGGCATCTTAAAAATATTATAATGTTCAAAACAAGAACAATCCTATATATCCATTGCATACTACTGTTGCACCATAATAACACTGCTATGTAATGAATTCTGATGTGAACCCCCTCCACCTCACTTCCTGGAAAACAGCTGCTGGGATTGACAGAGGCCCATTCCCCTGTCAGTTGGGAAACAGCTGCCTGACACTCCCTTCCCCTCCCATGAGTGATCTATGGCACAACAGGCAGAAAAAGGACCCCTACTGCAAATCCCCCTCGTGCTGGAGATTGCTGACATGAGGGTTGGGTGGGAATGTCAGGCAGCTGCTTCCTGGCTGATAGTAAGTGAGGTTTAAGGAACCTTCATAGTACCTATGTAGCCCCTAAACTAGCGGCTATATAGGGAGTGTGAATATGTAGCAGTTGTGAATGCATAACTGTAGGTTACATATTTGCAGTTGCCCAGCAGGATTCTGCCCATCATCTCTATAATGGAAAACTATACTCTCCCATCAAAAAGAAAATCATCAGTAGAATCAATAAGCACAATACAAATCTTTGAAAAGATTAGCCAGTCATATACCACAAACACTGTGAAGAAGAAACTATGCCCTATGAGGAAAGACTTAGGGAGCTGGGTATGTTTAGCCTGGAGGAGAGATGGTTAATAGGTGATATGATATGCTTTGAGAGCCTTTGTTGCTGAAGAGTGCTATATAAATACTCCAAATAAATAAATAGCCCTACTTGAGTATTTGAAGGGGTGTCATAATTAGGACAGATCAAACTTGTTTTCTGCTGCTCCAGAGACTAGGACATGGAATAATGGATGCAAGCTACAGAAAAACATTAGAAGGAACTTTCTGACAGTAAAAGCTGTTCAACAGTGGAACAAATTCCCTTGGACTGTGGTGCAGTCTCCTCCTTTGGAGGTTTTTAAACAGAGGTTGGATGGCCAGCTGTTGGGGGTGCCTTGACTTCAAGTTCCTGCTTGGCAGGGAGTTGGACTAAGTGGCCCTTTGAGTCTATTCCAACTCTAGATATTTGTCTATTGTTGATATTACCAGCTTTATCTCAAAGTGGACGTGTTTTTCAGTCAATGAGCCAATGGCTGTTTATAAAGAAGGCTCTCTGTGCTTTTTATAATAGGTATTTTTAAAGGAGACATATTTTAAAGTTGGAAAATGTTGTTCCCTGATTAAGCTGCGAGGACAGTGTGAGTTACCAGCGAAAGCAAGACAAGGTTTATTCTTATGGTGTTCCAACTGATCTTTTCTTACTCTCATGCCTAAAGAATGTGCCAAGGAGTCTTATGGTACTTTGAAAAGGAACAGATCTATTGTACCATAAGCTTTCAAGGACTAAAGGCATTTGATGAAGTCATTACATGTATTTTAGTTCCCAGAACCTCTGCTAGTCTTTTAGGTGCTGCAAGACTCTTACTAGCTTTTCCTGCCTTAAACCAGAGCTAAGGAGAGTTACATTTTGGACTACAACTCGTAGAATCCTCTAGCAAGCATTCTGAATTGAAGTCCAAAATGTAATATTTTCAGGCTGTGTCAGACTAAAATCATGCCTCTGGAAACTGGGATAGTGCTATTAAATAGAACCATATCTCCCAATTTCTAATCAAGGAAGATTTAGAAAATACTTTCTGGATTGTAAACTTCCTTATTAACAGATAAAGATCAAACTGATAAGAAATGTTTATATTATCTTTCCTGGGTCTCTGAAATCAATGCAAACTTTGTAACCACAATAGTCTAGCTATATTCCCAAGAGATTTTCTTCTTCTTTCCCCTTCTTCTGCAAAAAAGCAATATTACTACTTTGTGGGGTGGATGTTATAGTTCTGACACCTCACACTAGTGTCACCTAGTCATTTTCCTTTCTACCAAGGCTTCCTTTTTTGTTTGTACTCAGCCATCTTAGGTGCATGACAGAGAATCAGGCAAATGAAAAACAACCACCATATAATTCCCACACAACCAAGATAGCTGTTGAAAGGAATTGTGGTGCCTGTGACTCAACTCTTTCATTTCAATTGTACTGTGCTCTGTGTTTGCAAAAGGAAGCAGAAAGTGTCATCTGAGGTGACTATAATTTTAGATGAAAGGAAGAAAAAGGCAGAGAGAAAAAGAAAGAGCTCAGTCACAGCAAACAGTTCTCTCTCACACATACATATCAATCTCAGGAATTATGTCCCACAGATAGTGAGAAAATGCCTTGATGAGCTAAGTCTAAAATTCTAAGAGTTCCCCATGAGACAAAACACCCCTCCTCATTTTAAAACGCTGGCTCCTGTGGTGCTGTGGTGGTCCCTGCCCCGGGAAGACATTCTGCCCTACTTAGAGTGTCTTCCCATCTTACAAGACAGCCTTGCTAGTCATTCCTGGGTCTAAAAATTACACACAGGAGAAACTGAGACGTGCACCAGACTGATGATAGCAACACAAAAGTTCAGCTGATGAGCAGAGATTAAAAGAACATCATGGAAAGAGAATGGAGACCAAGAAGGGACATATTCTATTCTACAATGCAATGACAGATTGCATTCTACCAAAGGGAATAATATATTTGATCAGAAACAATATACATGGCTTCTAGTCTGTCTGCTGTCAACAGACAAGGCTGAAGTGGGAGGGGAGAGATGCTGTAGTTTTATTTTCATGGTTGTATGCTAAATGCCTTTAAAATTTTGCAGTGTAGTGCTGTTGTGATAGGATTGTTTATTTAACTGCATGAAAATGTTTAAAAATCACAATCATTTTCTTCCAGCTATATTTTGTTTTAATCTGTTTTGTGACCTCCCTTGTACCCTGGGTTGTCAGAAAGGTACACTATTGAAAGAATGAGTGAATGAATGACTGAAACAAATAATCTGTTAATACATTTAGGTCAAGAAGGGAAAAGAAACAAACACCTAGCACTTAAAAAAAACACATATAAATATGTCAATAGTTTTGTAGGCAGGTTTTAGGTGCCCTCAGTTTTTTTCCAAGTTTTGCTCTGGTGCTTCAAAGGGGAGACAGAAAGAAGCGGGTTTTATTCCATTTGTGATCTTGATCCCCCCTTTCTCTTCCTGGAGCCACATTGACCAACATTTCCTCAGGAATGCTCAGTGGGTGGGCCTTGTTCATTCTTGAACTACAAAAGCCATTTTCCTCAGATCAGACTGTTCTATAAACTTGACAGCTTTTCGCCTTCTCCTAAGTGGTGTCCACATGAAGGAAAAGAAATATTCACACCCTGTTCCCACACTGACCCATTTAGATGACACACAGGGCTAAAATGGGTGAAACGCTGGCCCAATCTGCTCTACAGTGCAATTCTCCAGAGCATAAAGAGCTCCTGTTTACTTTGAATGAAGGTGGAAACTCCAGAGAATACCCTGAGGATGCAGACCGTGTGCCAGTACGGAGGAGAAATATCGGTGGGTGAGTGAGCTACTGGCCTCTTCCTGCCTGGAACCTCCAACTCCCTGCCATTATAGCACTTTTACTTTCCTGTTTGTGCAGTTCCTCCAGTGCCATTCCTTTTGCAAACATGTACAGTTGGTCCTCCACATTTGGGGTTTTGACTAATGTGGATTTGATTATTTGTTGTCTTGAGTAATATGCTCTCTCTAGGAATCTCTAGGTCCTCCAGTGCAATTCTGCTGGAGGTTGACCATAGGGTTGTGCAGGAGAAACTAGAAGTTCCTAGAGAAAACACTTCTCTAGGCATTTGTAGGTCCTCCAGCATGATTCTGTGATAAATGGCTGGCAAAGGACCGAAAATTCCTAGAGAGGTGTTCTCTTAGGTAAAAAGAATAGTGGTTTTTCCACATTTATGGGGGTCCTTCAACTGTAACACTAGCGAATGTGAAGAGACCACTGTAAATTGATCACACAAATGCACATTAGCACAACAAAACCATCAGTACACGACAGCAGCACTTAATACAATGGCCATTGCTCTCATGAGTCTTGGGAAAAGGAAGAGGGGATCTCTTGGGGAGTGTGAGGCAATACTGTCAGTATATGTCCATTGTGGGTGCCCGTTGTGTGGACAGCGTACCCTTCCTGTGGATCCAGAAGCCCCAGTGGTAAGCTGGGTTCTGTTGTCATTGTGGACATGGCTCTAGTGATCATCCTATGCCCTGGTCCATTGGCTTGAGTCCCTTGGGGATATTTGTTCTGCTAGCCTCTCCCAGAGGGTCATCAGCTCTGTGCTCTAGGGCTGTGCACTGTAGTATGTGAAATATTGAATGTACATGTCAGAGCATTCAAAGATATGGTCCCTTGGGACATTCCTAGCAAATGCACATCTCTCTTTCAGTGCAATATACCTCTCGCTTGATGTTTGTAGACATCTGAGTGATTAGTGAGTAAAAACCAACAAGGCCTTCAGGGTCCTCTAGTAATGATTGTTTGCCCTGTGGATGTTTTCTATTTTTGTGCTGAACAGTAGGCAGTGAATGGTAATATTTTCATTAGGATAGAATAGCAGTGAGAATTACATAGAATGGTATGTGTGCACGTCAAACCCTGATCTTTTCTGTTTGTGAAACCTGCTATGTGTACAGAGCTTAACAGAAGAACTGCTTAGTTTGGTTCTAATAAATGATCCCATCTTTAATTGTGCAAGAATTAACACAAATTTTGGGGAACATTCCTTATACCTCCAGCAATGTACAATCTCCCAGTTCTTCAGTTTTCTGATAGTAGTTCCTGTGTTCCTCCCATAGTCAAACTTTCATTAGGAAAGAAAGCCTTTCACCAATCCTCATTTTCTAGAGATTAAATAATTTAGACATTTTCCATTTACGTTTGGCTGAAAACTGATTGTCAGTGTGCCTACTGCTTCAGACAGGTTTGTTCAATATTTTAAGCCAACTTGTGAAAACTCAGTGAGGCTGGCTTTGCAGAATAACCAGTATTCTCCACCTCCTACCAGTGGAAGTGCAAATGACGGGGAGGGGGGGGGGAGGAATGCAGACACACCTTGAGATAAATCCAGGTTGGCACTTCCAGGATTGGAGGGACTCCTTCCATTCATGAAATTCATGGGGAGAATGATGTAATTAGGAACTTAAAGAATCATCCACCTTAAAAATGTGCAACCATTAAGTTACTTTAAAAATTGTAATGATCAATGGTAAAAAAAAGAATCTACTAAATAAGTAGCTTTCCAAACCATTGTTGATGAACAAGAGTGACACAACACCTTACTTGACGACCAGGCAGTCTTGGAGCTAAATTCTTCATTTGTGCCATGATGATTTGGACCGATCTGTTAAGAACAGCAGGAGAAACTACCAAAGAGCTGTCAAAACATCTCGCATAGTTTGGCAGTGAGTACTCATTCCATCACAGTTTGCAGCAGCAGCAGGAGATGGAGGAATGCCAGATCTCAAAATGATTCTGTGAAACACCCTGATTCAATTCTGAGACATAGCTGTGTTAATCTGGAATATCAGTATGCAAAAGGAATTTATAGCACAGTGATGGAGAACCTTTTACAGACCGAGTGCCCAAAGTGCAACCCGGACCCCACTTATTTATTACAAAGTCCCTCTGGCTTTCTAGTAAGAAACTCTGGCAAATTCTGTGCTAGGGCAACAGCATGTGTGCCCACAGAGAAGGCTCTGAGTACCACCTCTGGCATGTGTGCCATAGGTTCGCCATCACTGTTATAGCACCTTTGAGACTAAGGATTTTACCTTACGATCTCTGTTCTCACAGCAGTCATAATAAATAATAAAAATAATAAAACTTTATTTATATACCACTTTTCCAACAAGATCAAAGGTGTTTACAGATTCAGTCAAAGGACATACATCACATCATGCCACAATACAATTACAAATCTCAAGTACAATTCCAATAAAACTTTTTAAAAACATCGTATGAAACAATCTTAAAATATCTCGGTTGCAGATTGAACATCTTGAGGTAAACTTCTGTTAGGGAATAACTTTCTCTATAAAGAGTCAGGAGGGTATGCTAGCTGGAAGAGATGGGTTTTCAGTGCCTTCCTAAAGACATTCAAAGTAGAACTAAGACAGATCTCTTCCGGGAGTTTATTCCAACACGTCGGGGCTATCGCTGTAAATGCTCTTTGGTGAGTTGCTGCCAGTCTCACCTTGGGGTACTTGAGTAAGTACTTCCCTGTTGTTCTGAGAGTGCAAGGCGGATTGTGTAGGGCAGGGGTAGGCAACCTGCGGCCTGCGGGCCGGATGCGGCCCAGCAAGGCCTTGGGACCGGCCCCAGCCTGGTCCTGCTGCCGATTGCCGCCGGAGCCTTTGGCCTCTCACATGGGGCCTTTGGCCTATCAGGAGGAGGCGGGCAAGGGGGGCAAGCGGCAGGCAAGGGGGGCAATTGTCTATAGAAGCCTCAGAAACATGCATTTATATTAACATTTTTCTAAAAATCAGCAAATTTTTTGCGTGTCCTCCAATTTTTTAAAAAGTGTCCTCCATTTGAAAATTTTGTCCTACATTTGTCCCGGTTTATTTATTTATAAAATTATTTAATTATTTATTTTTTGGCTTCGGCCCCCCAGTTGTCTGAGGGACAGCAACCTGGTCCCCGGCTCAAAAAGGTTGCCTACCCCTGGTGTAGGGAGAGGCATTCCCTCAAGTAACTCAGGCCCAAGCCATATAGGGCTGTATAGGTAATAAGTCATGCTAGTAAAAGAAAAAAGGGGGGCATACCACTTGTATTATTATTATTATTAAACTTTATTTCTAGAGTGCTGTAATTATCCACAGCGCTGTACAAAGTCGGTAAAATTAGGGAGTATATAAAAGACTGCCCAAGGCGTACACTCTAAGATAATAACAATTAACTAGAGGAATAGATAAAATTACCATGTAGAAAGAAAAGAGAAATTAAAAACATCAAATATAAAAGCAGATCACATCACATCAAACATTATCAGACAGCCAGATGACAATCACAAATTTCCTGAGAACGCTTCCCTAAACAATATGGTTTTCAGCTCAGCCATAAAGCTGGTTAGGGAAGTGATGAGCCGTGCATGCAGAGGATGCATGCCGTGCATGCATCCAGGAACGAGGGGCAGCAAGAGAGAAGGGACAGATCCGGGACGGGGCAGAGGAGATCCTGGGTTGAGAGAGGAGACTTTGGCTGCCAGAGCGGAGAGTGCGAGTAGGGATGTAGGAAGAGAGAAGATTGGTTAAATAAAGAGGGGCCAGCCCATGCAGGGCTTTAAAGGTGAGTAGCAAAAGTTTGTACCTGATGCGGAAAGGAAGAGGGAGCCAGTGAAGGGAGGACAACAGAGGGGAGACATTATCATAACGGCGAGCGAGTGAAATAATGCGTGCAGCTGAATGCTGAACAGAAATTAATGGGTGGAGATGAGAGAGGGGAAGCCCTGCCAAGAGGAGGTTACAGTAGTCTAGTCGTGAGACCATTAGGGCATGGACCAGTGTTTTTGCAGTAGAAGCTGAGAGATATGGACGGATTTTGGCGATATTATAGAGAAAAAATCTACAGACTGTGGCTGTAGTCTGAATCTGTGGGATAAATGACAAAGAGGAGTCAAAGATGAAACCAAGACTACGGGCTTCCTGGACCGGCTAGATAGAGATGTTACAGTGGTGCCTCGGGTTACGAAAGTAATTCGTTCCGCGGCCGCTTTCGTAACCCGAAAAGCCTTCGTAAGCCGAATTGCCATAGGCGCTAATGGGGAAAAGCCGCGATTCCGTGCGAAAAAGCCGAAAAAAGCACCAAAAGTTTTTTCGTAACCCGAAAAAACATTCGTAACCCGAAACAATAATTCCCTATGGGATTTTTTCGTATCCCGAAAATTTCGTAACCTGGGTATTTCGTATCCCGAGGTACCACTGTATTGACAGAAATAGACAAGGAATAGTGAAGGGTGGGCTTAGGAGGGAAAACAAGAAGCTCGGTCTTTGACATATTGAGCTTCAGACACCGATGGTGCATCCAGTGGGAGACAGCTGTTAAACAGGATGACACTTGTAGAGAAGCCATCACCACACCTCTTCTCAGTTGCACAACAGGGACTGTTGCCTACATCACACTTTTTCCCTAACTCTCCTTTAACTCCACCTCCCTACCTTATGCCCTACCCAGCATGCCTTTACATTATTTTTAATTTTTCCCAACTTTTTTTTCTTGCAAATCTGGAGCTCTGCTACTCTGATTAAAGTTAAACAGAAGAAAGAAAAGAAATAGGAAAAAAACAACAAATAAGGATAATCAGGATGCTTGGGAATAGCAAGAGGGGGAGGGGCAGTGGAGAGGAGAGGGCACTAACACTATGTGTCTAGCAATTGTGCAACTGCCCTGGGAGTGATGTTTCACACCTGAGGACTTGTGTGCTTGAGAAAGAGATAGGTTTGAGACAGAACAGCTGTGGGTTGGATGCATCATTGTGTGTATCACCAAATTTGCTTCTTTCCTGGTGTAATCACAGTTTAAAAACCACATGTACTAATGTCCTAATTTGAGAGAAAGAAGTTGGCAGCATAAGCTTTTGCAGATTTTCTCTCAAGTACCTCTTTCTCCACAACAACATTTAAATAGAAACCAGAACAGGGTGGTGGTGAGATGTTTCCTATGGAGAAGAATAGGAAAGATTACTGATTTTGAAAACTCTTATGTTTTCTTTTACCCCGTGATGTTCTGCACTGAAGTGTTGTAGGCTATAACCTTATACATATTTACCTGGGAGTAAGTCCCACTGAACTGAATGCACATTTGCACAGGATTGTACTGTCGATTTTTCAGCATTTCCTGTCATGGGAAGAATCTTGTGTCCCATCATTTTGCTCCAAACTTTGTCTAATTTCTGTCTAAAACATTTAATGCAAAAAATATTCCAGCAAGTACCCCAGTGTGTGCAGAATAGGGGGTTATGCAATCTGTGGTTGTTGCTCTGCAGCTCCCAGCAGCCCTAGGTGGAAACTTTGCCACCAGTGAGGCATCATAGGAATTGCAGTTCAACAACTTTTCAATGGCCGCAGTTTGCAAATCCTTAATGTATGGGTCCAGAATTCTTGCTTTAAGGACTAAATTGCTAGGGTTAAAAGCAGATCCCCCCCCCCTCAGAGAAAGACTTCTCTCTTTTAAAGAGGAGATACCCCCCCCCCCCCCACTTTCCCCTGCAGGAATAAATACACTTGACTCATGCAACGTGGCCTACAAAAATGCCATCTTCCACCTCTGACCATTCTTTTCTCTGGACTAATTTGGCAGATGTGTTTATGTGCTCCCCAGGCAAAAGCATTCATTTACTACACATCTTTCTCTCCATTTGTAAATGGGAGCCCTCATTCTCTTTTAACCTCTTTGCAGAGAGGACATTTATCTTTACAGATTTCTCAACCACATTCATGTGTAAGAGGTGCAACTAAGCTGCCATTACTTGTTGTTAACCTTGACCCTAATCGGCTCTCAGGGCATCGAGCCTCTTCTGTGTCCATTTGTAGTGAACCTTTAGTTTTACCAGAGGTAAAGAGGGCCCCTTATTATATCCAGTTTTAGCCTTTTTCCCTGGATGGCAATGTATGCAGTGTATCTAATCCATTCCCCCCAGCTAACAAAATGATGTTTCCAATGGCTGAACAACCCCATGCTTTCTGAGGCATAAAAATGGATTCATGTCAGATACACAAAGAGAGATATTACAGTGGCTTTACATTTCTGTTTTTCTATCCCCTTAACTACAGCTAAGAGATTTCATGAAGGCTGGAGGGGGCAGGGGGGCCCTGAAAAAGCAAAGTCTGAAACAGAGTAAGAATGCATTAAAGATTTAATAATGCTTCCTTTTGAAGTAGCCGCTTGTTACTTTTTTCTCCTAGATATGAGCTGATTTTATGAGACACATTCCCACTCCACTTTTACTATCCTCCATGCTAGAAATGCCACAGGTTCCTTGCAAGTCAGACTTACCAATGTTAATGTGCTTTTTGCAATCAGGGGCTCTCCAAACAAGCTTTTGCCATTTGAAAAATAGACAGCCAGCCACTCTGCTTTTAGTTTAATTGCATTTTACCAGGCAGCAGTTGCTGTTAAATCATTAGTTATTCAGGGACGTAGCAAAGGGGGGGGGGATCTTGGGGTCCAGACCCCCCCTTCCATTAGAAAAATGAATGGTGTGTGCTGCTGCGCTGCTGCACCCAAGCCCCATTATAATGGTGGCACTTAGTCTGGACCCCCCTCCTTCCTAAAATCCTGGCTACGTCCCTGAGTTATTTCTTCCAGCTGTGGCTGGTGTCAGCACCTTCTCCGTTAATGACAAACCATCATGCAAGCTGCTCCTGATGAAATCTTGCCATCTCAATGGGCTTGACAGCCTTATTTGGTGTGGCAGAATGAAAAACCAAAGTTCCTCTGCCCTTTGTCAGAAAGGGGGAAGGGAGGGAAGACCAGCAGTACATATGGAATTAATTCAGTCTTGGCTAAATTCAGTTATTATTGTTGCTTTTTAGAGCTTCCATCTTTTGAAATTAATCTGAACTGATACAATACTAAGCTTTGTACTACCATAGGTCTAAGACACACAGTGTTGAGTAGCTTCTTCCCCTTCTGTTGAAACAGCTTTAAGCACAGAGATGGAGAATATTTGGCCTTCCATATGCTTTAGACTACAATTCCCACAATCTATGATCATGCAGTCAGATATCCAAACATCTGGAGTGCCAAAACTTCACCAACCAATTCAGCAGGTGTGACTTTTTTTGAAAATATAAAGCTACTCCCTGATAGTTTTTACCAGGTTTCTCCTGAGGTTTTCTAGCAACTCCTAGAATCCTTCACCATAGACTGTATCGAATAGGGTTTCTGGGAGTTGTAAGCCAAAAGCACCTGGAGGCTCATGGGAGACCATCGCTTATGTATATAGACGGGCCACACTAGGGGTAGGCAACCTGTTTGAGCCGGGGGCCGGGTTGCTGTCCCTCAGACAACTGGGGGGCTGAAGCTGGGGGGGGGGGGGCTTCCCCCCCCCGGGGGGGGCGGGGCTGCGTGCTGGGGATGGAGATTCCACCCCCGGGGGCCAGGCCTCCTCTTTGCCGGCCCCTAATGGGGCCCCAGGCCCTGTCAGAGGCCGGGAAAGAGCCAGCGGGGGCCGCCAGTGCTGGAGGCCTCCCCCTCTTTGCCGGCCCCTAACGGGGCCCCAGGCCCCGTCAGAGGCCAGCAAAAAAGCTGGCGGGGGCCGCCAGCACTGGAGGCCTCCTCCTCTTTGCTGGCCCTTTTGCCGTCGCTGGGGCCCTCCAAGAGGGCTCCGGCAGTGGCAGCAGGCCTCTTGGAGGGCCCCAGCGATGGCAACGGGCCTCCCAGAGGCCTGCTGCCGCCGCCGGAGCCCTCCTGGAGGGCCCCAGCGACGGCATCGGGCTCCCCAGAGGCCCACTGCTGCCATCGGAGCCCTGTTCGAGGGCTCCGGCGGCCACAGCGAGCCTCGGCAAAGTCTCGCATGACCTTTCTTGTGGTTGCGCGAGACTTCGCCTCTAGGCCGCCGCCATTTTGTTTTTCAAAATGGTGGCAAAGTCTCACACGACCTCGGGGAAGGTCGCGCGAGACTTCACTGCCATTTTGAAAAAGAAAATGGCGGTGCCCGGGAGCCGGCAAAAGCCGCAATCGGTGGCGGCAGGGGCAGGCAGGGGCTGGCCGAAAGGCCTCCGCGGGCCGCATCCGGCCCGCAGGCCGACGGTTGCTGACCCCTGGGCCACACCATTTCATCCAACCAGATAGACAGGTGGGAAGCATTTGGTCTACACACCTTTCTCCAAATTATGAATTACAGTGTTTTGATAGGCAGGTGTGGGCAACCTTCTAGATTGGCTAATTCTTAACTATGCACATTAACCTGGCTCAAAGGCCAAGGTGCCCAGTGCTGATCTGACCGCTCTATGCCACCCTCATCACATATAAGTCCAGCACTCTAACAACTACACTACTCTTACTCTTCTACATGCAGTGAGATGGCTCCCAATAGGGGATGGGTCAGCAAGAGCAGAGCTTGGCAAAGTTACTATTTTGGATTCAGGCTCCCCAAATCTCCCAGACAGCATGGCCAATCAAGCTCTGAGCAACCTGCCCTCCCATTCCACTTATGTAAACAGTGGTCCCTCCACATTCGCTGGGGTTAGGGACCTAAGACCCCAGTGAAAATGAAAAAAAAACACAAATAAAAAACTTCTTTTTTTAAAATCTGAGAGATCACCTCCCTAGGAATCACTAGGCCCTCTATCGCAATTCTCTGACCAACATCTGACAGAAATTGACCATAGAATTATATAAATGCCTAGAGAAGAGTTTTCTCTAGGAATTTCTAGGTCCCCTGGTGTGACTCTAGGTCACCTTCGGGCAGAGTCACACTGGAGGACCTAGAGATTCCTAGAGAGAACACATTAATCTAATCTAATCAGTGAATAATCAACTCTGCGAAAGCCAAAGCCACAAATGTGGAGGGCCAACTGTATATCCAGAAATTCTTGCACCTGGAAGCTGTTTCTTCACCTTGATTTTCTGTTGTTCTGTTTATGACTGACCTGTGATCGTAATAAAGGTGACAGATATGTTGACTGAGTAACCTTCCATGATTGTAATTCTATTTCTAGCAGCCCATTAGTTTCCATGTCTGATTCAAAGTATTGATTTTAGGAGTTGGCTCAAGAACTTCTCACAGAGGGTCTATCTGTACATGAGCCCATATTATTTTCATTCAGATCTACACATAACCAACACAGGTTCCATTAGGACATGGGTGGAAAACATGCTGACCTCCAGATGTTTTTGGACTGTAACTTCCAGCATTCCCCACTATTGCTGGTTAGGGCTGCTGGAATTTGAAGTTTAGCAGTATCTAGAGGTTTGCTCTTAACCTGACAATGGCCTGTTACAGACAGGCCAAAATAAAGCTGCTTCGATTCACTTTGGAGGAATGGTATTTCAATGATGCATGTGTCCTAAGAGTCCAAAACCTGCACCAAAGCTGCACTCCAGCCCTTAGAACTGGAGTGTGCCTTTGGTGCGGCTTTTGGACTCTTAGGACGCATGCATCATTGAAATAGCATACCTCCAAAGTGACTCGAAGCAGCTTTATTTTGGCCTGTCTGTAACAGGCCAATAATTCCTGCCTCTACTTTAGGATCCTGAACCCTAAAGTCATGGCATGGTACAAGGAAGCTATACTTTTTTTTACACTCATATTAAGGGGAAGAATGCTCCACAGCTTTCCACAGGACAAATTGGTGGTTTGTGGGGAGTAAAGTGTCAGAGCCCCAGTCTGGTAATGATGTCAATTGCTGTACTTCTTCCCATAAGCCCATATGATTTACTGATTTTTTTTTTTTTTTAATTTTGAGACGAAGCATGAAGCGTCAACTCTCTCTCTGTGGCTTTGCTTCGCGAACGAAGATTCAGGAAGGACTCATCCCACATTTTGTACAAGTGCATTGATGACTAAAAAGGCCAATCCGGGATAAAATCTGTCCAGGCCTCAGAGGGAGAGAAGAATGCTGGACCTGATGCCCTCCCCCCTCACCATTCCCTTCTCCTTTTGTGTCGTGTCTTTTAGATTGTAAGCTTGTGGGCAGGGAACTGTCTGTTATCCCCTCTATTGTAAACCGCTCGGATTCCCAGTGATTGGGCGGTTTATAAATAAAGCCTATTATTATTATTATTATTATTATTATTATTATTATTATTATTATTATTATTATTATTATACAAGTCCGGTTGCAGAAGCATGAAGCATCAACTAATGAGATTTGAATTCATTAGCTGATGGGCAAGACTGCAGCGGCTTCATTTTGGTCTGGTAGATTATTTAAGCCTGCTCCCCAATGTTCCAGCTTCAGTTGGCTTTGGAGCTTTGTCCCAGCTTACCTCCTTGTGCCCTGCATATATTTAGTATATGGTGTTGTTATCCAATGGAGTGTTGCTTATTGAATGCTTTTATCACAGTTTTTGTGAAAGTTTGGCATGGAATTTGGAGGAAGGTGCTTCAGGGTTTACAGGCTCACTGAATAACATAAGAACCATGCAGTGGCATCCCCCCCCCCCCCAATATCTGTAATTTCACGGATCACTTGGCCAAGAGGATGTGACTTTACAGTTTATCTACTAAAAGCCAGGTGGGTCAATGCCTGGATCTGGACAAATGTTGGCACCAAGGCTATGTACAACTGCAATTAATATACGTTGTGGCCAACTTTGTTTCAAAATTGTAATGTCTATGTGAATTCTTTTAAGTAGAGCAGTATTTGCTCCTGGATTTGTGAATTAACAAGACACAAAACAAGACTTGGGGTGCTGCCTAATAGTCATGGCTCCATCATATGGGAACCTGAGATTTGTAGTTTGTTGTGGCACCAGAGCTCTCTAACAAAGAAGGCCAAATATCTCACAAAACTACAGTTCACAGAATTCCATAACATTGAGCCATGACAGTTAAAGTGGTGTCAAACAGCACTAATTTTGCAGTGCAGAGGCAGCCTTAAAGAATATAGGCTTTCTTACAAAAAATAGAAAGATGGATTAATATGTGGCTTTGGTACAGAATGAAAGAGTTGGTTTCATAAGCAGCACTCAACCTGTTTTGTAAGTTGTACATTGCTTTGAATTGATCTTGGAGAAAACTAGGGGAAAATTTAGTAAATGAGAAACTACCGTAAATACATAATTCCTCTATCCATAGGATGATTGCCATTGCACTTGGTCCATCAGCATTATCTCAGCTGCCAATCAGCACATGTTACAATCACAATGATCATGGGGATTTGTGAAGCTACCTTTTAACTTGGTAAATTAAAGGCAATTCAGCCACTTACAGCTTCATGGAGTGAGAAGAAAGTGATATCAGGGCTAAACAAGTAATTTTGGTATCTAGTTTTTATTCTAATTATTCAGTATGGTCATAGAAGAGAGGGCACTGGTACAAAATTTCCCCTCAATTTTTTTAACATAACAATGTACATTTCCAGAGTTAGCATGACAAGCAAAACAATGCAGCACTATCTATCCATTATAAATCATCTCCACACAAAACACCCTCACTATAATTTTGTCCAGTTAATAAGTTGTGACTGGATGAGAATCTAGTGAGCAGGCAGGTGTAGACCATGGTAATAAGCCAAGTAAACCAGCTGACTGTATTAACTAATTAGAAAGGTATAATTGCCTTGTGGATCTACTGGGTCTTGGGAGCATTAATTGAATCTTGCTCTCCATGCTGCCTTCATGGTAATGTATGCATGCGGCTGTATCTGGATTTTGTACTGTGCTATTCATATTGTTCTGTTTGCTTCAGGTTTTTTTTTTTTTGAGACTTCTGTTAAGTAAAGTTTTTTGTTAAATTTCCTCAAACCTCTGCTGTCATTTTTCTTTAATACTCACACCCCAAAAAAATTTTGGTGGGGGCAGGGATTTTACAAAGAAATATACTGTCTGTTGTACAATAAAAAGTAATGGGACACCAACAATCAGAGATACATAGCTGCTTTTGAAATAAAAGTTCCCCAATTCATTCCTGTGCACTTCCAGTTACAGGAACTCATTGTGCTAGTCTGGGGTAAGATCTGGTAGGGCTCCTACCAGTCAGAGTTGGCAATAACAGGCTATGTGTATCAGTGATCTCATTCAGGAGTTTATCAGATGCGAGTTTTTGGCGATTTTTCCTGCCTATCGCGCAATGTTAGCCTCACGAAAGTTGCGCAATAATGTGAAAGCACAATGTTCTTCCAGACACCATTCATTTCTATGGGAGCCCGTTGCGCAACGCTCCTGTAGTTTTAGCGTCATTCCTCCCCTTTTTGGGCACTACGGGGAAAAAGGGAAGTCAGGCCTTTGTCTCCCGTTATCCTTGCGAATGTGTTGCGAAATGGTTTGGTGTGGTAGGCAGCAACACAACACAACACAAAAGTTACTGATTGCAAGGTCCCATGATGCTGAGCTGCTTTTTCACCCCATTCCCTTCCGGTGGCCTTCCTTTTTCAGGACAACCCCAGGGGAGGGGGGGTTGCTCTGCCCTGCAAGAACACCTAGGAGGCTGCAAATTTAAGGGACCCCAAAGGGTAATCCATTCCAGCCCCATTCCTCTGCCCTGCATGAACACCTAGGAGGCTGCAAATGTAAGGTGCCCCTAAGGCTCATCCATTCCAGCCCCATTCCTCTGCCCTGCAAGAACACCTAGGAGGCTGCAAATGTAAGGTGCCCCTAAGGCTCATCCATTCCAGCCCCATTCCTCTGCCCTGCAAGAACACCTAGGAGGCTGCAAATGTAAGGTGCCCCTAAGGCTCATCCATTCCAGCCCCATTCCTCTGCCCTGCAAGAACACCTAGGAGGCTGCAAATGTAAGGGGCCCCTAAGGCTCATCCATTCCAGCCCCATTCTTCTGTCCTGCATGAACACCTAGGAGGCTGCAAATTTAAGGGACCCCAAAGGGTCATCCATTCCAGCCCCATTCCTCTGCCCTGGAAGAACACCTAGGAGGCTGCAAATGTAAGGGGCCCCTAAGGCTCATCCATTCCAGCCCCGTTCTTCTGCCCCGCATGAACGCTGAGGAGGCTAGGAATTGAAGGGGCCCCTAGGGGTCATCCATTCCAGCCCCATTCTTCTGCCCCACATGAAACTGGAAGGGGTTTCTCCCCTTTCCCCCCGGAAGCACAAAGGTTAGGATGCCACCAAAACCTCCAAGGAGCATGCACAAATATGTTGATGCAAAATGTTCAAGACAAAATGAAGGCCCTGGTGTAGTAAAAAGTTCTGCTATGCATGGTTTTGCATCACGCAAATCGCAACTTTCATGCAATTGTAGCGCTAACATAACGTTACGGGGGAATGATGGAAAAGCAAGCAATGTGGTAAGACATCGTGCAAAACAGTCATTTCGCAACGTTCTTTACACTTCCTTAGCGCAATTGAGGGTCCAAAACTTTGAGTCTGATAAACCTCTCAGTGTGTTCATAAAATTTTTGCTTATTGTGCTCAAAGTGTCTGTCATTGAATGATGGGACTTGCAGTTCATCCCATCTGGAGAACACCAGGATGGGAACACCATATCCATATAGTGAAGACCTCTGCCTTCCCTATGGAAATCAAGGTAATTTTTCTACCATAACTTCAACTTTACAATTAATTTCCCACACGTACAGACACAAAGGTTTGGTATTTTGAAACATACTAACTTGTGGAGTGGTGGGGAGAAAAAAGGAGAACATGTCAGCTGCTAATCCCCCCCGAAGTCCTTTGCAAGGAAATAAATGCTCATGGTTCCAGTCCTTGCTTTTCTCCTGCTTTTTAATCAATACTTCATGAAATATAAACATACAATTAATGGGTACCTATTGGGAAGCACAGAGGGGGGTGTAATTAGTTGAACTTTAGCAGCTGTGTGTGTGACATGCAATTATGTTTCTCTCCTGGAGTAAAAGCTAAATGAGACATCTTAGGCCAAATCCTTGCCCCTTTGCTCTCACTTTCACTAAATTAATGACCTGGAGTGCCATTCTCTCACTATTTGAAAATATTCTTCTAGACAGGTCCAATTCATTAAATGACTTAAACACATGCTGAAAGATAAGTGCCTGTCCAAGAGAGCAATCGGCAATCCACTTACTCTGGAATAGTCTCATCGACTTTTAAGTTTCATGTAAACACCTTGGGTCCTCCAATATTTGGCTCCTTGTACAATTTTATCTGCATTTATCTGAAAGTATTCTTCAGTGAGATGCAATGGATTTTATTTCTGAGTATGCACACACAGAACCACATGGTTAGACTCTGATTGTAGAATGGTTTTGGTTTTACTAATCTTACATCAAGGTGAGCAAATGCAGATGTGGCTCCCTGCATGCACACACCTGCAGCAGACTGCCCTGCCTCACTTTTGGCTAAGAATCAGGAAGAACTGGGATCCACTCTGATCAAGTTTATGGTCTGTTATGGTTTGATTTGTAATGAATTGTTATATCCAAAAAGGCAGGTGTTCTGTATTGCAGTTGCAGATTCATCATCTAGAGTTATGGATCTGTAAGTGCTCTGTATTCACTAAATGCTGCCCAGCAAGCCCATTTTAACAGCCAACAGCTGTATCAGATGAAGGGGCTCTGATGGGGTGTGAGGAGGAGGATGTTTTCAGCTCCTTCCCACCTGTGAGTGAGGCTGAGTCAAGGAATTGCAGCTGGTGTCCTACTTCCGATTGTCACAGCTTCACTCACTGGTGGAGGGGCAGAAACATTATCCTTACTGAGCCCTAACTGGCAGCTGAACAAACTTCCTTCACTCAATCTGGCTGCTGGCTTCTAAGGAGGACTTGGGGGTATTGAGGATGTTACTCAGTTATGCATACATAACCGAGAAGTCAATGTTGAGTTATCGGTGAACATTATTAAAGAAATTAACATTCTAAATAAACATGTTTATCCAGTCATCCCTCTATAGCCATGCATTCTTTATCTACAGATTCAGTCATCCATGGCTAGAAAATATCCAAAAATATACAAATTCCAAATGGCAAACATTGATTTTGCCATTTTATATAAGGAACATAATTTTACCGTACCATTGTGCAAAATGGGATTTCAGCATCCATGGATTTTGGTATCCATTGGGGGTCCTGGGACCAATCCTCGGCGAATACCAAGGACACACTGTAGTAAATATTTTAAGCCTTTGTGATAGGGGAGAGACTGGTGGACCCTTTTTTCCTAATGGTTCCTCCATTGAAAAAAATTATTGACAAGATACTACCAGTCAAGGGGAACCTCAAGGCAACCCAGTGCCCTGGTGGAAAACTGCTAGAAGGTCTGGAGCCCTTCTGTCTTTGGTCCAGTTTAGAGGGAAGGGGAAAGAGAGGTACTTTACAAAGATACAAAACTTAGTGAAAACCTAAGAAACAGGTAAGCCTGTGTGTTTGTAGGGTAGTGGTTGTGGGAAAACAGCAGTTTTGTTACTGCATGCTCTTTCATGTGGAGAAAGCTGCCAGTGTGGAGTTACTTTTAAAGACTATGCAACCAAATGTTCAAATGCACCCCCCTGCAACTATGCTTATTCATGCTTTCATTTAATTCCATTCACCTCTTGGAGATAAATGTGTTGTACAAGTATTAGTCGGTTAAGAAATTGAGAAGATTTGGTACCAGTGGCAGAAATAACTTGGAAGAAATAGGGATATACACCACAAAGAAGAGCAATTCCATGAGTTTAAGCCATCTTTTTATTCAAGGCTAGCAATATCCACACATGAAATTGAACAACCACATCAGATAAATCTTGCCTACATAAACAAAACCATTTTGAACTTTCTAGAAATCATTGGAAAGCTTCTTCTAAAATGCATGTAGGGAGATCCCTCCCCCCACCAGCCTCCACCATTCTTAGAATTTTCATTTTGGTAGCCAACCTAAGCTTTTTAAAAACATGCTGACATGACAGGTGAGGCAGGTTTATCTGCTCCCCCCTTTCTCCCTGTTTTGCTGTTCAGACATGCTTAGTAAGGGATACTGGAGGCAGCTGCTGTCTATCTTGCTTATTGTAGAAAGACACACGGTTACAGTAGGATCGGTTTAAACAAAACCTCACTCTTTCCCAGCTCAAGCTTTACTGCATTGTTTACTGCAGACATACTGGTACAATCTAATACTGAAAGCCTGCATTTATCCAGTCTCTTTTCACTGTCCTCTCAGTGTCAATGCTGCCAAGAAAAAAGTCCAGCTAGAGACAGAAGAAAGAGACATCTGAGCAGGTGTCAAAAGACTTTGGAAAAAGGAGCTTCTTTATCAGGGGCTTTGTTAACTGAGGTATGCCTGTACCCGACTCACCGCCCCCCCCCCCCCCCATTTTTTATCCTCACAACAATTTTTGGAGAGTAGTGAGTGGCTCAAAGGGAGATGGATGGAGAAGGTGGGATTTGAACTGCATAGATTGATATGCCACAGCTGGCCACAGTAACACATGCCTCAGGGCTTATATACATTTGTCAGTATACTCCAGGATGCTCCCCAAATACTCTGGCCCCAAATTCCCCCTGAATCCCCCTCTTACCTGCTGTGGGGTTTTGGCAAATTATGCCTTCCCACTTGATCCCTGTGAGCCAGCTCCAATGCTGCTGCCAATGCAAGTTATTCTCAGCCATATTATCAATCCTGGGCACCTTGTTCTGATGTCAGAGTGTTTCGTTTCATTCCCACAGAGAGACTCAACAGTGATGCTCACAGGGACTGCGTGGGAAGGGAGCCAACCATCATAGTTGCATTTTGTTCAGGATATGCTGATGACACCCAAATATATTTCTCCATGTCCCGGTCATCAGCGACAATGACAAATGGTATCTCTCCCCTCAACCAGTGTCTTCAGGCAGTAATGGATTGGATGAGGGAAAACAAGCTCAAGTTGAATCCAGACAAAACGGAGGTACTCATGAGAGGGGCCCCCAAACCAGGGATTGGGCTGCAACTTCCAGTCCTAGAGGGGCTCACGCTCCCCTCAAAGGACTGTGTTCACAGTCTGGGGGTGCTTCTTGACCCGTCTCTTCAGATGAGGAATTGGGAATGCAACGGTCAATACACCAGCTGCGCCCTTTCCTGGAACAGGGTGACCTCGAAATTGTAGTACATGTGCTGGTAACCTCAAGACTTGATTTTTGCAATGTGCTCTACATGGGGCTACCCTTGTGCCTAGTCCGGAAACTCCAGTTGGTACAGAATATGGCAGCCAGGTTGGTCACAGGAACAGCAAGGAGTGACCATATAACACCAATACTGAAGTCACTCCACTGGCTGCCTATCAGTTTCCAGGCACAGTACAAGGTGTTGGTTATCACCTTTAAAGCCCTACATGGCTTGGGCCCGACCTATCTAAGGGATCACCTGCTTCCATATAATCCGCCCCGTAGACTCAGGTCCTCTGGGAGGAATTTATTACAGCCCTTAAAGACCAAGTTGACGGCGACTTCCCAGAGGACATTCTCTGCAACTGCTCCCAACTTATGGAATGGCCTGCCGGACGAGATCTGTCAAATCACCAATCTAGAGAGCTTTAAAAAGGCCATCAAGACGGATCTCTTCCAGCAAGCCTTCCCGGAATAAACTGCTCGGCCACAAATAAGACTTCCCGTCCAGTGAACTCTGCCCATGATGATTTTTATTTAGCTTAGTCGGTTTTAATATGTAGTTTTTAATCTTACATTGTTTAATCTTGTTTTAAGGGGGGTATTATGTATATATGGATGTATTTTAACCTGTTGTACGCTGCTTTGATTGCCTGGCAAAAAGCAGGATAGAAATAAAATTATTATTATTATTATTATTATTATTATTATTATTATTATTATTATTATTTCCTGGAAAACCTGGAGCAAAAGGTAAGTCTTTTTAATATGGGACAAAGAGTGGAAACCCTGAACTGGGTCCAGGTGCTGTGAAAACAGCCATGACCTGATCTGAGGTTTTGAGTCTACTTAACGTAAACAGCATGTAGCAAGCCAGGGGAGAGTTTATAAGTAAAGTAGACAAGCCCTCCATTACATCTTGTTTTTTATTTTTTTTGCCTAAGGAAACCCTATGAAATTCATGAGGTTGCCAGACGATTTGAAGGCACACACCCACATGTGCTCTACATGGGGCTGTCTTTGAAGAATATTCAGAAACTTTAGCTGGTTCAAAGAGCTGCAGCCAGATTGTTAGCTATGGGGAGCTCATAACTTCCTGGAACAGCTCTGCTAGTTGCAGTTCGACTTCCAGCACAATTCGAATGAGAATGATCTATAAAGTCCTGTATGGCTCAGGCCCATGTTATTTGAAGGACCGTATTCTGTTCTGAGATCTTCTGAGGAGGACCTTCCCTCTGGAAAGGAACTTCACATCTGGTAGGAACACAGGAGAGGGCCTCCTAGATTCTGGAGCTATGGAAATCCCTTTCCAGAGAGGTCACATTTATTAATTTTTGGAAGCACTTTATCCTAGTAGAAATAGACTTTCAGGATTTTCAACAAAGACTAAATGAGCATGTCAGCTGAATATTCCCCAAATTGTACCTCAAATCAGAAGGAAACTTTTAAAATGACATTTGAGTTGATGTTCTGATTTTTTCATCACCAATCAAAAGATATGTAAAGGGCGCTTAAACTAAACTATTGTGCAAGGATGCAAAATAAATTATGGTCACCATTGAATGTGTGAATTAACTGTAGCAGACTCAGGAAAGAAGCAAATAAATGAAATTTAAAGAGACGGGCATATGGAAAGCCTTTGACCTCCCTTCTTCTCCATCCATTTCCACTCATATACTGAAACTTAAAGTAGTCAAAACAAACTGTTTAGGGGAGGCTGCTGAGCCATGGGGGTGGGTGGGTGGGAGAGTTCATCTTAATTTTCATTACCTGACAAGCTGAAAATCAGATTAGTTCTGCATAGCCATTCTGACTGAAACTGATTAGACACGAATGGTTATAATGGAATGAAAAATCAAATGCTGAAAGAGACCCTGTAATGTCCCAACCATTTCTTGCCATTAATTTGCTTATGCCCTGTTTCAACCAACCTTGCTGTTTTGATACCAGGTGTTTCAGGTACACAGGCCCAGACCAATACATTTTAAAAGGTTTTTATTTTAAAAATAAGTACAGTATACACATTGCAGTTATATGGGAAAACTGAAGCACATTTAAAACAGCACACTAGAAACTTGGAGGAGATTGTGTAGCCTTAAGGGAAGAAACAGATTAGCCCTTGTGGATAATATGACAGAAAGAGCAGCAGAGGAATCTCTCAAATCATCCCATGCAAAACCAAAAGGCAGAACATGAAGTAGTGAGCTGCTGCATTAGGGCACACCCTAAAGGCAAGATCCTGGTTCTCTCTGCTGTGAGTGGCACAAACTGAAGTGTGGTGAGATGGCTTCCTGGGTATCCTCACCCTAACAGCAGAGAGCAGTGCCCCACTTGTTCCTTCTGCTATTGCAACAGCCTCCACCAGCTGGCTGGCAGAGGTGCTATGTGGGTGAGAGCATCAGATGCCCACAATGACCCATGGATAACATGGCCCTTAAGGCTAGTTTTCATTTGATGTCCCTCCTCCCAACATACAAAGTTGTGGAAACACACATACATCACATGATAGCATGAACAGCACACCATTTCCCTATTGGATGATGCTTCAGGCACTACAGCAAGTATGCATTCCTACAAAGAAATTACCTTTATGTAGAAAATATATAGCAATATATTAAGGGTTGGATCAGGAAATGGTTTGTCCACTTAAGTCACAATGGAATGTAAGCGAGTTGCGGCAGTCCTTTCTTTCTTAATATCCCAGCTTTCCTCCGAGAAGTTCAATGGAGTTGAATTCCTATCCCATTTTAATCCTCACAACAACACTGCGAGATAAATTAGGCAGAGTGCCAGTGACTGGCCCAAAGTCTCCCAGTGAGTTTTGTGGTCAAAGGAGGCTATGAACCCAGCTTTACCCAAACTTAATTCAATATGCAGGCCATAATGTATCAACGTTAATGGGATGCAGGGACGTAGCCAGGATTTTAGGAAGGGGGGGGGGGCCAGACTAAGTGCCACCATTATAATGGGGCTTGGGTGCAGCGGCGCAGCAGCACACACCATTCTTTTTTCTAAGGGAGGGGGGGGGGTCCGGACCCCAAGATCCCCCCCCCTTGGCTACATCCCTGTGGGATGGCTAGTTTAGTTTGGATCTAGCCCCCTGTGTGATGTGTCACTATTCTTTCTTGATCAGTCTTGATCAAGGCCTGCAGGCCACATGTGGCCCCCAGGGTCATTTTTCTGCTCTCTAGGGACCCGGAGTAAAATAATGGGGGGGGGGGGGGCGCAATTCCCCTCCCCAAATTATTTTAGCTTCAAAATGTCCCCAAAAGACCTCTAGTGCAAGGATGGCATTTCCACCAGGTTTGGAATCCCCCTAAATCCTCCCTGGTTTTAAAAATACATTTGGGGGCAAAACACTGATTTCTGTTGGACTAAGTGCAGTGGGAGAGGAATACAGCACTCTGTCCCCTGAGCATAGCTAATATTGCTTCTTAGCCATCCGCAGTTGCCCACCCCACATCTGGAATGGGGACAATGGGCAACTAATTTTTTCTTTTAGGAGCTTGAATACACAAAACATATTAGCAAGTAAGTAAATGACTTGTTTACAACAAGAATAGCCGTGAATTAATGTGTGTGTGCCTGGCACTGTACATAAAATTTCACTTGCCTCCAATCTTTCTAATACTAGACACCATCTTTCTAATTCCACCTTATATTTGAGCAATAAAAAACAAACAAAAGGTGTGGCAATATCTAGTACTGCCAACCAATTAGGGACATTTAACAATGGAATGTCATTGAGAGAAGCATCTTCATCATGCCCAGCAGGAAGCACAGTGAGCTGTGGCAGTGAACAAGGACACCTGATCATTTGTCTGCAGCAGATCTCATCTGGCCTTGGAAACTAAGCAAGATCAGCTCTGGTTAGTACCTGGATGGGAGACTGCCAACAAATGCCAGGTGTCAGGCAGAAGGAACTGGCAAAACCACCTCTGAGTATACCTTGCCAAAGGAAAATCTATGATATTCACAGGGTTGCCATAAGTCCACAGATGACTTGAAGGCACACAGACAGACAGATAGACATACTGAAAGTATAAGAGGTTCACCTTTCTGTTTACACACATAAATCTATGAGCTGGAAAGAAAAAAATACAGTATTTTCCTCAAGAAAACTTTTTATCCTGGTTATGTAACTTGAACTACAGACTCACAGGTGCAGCTTTTTGCTTCATCATGAAGAGATTGCTTGTATTGGACCCTTAGACCAATGCCTAGACTCAACTAGTAGACCCACCAAAATGATTGCTGAATAATCAGGCAACACCCAAAGTCCCATTTATTCATTGAGTATACTTCTAGCTGAGGCAAGCAATTGGATTTAAATCTGAAGCTGGCACTCTGTTCAGAAATTGCAAGATTGTAAAATGGATTTATGAAACTCTGTAGGGGATTCTTGTTTCTGGTCAGGATCCTAAAGAGCTACCTTTGCAGCCTGGCAACACCTTGACTGAAGTATTTTCTGAGGTGCTGGAGATCAGAGTGCTGGGAAATGACATGCACCACATATTCCCAGTCACAGAGTGCCTTGGGACAAGCAGTTGTGGTAGGACTCTAAGGGAACTCCAGCTACTTGTTCTCAAAGCATCCCATGACTAGAAGAGCACAGTGGATGCCATTTCCCAGCAATTTGATCTCCAGTGCCTTGGAAACACTTCAGCTGGCATGTGGGTTGTGGGGGAGGGAGAATTGTTTGTCACTACTACAGTGATAGAGCTCTGTTGCCATGATGTGTATCTCGGCCATAGCTTTGCTTTGTGGTTAGTTGCTCTCTTGGTCTCCCTAAGGCTGCATCTACACTGCAAAACTAGTGCAATTGACACTGCTTTAACTGCCATGCCACAGTGCTATGCAATTCTGGGATTTGTAGTTTTCTGAGCTATGTAACCTTCTCTGTTAGAGAGTTTTGGTGCCACAATAAACTACAAATCCCTAGAATCTATAGGATAGAGCCACGAAAGTTAAAGCCATGCCAAACTGCATTAAATCTACAGTGTGGCAGCAGCCCCAGACTCCTAAGCAAGCGTCCTTGAAAAGGGGTAGAGGAATAGTGAGGGGTAGAGAGCTGGAAGCTGATCTTGAAGTCTGGGATGCTTTTGAGCACACTTCCAGTTGTAGTTGGTAGTTTCCATGACACTGAAGTAATGAATCTGTCTGGATTTTAGACTGAACTTTTAAGGAACAACTCAAGCTGCTGAATCTATTTGGGAACAGGTTTCAGTGCATTGGAACACTCCTTTAAAAACACCACCATTGCATGCCCTATTGAGTGCAGCACCCCATACCAATTCTTTTTGAAACTCCCTCCAGTCTTTCCAAATAGTTTGCTCTCTGCTGTTAGGTGATGATGAGGAATCCTGCCTGTGAAAGGCATACTGAAAGTTCCTATGAGCTTGAGAAACTGAGCTGGACTAGGGATTTTTGTAAACTAGAAAGGCTATGCCCAAAACAAAACAGTTGCATGTTTTGACACTCCCTGTTCTTCCTCAATGAGTAGTAATGATAATCTACACTCTTTTAAAGCTACCCAAATACCATGAAAATCCTCTTCAAAATGAAAAAAAATATAATAATCATGCCGACTGATGTTTTATCAGTTTCCAGTCATACTCACGCAGATACTATTGTGTTCAGTTGAATGTTTAGAAACCCTGTTCAAATCTTTGCACTAAATTGTGTGAAGGTCTGAACCCTTCTATGAAGATATTGAGGGACTGGCCTAATATTCAATACCTGATCCTCTTCCTGCATCCAATTTAACACCTGAAAGGGGCTATTTTTAAAGAAGTACTGTATTCTGTTTGTTGTGGAAGTTGAAGATGATTCACTCTTTATTAAAATTACTTTTGCAGCAGGGATAAAGGTCACCCAGTTTATCAATTATTAATTGGTATAACTTGGTGAAACTAATTCCCATTCAAACTGAAGGAAACAAGGGGGTCAGAACTTATGATCCATTGCTTTCAATGGGATATATTTACAAATGTTCAGTAATGGGCCTGGACAGACATTTTGTGTAGTTAGGAGTGATCAAAGCCTGTCAGCTGTTCAGTGGTAGGGCTGACCATGATATTTAGCATGCATATGTATGTATGTGAGTATGTATCTGGTTGGATTCCACTGGGCTGGAAAATACCCTATTCTTTATTCTGCACCAGCCAATTGACATCGATCTGTGTACAGATCGACAATTTGTGTGAACACACTAAGGCGGGTTACACACTGCCATGAAAGTACGCGCAGAGCATGTACTAGGGTTAGGGAGGTTGCGGTGCTTCCACACCTCCCTAAATCTGCGCGTAAAAAATGATGGCGGCCGTTCCAGATGGCCGCCGCCATGAGGACATCACAGCCGCGCCGCCTCTATACGGGGCGGCGCGGATGTGACGTCCTCACTCCGCGCCAGGGCGCCTAGTGCTCCCTTAGCGCAAACCAGGAAGAAGCTCCGTTTCGGAGCTCCTTCCTGGTTTGCGGCGCCGCTTTGCTTCGCTGGGCGCAGCCTTCAGACGGCTGCGCCCCAGCGAAGCAAGGGAGAAAGGGGCCAAGTGGCCCCTTTCTCCCCCTCCCCGCCACCGCGGGGTGCCCTTGGGGCTTGAAGCCCCAAGGACACCCCTTTTCAGGTTGCAGGGAAGCAGCGTTTTGCCACTTCCCCGCAGCCTGAAAAGTGGCGGATCGGGGCCTCAGCGGCTGCCGTTCTGGCCACTGAGGCCACGATACACCGGGGAAAGGGGCGGGTACAGCCCGCACCAAATAGGCGGTCTGTAACCCGCCCAAGAGACTATATCTGTCAAATGTGAAAATCTCTTTTACACTCTCTAATAACAATCATGCTTGGCAGTTTCTTGTGCTTTTGGAGTGTGTGTAAAATTTGAAGAAGAGGAGGAGGTTGCCATCAAAAAAAGATGATCAGCGACAGACTGGCACTAAAGTAAATCCCCTTTACAATGACCATCACATTTGCAAGATCCGACCACAGCAAAACACTCCAGGCAGATTTGCAACATCTTAAAGAAAAAGAATACCAATTTTAAATTGCTCTGTCAAACCTACATAATATTTTACAGCAATAATAATAATGATGATGATGATGCAAAAATCAACAACACCCATGTTAATTCACTACTAAGAAAAGTGCAAAAAACAGCAACATCTCACTCCAAAGTCTAAACTATATTCAAAATAGCATGTACCATATTTCCAGAGATTTAATTGCCTCTCATCTCAAAAGTAAGCCAAGGGCTGTAGGGTTCATTTGGAGATCAATAATTGAATAAAAGCTTTGAAGAGCATCAAGGTCTTTCCAGGAGCACTGGGCCGCAACTGTGTTTGAAGGCAGTGCTATCCACTGAATGCCAACAGCATAAGCCCTTTGAATGCTGTGAACAGTCTTCGACAATAGGATCACAAGCGGAAGTTCCACTTCCTTTAGGTACACTCTTTATGCATCTTTTTATCAACACCCCACAGCCTATCCAGATGAGAGACCTCTTTCTTCAAAGAAGGTGTAGTTGATCCAAAATTTGTGGGTCTTGCCATTTAACTCTCAACTAATTTTCCTCCTATATTGCTCACCCCTAATATTGATGGACATCTTCCTGACCTCCTATGTTAAAACAACCCTGAAGGTCTTCCACATTATGCTATGTACACTGGAAAAAGATATTTCCGGTGTGTTAAAATTGCAGCTTTACTAGGTGGCAATTGCTCCTTTTATCTTAAACACTGTGATCTTCCTAGAAGCTAATAATTAGGCCAGATGCTTAAGAATAAAAAAAATGCCACCCCATGTATGGCAGAAACTAAAATATGCCCCAAACACTGTTCAAAATGACTTTGCTCTCCATTAACATCTATGAACATATTTTCTGATGTGAACTGGGCC
The DNA here is from genome assembly GCF_019175285.1 of Sceloporus undulatus. Taxonomy (NCBI): domain Eukaryota; kingdom Metazoa; phylum Chordata; class Lepidosauria; order Squamata; family Phrynosomatidae; genus Sceloporus; species Sceloporus undulatus. Next base: position 156,568,049 of record NC_056523.1, on the reverse strand, counting down.
ACTTGCTCTTTTCATTAAAACTTTTGTTAAGGTAGATGACATTTTCAACACAATAGTATTTACATTGTTTGTTTTTTTTAAAGGGATGTTTGAAATTCCTTTCACATTGGGTGACAGCAGAGGTGGCCAAAGTGTAGCGCCCTCAGATGTCTGTGGACCATAATAGCATTTTCATCATTGACATTGCCTGCTAGGGCTGATGGGAGTTGCAGTCCAACATCTGGAAGACCACACTTTGCCCTGGGCTATGACATAGTACATACCGTCCCGACTAGGTACACTCCAAATGTATTAGACTACAATGCCCATCTCCCCAGCCAGCAGACCAGCGATCGTGCTGACTGCTGAAAGTCCCATGAAGCCGAAAGTCACCAGGTTTGAGAAGAGTGCCACAATGTTCAGAAGTAATTAATATGGAACTAAGCACTAGGTCTTGAGATTTAAATATTGTGGAACATTTGATCACGGGCCTAAGTATCATATGCCAATCATTAAAATATTTAGCTCCTTCCCAACTGCAACCCTTTCTGGTACCAAGAATCTGCTCTGAGGAATTCTCAGTCCCTTTATGGATTTTTAAGGTACATGGAAGATTGGAAGGGGTGCAGAAGGGATGGACATTGCTTCACTTCTGTTTCCATTAATGGACACTCCTGCAAAGGAAATGACAGTGCTGGATAATGGTATATTATCGCTAGTTTTGAGCAGTTTTGACAGTTCATTTTCATGGCTGAAAAAAAAAGATACTTTGTTAGAAAAACAATGAGAAAAGCTCCAGTCCTATACAATATTTACCTGGAAGTGATTTTCACTGAGTTAAATGGAGCTTATTGAGTTAAACATGTTGAATTCAAGCACGCCTATGTGAAAGGATGTTATACAATCTTACTTTTTGGCACACTGCATCCTGTGTTTGCTTGGTGTTTTGAGTGATGCTGGGGAGGAAAATATTTTGAAATTAGTAGCAACAGAGACAAACATTTGCATCTTAACTACTCATATATAAAACAGAAATTGCAAAGTCTGCCCCACAGTGGTCAAGGTTTTCACTAGACATCAGTGCAAAAGGGAATGGTACAAACAAGTGTGTGTAGGTTTGCAGATTCTAATAAAACATTAACAGAAACACTGCCACTGGAAGAATACGCTCTGTATATTTCTTTTTTAAAAAAAACCCGACAAATTCAAATTTCACATGATCGGCATTCATTTCAATGCAGAAAATTCATAGAAAGATAACTCTACATCAAGGTTTTGCTTGGAAAGGGAACAATATACAGTATCTATATCTATGGATATTTTCATTACAGCAACTACAAATGAGAACTCAATTCTACCGGTTAGCTATAATTAACACAAAAGGGGAATAACTCAAGAAAATTGCACTTGAAGATACAGTGACATGAAGAGGTATAAAATACTGTAGTAAGCACTTAAATATGACACACTAATGACACAAGTTGATTCTTTAATGTACTCTCCTACTCCTTATCATAGCTTTACTTTAACTATTAGAGAAACCTCCCAAAGAAAGAAAGAATTTTCTTTCATTTGTGAAAGCATAAACGTGTACACAGATGTGCACACACACACACACACACACACACACACCTCTTAGCATTTTTAGCAAATCTTGAAATACACTTCTCCTTTCTTGCAAAAAAAAAGGACCTTATTTTAATCAGAAAAATAGATAAGGGCATAGCAGAAGAAGTATTTCTTGACATAAAGGATAATTAGCACATGGACATAAAAAGATAGTAGCTATAAGTTGTAATACTAGACACCAGTTGAGACAGCTTTTAAAAAGAACCAGACAACCTTATGGGGAATGATAGGTCTGTGTATCCTATCTTAGAAGACAGGGCAGGACTCTGGATCAATGGTTATCAGCCATGATTACAAGATGGAGCCTCTATGTTCAGAGGCAGTGCACCTTTGGGTACAAGATGTTCTGTGAAAAACAACAGGGGACATTGCCAGTCAGTACTGAGGACAAGAATGCTAGAGCCAATGAACTTTGGCCTCATCCAGCAACGGGCTTTTTTCACAGCATAAAACATTTATCCTTTTGGACTACAACTCCCAGAATCTCTGGCCAGCTTGCTAGGGAAGTTGGGGAGCTGTAGTTAATTCTCCCACAAACACTTCTGTTTTTTTAATATTCTTAAGATGCATCACAACCACCCTGATATCAACTTAAGTCACAGTTTGTTTCTTTTCCTTTTTTTTTAAAGCATGTCTGAGCTGTCAAAATAGTTTAGTCTACAAAACCAAGCACAGCACCATGAAAGTTTCTAAAACTGCCTCTTTTCAAGCTGGTTTGTATGATGAAGTAGAAACTTAACTCAATGCAAGAGGATTTAAGAGGACCCTAGGAGAACTTTAGGCAATGCACAAGATCTAGATTGACTGGATTGGAATGGAGCCAGTTTCCTGAACAAGAGCTGAGAAATCTCTGGGTCTAAAGTGGTAGCCATGCTTAATTTAATCTTACCCTCCAACATTTCTAGAGCTACATGTCTGCACAGGGAGGAATGGCTGACAATGAGAGCAGTTAGTTGGGTGCTGCTGCTGATGGAAAGTGCTCTGACCATCTTTCCAGCAGGGATGATCACCCTTCCCTATTCGGGAGGCAATACTTCCTGACAGAATGAGCAGGGAATGTGTCTTTTCGTTTGAGACGGTTATAGTTTTCTTCCTTTTAGTCTGGAAAACCCAATCCAAAGGAGCCTGATTGTCAGGAAATGGCAGTGCCTCAGCACTATTTCCTTTGGCATTAGGTCTTTATTTTCAGGTGGTATTTATAGTACAATTATGAGCCTACAATATTTTCTGATTGTGCTCATTACAGCCAGTTTTGCAGTGGTCCTACAGCTTTGTAGCACATGTATAGCACATGCCCTGCATGTTTCCATTCCCAAACAAGGCTTTTCTAGATGTTGTTGGATTTCAGTTCCCAGAAGCCTCATCTAGCATGGCCAGGATTGAGAGTTTATGGGAGTTATACTCCAACAATGTCTGGAGGGCCATATTTGGGAACAACACTCCTTAAAGACTCTCTGGAAGCTGGGCTGGGAAAGACCTCTGCTCAAGGCACCAAGAAAGATGTGTTTGGGTTTAGGAAGTATCAGAATGGTTAACTTTCTGGGATTCTCATTTCATTCTCTTGAAATCCATAATGAGGTATATGATGGTTTTTTGTTGTTGTTGTTGTTGAACAACGGAGTTGTGTTTTGAGATATGTAATATCTTTTCCTATCTCTTCCCTTTTTCAAGTTTTCTTTTAATGTAAGTCAAATTCTCTCTTTCCTGGTTTTGAAGAAGGGGATTCATCTGCATCACTTTCTGGGGTGGGTGATATGTAAAAAGAGATTTGCTTATCTAAAAATGGCATTTACTCAAGTGGTGTATACACCAAAAAGTTATTAAAAATTCATGGACACTGTACAGTCTTGTGGACAGAGTAGGGGCAGGAGAGCAAAATGCTTTCCTTAACAGAACAACTGAGTAAAATACTGTTCAGTCTCTCACTAAACAAGGATTTCTTATAGTGATAAACAGTTTCATTAAGAACGCAGACTATGCTCGCCTTCACAAATATACATAAGTCCCAACAGCAGAATCTGATTCAAATGAATCATTGGTTTCCCCATCCCATTCCATTTTCCTGTCAAAAGTCTGCAAAACTCGAATCATTCAAAATGAAACGATCTGCTATCATTCCCCAATAGTTTGCCTTTCTCTAAGAAGAGGTGATTGCTTCTTTCTTTTCTTAGCTCCAAGGAAACAGGAGCGTTTGTGAATAGTATGGGTTTGCACCAAGGGACAGCATTATAGAAAAAAAGAGCCAACATTGAAAAATTTAAAAACCTATCTTAGCTAAAATGTTTTCGTTGTCACAAGTTACACTATACATACTACAAAAGTGCTGGGATACGAGCTGCTGATTTTAATTTTTTTTTCTTTATGCATGTGTGAGACACTGAGAATTTCCATTTATACAAATTTTTGAAAGAGCTTATAAAAACCAGCTAGAAATGTATAGTTCCATATTTTTAGGTCTTTTTCGTATTTCAGCATTTCTGTCTGCAACCTCTTCCTGTGATTTTTATCTTGAGGTATGCAAGATGATTTTTTTTTTAAAAAAAACCCACACTTTTCATATATAAAAGATTTGAATGTTGCTTTTTTGTTTGTTTGTTAAAGAAGAGCCAGCATGTCCCTTCAAACAGGTGTTGTTCTCCTGTTGACCATGTTGATATGAAGTCCTTCCTTGAATTCCTTTTGAAGGAAATTGTGAACTTGAAAGAAACCAGCATCTTGTTCCATGTTGTAACTTGGAGCAGTGGTGACTTTTAAGGGTTCCCTGGAGAGCGTGTACATAGAGAATTCATTCATGGGAATGGAACTTGCCATTTTCAGGCCAACTGGAGAAACATCCCTGGATGGAGAAGGCTCTGTAGAGCGAGAACTTGATCTGGACCTCCTTCTCCTATACCTATAGCTTGGCATTCTGGCATATGGAGAAGAAGAAGAAGTCTTAAGGAATTCCCTCTTGGTTTTAAACCTCAGTTCTTTGTTTTTCTCAATATAAATGTTCACAGCTAGAACTCCAACTGTTTCTGCCACAATGAAAGACAATGCTCCAAAATAAAAAGACCAGCCATAATTGTATTGGTTCTTTTTGTCCTCATCTCGCTTGTCACTAGGATCACCTGCATTGCTGGATATGTAGACGATTATTCCAATGATGTTACTTAACCCTGGAATGTAGGGGAGAGAAATAGTTGGGTTAGAGGAATCACTTCAACATACAATTATCACCATCACAATCCTCATGTTTGGATCAGATATGCTTTAACCACACTCACTGGAGACAGGAATGGTCACTTGCTGTAAATTAGGTATTGCACTTAAGGAATCAGGCAGAGCCACCTTGCCCCCCCCCCCCCTTTTCTGGGCTAAATCCAATTGTCAATCCCCACTAAAGTCAATCAATTGTTCCGCAAACGCTATGCATAAATCCCATTAAATCAAAGCTTCTATTCTAGTTGGGATTAGGAATTGGATTTAACCCAGGTGTTTTGGACTGCAGTTCTTTGCAGCTTCAGCCAGTGATAAAGGTTTAGGGTAGTGGAAGTTAGCTTCTAGAAGTCCAAACCTTCCTGATCCACTGTAATAAGGCTGAACATGAAAGTGCTTTGAGGCAGGTGCCAGCTGAGCCTTTCTGTGGAGGGTATTCCACAGACAGATGCCACTATTGAGAATTCCCTTTCCCAGTAGCCACATCTCACATTGCATCTCACCAAAGGAAGGGCCTCAAAAGATCTTTAGGACTATATTGATCCATGCAGACAAACAATCAGGTATCCTGGTCTCAAAATATAAAGGGATTTATAGTTCTGAGCCCAGTGAAATACCAGTAATGGTCTACTTCTCCCTCTCCACATTCACCATTTCTTTTTTCAGTACCCTGATTGTTACGCCTTTCCCCTCAAATGTCTTATCTTTGCTCCAAATTCTTAATTCTAGCTTCACTAACTAATCTGGAGCCTCTTTTCACCCATCTTGGCTCTGCTTCACAGGTCAGACATCAGCACAAGAGGTAATGAGCCATGGAGGGAAAGGAGAAAGGGGTGCAAAACAAGCAAAAGGGAGAGAGGAGCTGGAGCTGGAGGAGTCCAGAGGAAGGGAAGGAAACCAGGGGAGGAAGGGGATTGGAAGAGAGGTGGCAGAAATTATGATGAGAAGCTACAAACCCTGTGCACCTCTTTTTCACTCTTAGGGAGATCTCCTCCCAGCAACTGCCACTGTGTAACACTTGAAAAATGCCACTCTAATGATGCTTTTAAAAGTAATGAGAAGTAACAACATTGTTGTTAAACCAACCCACCCACAAGAAAAGTATATCATGTTATATCATTATAGCTTTGTTATGTAAAAAGTAATGAATTACAAGTACAGAGCCAGTGTGGCATAGTGGTTTGAGTGGTGAACTATGACTCTAGAGACCAAGGTTCGATTCCCCTTGGCCATGAAACCCACTGGATGACCTGTCCTAGGCCAAGTCACATGCGCTCAGCCTCAGAGGAAGGCAATGATAAACTGCCTCTGAACAAATATTGCTGAGGAAACCCATGATTGTTTTGCCTTAGGGTCGCCATAAGTCAGAAATGACTTGAAGGTGCATAGCACCAGCACCAGCACCACCACCACGTCTTACTTTTAACACATTATGACTAACATCTGGCTATAGAGTATGTTCTAAGCTACCTTTAGATGTTATCTGGCTATAGAGTATGTTCTAGACTTGTGCTACTCCAAGTGGACTTGTGCTGGTCCACAGGTCTTTGGCTGCCAGTCCCTGGCACGTTTCCAGGACAGAAATGAATGATTTTTGCCAGTGGACACAAATATGGTGCCAGTCTCTGGAATGATGGAAAAAAACAATTGCCAGTCTTCCACATCTGATAGCCCAATAAACATTAGTATACTGTGGCTTGCCTCTACCTGCTACTGCCAAATAGAGTAAATCCATTCAATTGGTGGGGCTTACACAAGCATTGATTGGCTAAATTTTCATTAATCCCATGCGTTTGCTCTTGCTGGGACTAATAGTTGGATCTAGGTTTACAAATCCTCGTGATGAGGTCCTGTATTCTATTTTGTCCTAAGATGCTTGTAGTACACAATTTAAGGAATCACTGAATAGCTTACAAAAATTTTTAACCATAAAATAAAAAGACATTGTCAAAAACTGTACCTACTGACACACACATATATACTACACACACAGAGAGTGTAAAATCATACGACAGAGATAAATATCAAGTTTGAAATTAATAGAAAAAGTCTAGGAAAAATGAAAAGTTTTTTGGTTACACTCTAAGCTGGTAGCTTCCATGTTGGTGGCTGACGCATCTGTTCCAGATTTTAGTCCAAGCTTTAAAGAAGATATCAAAGATACTGTATTTTATTCCCCTGTGTTGTATAACCTCTCTGAAGTTCAGAATAAAAGCCAGAGTGGATTGACCAGTCCATGGACATGTAAGCTAATGGCCACCATTGACCAGTATCAAATTATTATTATTATTATTATAGTTTATTTATATAGTGCTGTAAATTTGCACAGTGCTGTACATACAAATAATAATGATAAAAATAAAACCTGCCAATGGCATACATTCTACAAAATACATATAAAACAATAGGTAATAATACAGGATATAATTAGATAAAATAAGCAGGCAACAATTAAAAATATCGGATCAAAATGATGTAAAGATGGGCAGCTAGTAAGCTTCTCTAGGGAGAGCACCACAGAGTTGGGGAGCCTCCAGTGATAAGGCTCTTTAATTGAGTATGTTCCAGAACTTTCTGCCAAAGTCACTTGACAATAGTGCAAAAGACTCAGTAAGGAAAAATACTTGAAGAATGTATCAGTGGCACCAAACAGGTAAACATTCTCCACTGCCTAAATCCTTGACCCGCTGTCTTCAAAATTTCATGCTTCTTCTAAGACATTCCTGACAACAAAGTGTTGCTGGCTCTGAGGTGGACAATGATGCCAATACAAAAGAAGTTTCCCAGGATAAATTCTGAATGGCTTTCTTTGTTTACATGTGGAGCCTGGGCTGCATCCTATTCGCACAAGCTTTCTGTAAGTGAGGATGGCATAGGGGAAGACCAGCAAGACATTTTGACCCTTAGAGGAAGTTACACAATAGAAACTTTGCAAATTAGACTCTTCTGCAGAAAATACAGGGCAAAGAAAAAATAAAAATGGGTGGGAGTGGGTCAAGTGAGGCAAATCCATAACAATATGCAATATGATTGTCTGATAAAACAGTAAGCCATCTGCTCCATTTGGAAAGTGTGCTGTGGCAAATCACAGAGGAAAAAGCCAAGCCCAGATGCGCAGGCACCTTGTTGGGTAATGACAAGAAATAACACATCCCCCTTTTTTATGTGTGTCAGTAACTGCTGCTGAAGAGCCAGGAGTTATGTAATTATCCAGGGAGATTTCTCAAGCCCCCGGCAACTGGAGGAGAAGCTAGTACACCCACGCTATATTTGTAAGAAGCCCTATGCTCTGGAAAAAAAATAAAAACAATCCACTGATCTGTTCCTAGAATAATAAGCACCTTCATATTTAGGGTCACATCTAACGTGAGTGGAGTATGTTTTTATTTTGAAGCTCTCTTACAAAGCAGAGCTGTTGTGGTCTCCTTGTTATAACAAAGAGCTTAGCACTTCAAGACTTGCATTTAAGGCTTCAAGCCTTGCACTCAGATCTCCTGGGGATCTGCTGAATCATCATCATCATCATCATCATCATCATCATCATCATCATCATCAATCTTGGCTTTCAGAATGGGAGGGGAGAGACAATTAGATTTCACATTACATACATTAAAATTGTTATTGGTTTTCTCTGATTTTTCTCCCAATTTCCTTCATTATAAAGGAGATACTGGGATATTTGAGGTGCTTGCCTTTGAGGAAAGGAAGCTCTGTATGTATCCGTTGGGCATCAAGTAGCCCCCCCAAAAAACCTGGTGCTCTCTAGATATGTTGGACTATAAGACCTATATTGATATTGTTTATTGTTATTGTCTGCTTTATATGGTTGGGGGGCTGGGAAGGAATTTGTTTGTTTTTATTGTATGTTTTATTATACTTCCACTGTTGTTAGCCACCCAGATTCCTCGTTGATTGGACAGGGTACAAATAAATTTATTATTATTATTATTATTATTATTATTATTATTATTATTATTATTAGACCTGAATGGGGATGATGGGAGCCATAACCTAAGACAGCTGGATGGTATGAAGTTGAGGAAAGACTGACCTCAAATATTATTTAACAATAATTAAGGAATCTGTCCCCATCGAGATATGTGCAAGTGAAAAGTATGTATGTGGGTGATCATAAAGCTCTTGAACACACCAGGGATTTCTCTAACACCGAGGATGGCTCCATGCAGATATTCACAATGGTCCAAAACACACTGCAAAAATAATCCAGTTTGAGACCACTTTAACTGCCCTGTCATAGTGCTAGTGAATCCTGGGAATTGTAATTTATTGTGGCACTAGAACTCTCTGACAGAGAAGGCTAAATGTCTCACAAAATGACAGTTCCCAGAATCCCCTAACATTGGGACAGGGCATTTAAAATGTTCTCAAACTGGATTATTTCTGCAGTGTGTTTTGGACAATGAATGTGGATGTCTCTTAATAAGGCAGCTCCATGGGAACCCTGAGTCACCAAAAGAGAGACAGATCAATTGCAAAACTGGTCAAGATGAAGATTTCTTGAGTGAAGTACTCCCTTGCACATTGACCTCTACCAGTGCTGGTCTCATCTCTCTACAGCATCTTCCCATACCTTTCTTGCAACTGAGTGGATACAGAAGCTACAGTATGTAGTGGGTCTGTCCACAGGTAAATGGTTCAGATAGAGCCAGGGCTAAGGGTCAATGGGGCCTCAGATGTGCCCCACATTTTCTGGAGAACAAGGATGCACAAAGAAAAAATAGGGTCTACCAAAGTTAGGAAGCCATTTGTCCTCGGCTTAATCCAGTTGCTGATCCCAGCAAGAGTATTTCCAGTCAATCAATTGCTGAATGGCAAATGAACATTTTCATAGGTCCCACTGATACAGTGGGTCTTTTTAAGATGGGGCAGGCAACTATATTTAGGCTTGTGTCTCCCAAAACTGATGCATTTAATTCAAACTTCTCTTGTATTTTCATCTGCCAAAGCTCCATTCATGCTTTTTGGGGATTTTCAGTGGGTGATGTGTTAGCTCTCTGTCAGAAAAGCTCATACTAAAATAATTTGGGGGCGGAATGTTCCTAAGGCTAAAATTGTGCTCGTAAAACAACCAAAGAAGAGTGTATGAGTTAGTGAATGGCTGTGGGCTTTGTCCCAGCTTCTAAGTTTCAGTTGCTAGAAAGCATGTGGCATCTACTGTACTATTTCAGCATTTGCCTGATTTCAGAAACACCCAGGGCTTATTAGGATTCAGTCTCAAAATCAATCTTGCATTCCTTCTGCCATTCAGAAAGAAGTAATGGTGGCTCATGGCTTTCATGTCACTGGGCAAATGAATCCATTTTCAATTTTAACTGAACTTTAAAGGAGATATCCCAAGTGGGATATTGAGGATATGGTTTAGCAGTCTGGATACCACCTTTAAAGTTCAGACATGTAGTGGATTTAGGCTGTCTTCAAAGCCCTTAGTACAAATAATCTCTTGAGAAGAAGTAAAACCCACTGAGTCTGTATTCTTATTGAATGAATTATTATTTTATATTGTACCGTGCTTTTTAATTATTGTGAGGTACTCTGCATTGTGTATGGACTTCTTTCTATACAATTGGCTCTTTCTTTTCATGGGTTTGCCATCCGTGGATTGGAGCATCTGTGTTTGGCTCTGTCCTATTCTCCTCAATGGCAGCACATGTATGCATCGCACCAACACAGTCATGTGTACGTTGTGCCGCCACTGAAGAAAAGGAGACTTGAGATCCTGTGGAACTTGCCAACTTCAGGCAGGATCTGGAACAGAACCCTGCAGATACGAAGGGCTGATTGTACAAACTGTTTCATACAAATGGCACACAACTCCCTTAATTCCACTGGTTGCCAGTCTGTTTCCAGGTATTATTCAAAGTGCTAGTGATAACTTATAATGCCCTATGCAGCTTGGATCCAGGTTATTAGTCATGCCATATCTGCCTGTATGAGCCCATTAGTGCTCTAACTTCTTCTGGAGAGGGCCTTCTCTTTATCACACCACCTTTCCTGGCTTGTTTAGTAGGAACAAGGAAGAGGGCTGTTCATAGACTTTGGAACTACTTCCATAGAGAGGTCAGGATGGCTTCATACTTGCTCGCCTTCTGCTGGAAAGGTAAAACATTTTTATACCATCGTGCTTTTAGAAATTGACTAGGATGTGCTTTTAATGCTGAGTGGAGTGGCTTTTGTGGTTTGTGTATGGTCTTTTAATGAATTTTAATGTTTTTAACTTTATAAATTTGTTAAAATTGTTTTAAAATAACTTATATTTATGCTTTTATTGAAGTTTTTGTATACTTTGCAATCTGTATTGTTTTTAAATATGTTGCGTCTCATTACTGGGAGAGAGTCAGGACATAAAGGAAATCATCATCATCATCTTGTAATTTATGAACATCAGCAGAGGTTTTTTTAAATATGACTTACCAGGTATATAAATTGTTTTGTTCTCATATATAAGTATAGTGCACCCACTCCATATGCGGGTGCCCCATACGCAGCTTCCGGAAGCCGCGCTGCAATTAAATGAATGGGGCCTGCCGCCACCATAGAATGAGCTTGTGCTTATGTGGAATTTGCCTTACGCGCGCGCGTGTGTGTGTGTCTGGAACGGATCCCCCGCATAAGGAGAGGCTCCACTGTATGAAGAATTTCAAAACTTTTCCCTTCCCACTGGGTGGGGTTTTGAGATTTTGTTGTACATTTTTCACATTTCATAACCTACTTTGTGAAACTTTCATTTGTGTGACAAAAAGGGAGGGTGCAGAAAAAACAAAGCTGTAATCCTATTTGTTAGCCCAAACTAGAGTAGATCTATTCAATCAATTGTTGAATGGTAAGTCAACAAATAGTTAAATTCCAATCATTCCATGAATCTACTCTAGCTAGACCAGCAATCAGATTTAGCCTAATGCTTTTTGCATCAAAATATCTATTTGGTTACAAATGAAACTTTTGAAATAAGTCCTGAAATGAGAAGGATCTTGAAGCAGTTTTATAAATATTCTTTCCAAGAAATTGAAGACTTTTAAAATAAATCAAAATGTTTTTAATTAATTAAACTGAATGAAGTATTGACTTATGGAGGGTGATTAAATGGCAAGCCTAGGGAGCTTATTATTCCATTCCATACATGTTACTGTGCTGTCATCAGGAGCAGGACATTAGCCTGGTGTGGTAGAACTAAATTTTTACAAGGGTTGACTCAATAACAGCTGATAATACTGTATGGCTCAGCTTCAGCCTCCACTATAATTCCCTTAAAATTAACAATACAGGTGGCATGGAGCATGGAATTGACAGGAGCAGGCTGCAGTCACTAAGGCATGTAAAATGACACACAAAAATTGCAGTGTGACATACTGACAAATTAGGCATAGAATAGAAAGCAGTGGTTTGAGCCACTGAGGGAGGTTTGAATAGCACAGATGTTTTTGTATACAGACACACAGAAAAGGGGAATGTTTTGGAGTTTTGGAGCGCCAACACAGACATGTGAGAGGATGGTCTAGGACATGGGAAATTAGAAACAGCAGGGTGCATGTTCGTTTGACAGGGGCATCTTGTTAGTGACATGAACAAGTATAATTCCACCCTATGCCTGCGTGTGTTTTTTTTTTTTTTTTTTTGGAGGGTTGTTAGATAGATTATTTTCCTTTCCCCACCCTTTGCAATGACCACCCCTCCAGGCTCTGTGTCATTATGCTACCCCTGCCCCCCATCCAGCCATTCAGTTGCTAGTGGAGAGCAGAGTGGACTGGAGAAGGATCTGATTATGTTCTTGTAGCCAGCCATGTGCCAATGACATAATCTGCTAAGAACTCTGGAAGACCCCAGTGGATTTTGGTAGGCCATAGAAGCATAGAGTTTGGAGGGCTATCCAATCCAATCCCCTGCCATGCAGGAATATACAATCAAAGCACTCCCAAGAGATAGCCATCCAACCTTTGTTTAAAAACTGTAAAAGAAGGAAACTCCACCACATTGTGAAACAGCATATTCCACTGTTGAATAGCTATTGCCACCAGGAAAGTCTTCCTGATGTTGAGGTGGAATCTCTTTTCCTGTAGTTTGAATTCATTGCTCCATGTCCCAATCTCTGGATCAGCAGAAAACAAACTTGTTCCATCCTCAGTATGAAATCTCTTTCAGTATTTAAACATGGCTATCAGGTTAACCTACCCTTCCCCTTCCCCAGGCTAAAGACATCTAGCTCCTTAATGCATTCCTCATAGGGCATGGTTTCCAGACCTTTCACTATTTTGGTCACCCTCCTCTAGACATGTTCCACCTCATCAACATTCTTCTTGAATTGTGGTGCCCAGAATTGCACATCACATTCCAAGTGAGGTCTGACCAAGCAGAATAGAGTGGTACTATGACTTTCCTCAATCTAGATGCTAAACTCAGCCAGATTCTTCTTTGATCCCATTTGCTCTCTGCCAGCTGTGGAATGGCCATTAGGGGTGGCTATCACAATAACATAGTGAGCTGGTTTTCAGGGGAGCTATAGTGGACTTCTGAATATGGAACTTATAGTATACATGCCACTATGTAGCATCTTGGCCTGGTTATAGGGGTGATGGCATATTGGGAATGGATGTTAGAGGAATTAATTTTTTTACTTATTACGTACTATGTATTATCTCTGCCCCACTTCTGAAAACTAGTGCTTTTCAGGTCAGTAACAATGACAACAGCAGCAACAACAACATCAGCAGAATAGTGAGTCTGGTTTTTCCACCCATATGAATTTGATGTCACTTGACTGCAAGATGTAGCACAAGTTTTTGCCATTTGAAAAGATTTCTTTTCAGAATTTAGTTGCCATCTGCAACTAAAAGAGTTACTTTGTGGGGCACTCTGTTCCTGAAAATGAGCAGGTCTTTAAACCATTCACTCTTGGTGAACAACAACAACAAAGTTACAAGACACATAATACATTTCTGAACATAATAACTGTGTTGTGATGGCAACTCATATTGACCATTGTGAAATAAGCACAGGAAAGTATTAGGAATAGAAAAACAAGTAGGAAGTTCAGATATATAGAAAAAGCCCTTCTGCTTCCACCTGGATAATTTCAAAATGTCCTTGTAATACATGTCAACAAAGGCACCTGGTGTGAAGCATGCCTAGAGGTGCTTCCTTATATTCAAGCTATTTCAAAGGCCCAGTTGTCACATGATGAGAACCCCACAGAGCTGTTCTTTCATAGAAAAAATAAACCTAGCTTAGTTGTAGAAGAAATGTTTTGAAGGCATAAAATTCCACATTCAATCCCTGCCATTTCCAGTTAGGTCTGGGAACTGAAGCCTGCGAGATCCGTTACCAACTAGTGTAGATCAGAGATGAACAACATGTGGCCCTTCAGATATTGTTCAGCTGTAAATCTCATCAGCCCTAGCAGCACAGAGAGGGTTCATGGGTATTTCAGTCCAACACTGGAGGGACAAAGTTGCCCAGTGACAGTTTAATGGTCCTCCATAGACAGTTACTAATGTTCTGATTCAGCTCTCTGGAAAAAATATTTGTCACAGTCATTCTGGAGTCTTACTGCTGTAAGATTCTTTTCAAAGAAGCAATTTAGGTACGGTCTTCGATAAAAATATCCTTTCAAAACCAATAATCAAAATTATTGATTTTAAATATAAAATTAAAATATTCTTCAAATAAAGTTGTAGCATCAAATCTGATGCATTTCTAGCCATGGTTATATTCGCTGACTGGTTCAATTTGGGACATGGATTTGTGAAAATGTGCAATTACATTCTCTGTTGGAAGAACAGCTTGGTTTGATCTAAATGCAAACCAGAACTGATATGTCATATTTCCAGTGACAACAGAAACAAGAAAGGGTCCACTCCCACCTCGCAACCACTCTGAACTCTGGAGAAGTGGTGGATGGCTGGCTACACATGCATCTTGCTGTGCTGCTCAGCAGTGCTGCCGCTCACATGAATTGTTCTCTCTGAGGATAGAGTGGATTCGGTGAATAACAGGCTGTGGATAGAGTGGGTGAGTAACTGGCTGTATGTTATGAAGACAGTCCACACTCGAATCAGGGTCTTTAGACCTGCATTGTGCAGATAGGTTGTGGGGTGGGGGTGGTGTAATTGGCTGATGTAGACATGCTCTCTGTCTTCTGGACAGGGGACTGTAGAATTTGCCAACATGGTGTTTCTTTGGAGATTAGTGCACCGGCTTTTATTCCCGCGCTAGGTGCAGGATGTAAATGCCCAGGGATGAATTCTATTGCACAGTTCACTCCCTGGGCTTCTCTTGGACCTTTTAAAAATGAGAAAATCCCATTCTTTAAAAGATTCAGGAGAGGCCTGGTTCAGATATGAGATGAGTACTGTCTGGAGACAGGGCTATACAATAGAATCCGTCCCTGTGTGTTTACATCCCATGCCTACTGCAGGAATAAAAGCCAGTGAGCTAATCTCCTTTATTGACTCAAATCAGGGACGTAGCCAAGATTTTAGGAAGGGGGGGGGTCCAGACTAAGTGCCACCATTATATTGGGGCTTGGGTGTGGCGACGCAGCAGCACACACCATTCATTTTTCTAACAGAAGGGGGGGTCCGGACCCCAAGACCCCCCCCTTGGCTACGTCCCTGCTCAAATGGATTTTCTGTCAATGGCTGCTGGCCATGATGACCACATATGATCTCAAGTATCAGAGGCTCAGATACTGTATGAAGGTGAAAGATCATAAAGTTCCACCAGTGTACTTGTCCTTGGAGTCCAGGCTGCTAAGGAGAATCAGTAGCCTAACTCTGGTTATAGCTGCATAAAGCCAAAATGGGATTCTGAGGGGAGGCAGTATGTCTCTGTATACTAGTTGTTGGGGAACACAAGCAGGAGCTCAGAAAGCTCACACCATTCTTGTGGATTTCCCATAGATTTTCCATTGGAGTGATCATTGTGAGAAACAGGATGCTGAGCTAGATAGAGTGATGCTTCCTGAGAAGCTGGAGAAAATATGACCATGCAAGCCATGCACTCTGGCCCTGTACATACTGGCAAAAAGCGCTGGCCTGTGGGCAGAGCCAGGGCTGAGCGTCCCCATGCTCAAAGCCCTTATGCCACCACCAGGGTGCCATGATGACACACCTCTGGCACTGCGTCCAAACGGTGCAGCCCCGAAGGGGCATATACATGCTGCTCCGTCGTGGTTATGACACCCTTTAAAGGGCATACAAAGGAGCCATTTTTTCAAGTTTCTTTTTGTCCTCTCTAGAGGTCAGAATGGTGTTGTGGCATGCGGTTGCCATGCCACCGATCCAGGGCAAAAAGGGGCGGCGTCCTGCTGTCCCTTTTGCCCCCTGTGTGTCTTTTTTTCAGAACAATTGACAAGACTGTCTGTCTTCTTTCCCACAGCAATTAACATTCCATTATGAAAGTATCAGATAAAGTATCACAGGGTGTGGATGTATCTCTGGCATATAGCTATGACATGTCTTCTAGTGCAAGTCCCAGATGCAGTTCTTCACTAACTTTCTTTCGGAAGAAAGCAATGGTTAATTTTAGCAATTTTCTTACCTCTGTGAGAAAGTCTTCTAAAACCACACTATTTGAAATTTGGTACTTATGGTACTCTCTGCAAAATTTGCACATGGCTATTTTGCACAAATCCCAACAATTATTTTGGTGCAGGAAACAGCATGTTTTGCAGAGAATAATATTTCTGTGTACAGAAGTAGAATGGTTCTGTGAAGATGTACAAACTGTGTTGAACAGTGGTCCCCCATATTTTTTGGCTTCTGCCCACTTTCCTCTTGGGCAACAATCCGAGCATCCCCCAAGGCCTATTTCTTGATATCTGGTCTACTGTTTGTGCACCAGTCAGCCGGCCAACAGCATCTACCTCAGCCATGCTTAGGCTCACCAAGTTGAACTGGGACTCTTCTGCCTTAGCTTCTTGTGTGTGAATACATCAGTGGCTCAGGCCTTCTCCTCCCTCTCACCCATGACAGCAAAAAGAAGGTCACCTGGCCAGCTGCTTGTCTGATGCTCCCAGGGTGAGCAATTGCAAAGGGAGCAGTGACCAAGCAACTGATTAAGCACTGACTGAGCTGCTTCTTGCCTATGCCAGCCTTGTGGCAACAGCTAGCATGAGCAAGAGGCTGTTCAAGTGCTGCTCACAAGGCGAAATTCAAAGAGAGAAGTTTCTCCTCAGCAAGGAAAGACTTTCAATCCTTTGCTGAGATGGAGAGGAGTGCAGCCAGCTCCCCACTTTTCTTCCTGGCAAGGAAGGACTTTTAATCTGAGAGAGGCAAGAGAAACAAATTACTCTTTTGAAGACTCGACCCATCCAGTGTGGGGAGGGGGCTGCCGCAGCGAAGCCTAGAGAGGCATGCTCATCCTTCTCCTTTGCCATGGTGGTGGCTTCTTTCTGAGAAGTGGCAGGAGGGCCTGATCAGGTGTCACTCCTCTTCTAAGGTGTCTTCCAGGGTGGGTCATACTCCTGGCACCCCCCCTAGTGACACCCATTACCCTACCCCTCCATTCCCCAAGATGTGCCTTTCCCACACAGCTTCAAGTCATCCCCTCCACATTGTTTCTTTTGCTACCTCTTCTTTAGGCCTGTCTGACCTAAAGAAAGCAGGAACAGCAAAGTTCCAACTTGCCAGTCAAGTCCTGACAAAGTTCAGAAAGCTTAAGCTGGGTCTCAAATGTGATTGCTCTTTTTTCACCTCTGCTTTTTCCCCATTGCCACATTCCCCAACTCTTCATTTACACCAGGATTTTAAAGGCTGCTGGTTCCCCTTCTTTTTTGTGCATCAATATTTTGACAGAACCCCCCTGCCACCTTTTTCCTCACCACCCCTTTTTTCTGCATAAAACAGGCATGTATGAATTTTGTGTAGATTAAGTCCCAAACTGCAAAGATTATTGTTAGCCCAGGTTTCATCTTGTCAGGGTTTCTCAACATTTTTTTAAAAGAGCCAACACCATACTCCCCCCCCCCCCCCCTTTTTTTTTTTTTTTACAATTTTCCAAATATTTTCAAATATTCTTTTCATGCCTGCCACTAACCCACCTTTTTAATGCAGAAGCTTTCCAAGTTGTCTATTTCTGGGTTGCAGATACGTGCATTTTCCTTTATCTGGATGCACTTTGACCAGCATTCTCAATGCCTTCCTGAGTGTGTAAATTGGATGCACACTGTTAAAACTCACTAGCAGGATGTGAGCCTCCACTTTGGCATCTTACACATTCTTGAACACTACACTCATAAAATGTAATGTTAGCTAATGTGAAAAAAGACAGTAGGGCAATGTGGGAGAGGCGAAGGGTGGCAAGCCACATATGTTAGCTTGAGCTTCTTGAAGGAAGGTCATGGTAAAAATACATGGTAGATAGAGACTTTCCCCTCATGATCAGAGGAGCACCTATTTTTTGAGGAAAGAGCTGAAATCCAGTAGAAGAGGTGAAGCAATGATTCCCTTTCATCGTCTCTTTCTCCTACAGTCCCCAGTGCCACCAAACCAGAGTGGGAAGGGGTACTAGGGAATGTAGATGGAAGAGGAAATGAAGAAAAGTACCAGTGTGTCCCCTTTGTTTACTGCTAACAGAATCAAATATCTCTGGACTCAACCTATAATAAAGGAATCCATCTGCTGATATTGTTTCTGGATCATCGGTCTCCCCCTGCCCACCTGTCAGCAGTTTGAAAATTAAAGATGAAAAAGGTGATTGTATGGAGTCACCTACCTGCTGCAACAAAAAGGATCCCAGCGCTGAGGATGATGTTGTTCTTGCTGCTGTAAATCCTCCCAGCTCCAATGCAGAGCCCTCCCAGTAAAAGTAATATTGTGCTTAGGATAGGAAATACGCTGGAGGCACGGACGATTCCTGGGGGAGAAAAAGAGAGGGAAAGCTGGAAGAAACCTGGTCACCCTGACAATCAGTTCTGTAACTTCTTTATCAAATTTAATTCTGTAGCAATTACAAAGCCTATTGTCACCACCCTATACAAGGTGCTAATTTATTTATTATTAAAATTTACACTGAGCCCCTCAAACCCATTATTAGGGCAGCTTAGAATAAAATATTAAATACATTGACAAGAGTTAAATTACAAAAGCAGCATGACAAATAATGCCGGATGAATCTGAATACAGTACAAGCTTTAAAAGGTTGATAAAATGTTATTGTATTTCAATAAATGCTTGGAGCAGAGGCCGGGACCCTGAGTAATAGGTGTAACAAAAAGGAAGTGGCATAAAAGCAATTTGGCTTCTGTTTGCTTTTTTAAAAATGTGTTTTGCAATTTCTGCCAGGAAATTTGGAATGATTACCATAATCAGCTTTCCAAAGCCACTGTGTGTGGAAACATATTCTGACAAGCTACCAGCTAAAGAGGTTATAAAGAATAACCCATAAATTAATGCAGGGAAGAGCAATGAAAAATGTATGAGCAGGCTACTGGCTGTATAATGCCACACAGGCAGCATTAGAAGCAGCCCCTTGATACATGCCAATTTAGATAATTAAGCCCAATGCCTCTATGACAGGTATCCTGAAATCTGCCCCACCTCACTTACTCATCTCCTGTGCTGAAATTATACATGTGGAACACTCACTCTGGCTTTTAAGAAGAAAGATGTTTACAAGACATTTGTAAGTAGTATTTGATTCTACCACCACCCCCTCTGTGAACAGCACTTAAGAATCTTTTGTCTCTCGTTCATTTACAGAGTTTGTAATGAATTCAACAATGGCACTGGGAGGGGGGCACCAGAGAGGAAGGGGCTGAAAGGCATAGGCAAAAGCCAAATAAAATGGAGGTGACTGAAGGGGAGCCAAGAGAATGAACACAGACAAAGAGAAGAAAAAGAGAGGATTGCTGATACGGGAAAGGTTGGCAGAGGGCAACATGGCAGCCTTTGAAGGATGAGATAAAATAAAATTTGAAGCCTAAGAATTTGACCGTATCACAAGAGATCAATGATCTGAGGGCATTCTCTTGCTTGTTCTCGGTTTCTTTTTTGGTGGATTTTGCTACAGGGTAATTGGCATCTTTTTCTCTGTTACCCTAAAGGATATACTGCAATTACTCCAATAAATGATTACGGATTCTCAAGAGAACTGCCTCAGTCCAGGGCTCAAGGGAAGGCTCATAGTTACAATCCCCTAGAGGCTAAGCAGCAGAGCCATCTCACTTCTGCTTCCCAGAGTAAAAGATGTTGTATAACAAAAGGCCCAGGGGTGTTTTCAGCTGGCCCCAAATGACTGCAGGCCATCTTGACAAAGGGACTATTTCATGTCTTGCTTCTTCTCTTCTGGCAGTTGCTGCATCTGACCGTTTTTGTTAAAGGAAAAGATCCATTGTGAACTTTGTACACATTCCCAACCCCCCTCTTCTTATGTTTTCTGGATATAACCAACTTAGTTGGTAAATGAAAGAGGGCTTTTCCAGAAAAGTGCTCAGAAACTTCAGATGGCCCAAAGAGCTGCAGCCAGGTTAACTGCAGTTGGTTATAGGAAGCATACAACTTCCCTGTTGCAACAGCTGCACTGGCTGCTGGTCCATTTCTGGGTACAATTCAAAGTGCTATGTGGCTTGAGTCCAGGTTATCTGAAGGACTGTATATCCCTGTATCAGCCCATTAGGGTTTTAAGATCATCTGCAGAGGCCCTTCTTTCTGTCTCACCACCTTCCCAGGCACATTTGGTGGGAACAAGGAAGAGGGCCTTCTCCCAGACTTTGGAACTCCCTCTCTAGAGAGGCCAGGATGGGCCTATCCTTGCTGTCTTTCCAGCAGCAAATTAAAACATTAGTATAGTTTTTTGTGGGTTTTTCGAGCTATGTGGCCATGTTTTAGAAGAGTTTATTCCTGACGTTTCACCAGCATCTGTGGCTGGCATCCTCAAAGAATGCTGGCATGGAAGAGAGTAGGGTATATATTATATATACTGTGTGACCCTGGGTAGGGAGGAGTGATTTCCATGTTAATCTGTGTATTGTTTTGTTGTTGATGGCAAGGCCTCAGGGTGGGAGGATATGCAAAGAGGATTAGTAAACTGTTTATATTTGTTAGAAATCTGTAAAACAAGGGCTCTGCTGTGTTTAACATTCCTGTCATGACAAAATTATACTCAAGAATACAACTGAGACTCCCCAAAGTATTAAAACTGCTGTCACAATGTTTGTGTAAGAGATGGAAATCTGGATTGTGAGCCTGAAGGCAATCTCTCTCTCTCTCTCTCTCTCTGTGTTTTAATCTTTGTATAGCACCTAGCATTTGTAAGTACTTTATAAATAATCATAATAAGAAACCTGTAATGATAAGGGTGAAGCAGGATGGAGCAGATTTCTTCCATGAAAGTAATCCATGGGTTCTAGAATGTAATCTTTCATGAGGATGATTGCTGCCATGCAAGCCCCTGCCATGGAAATGCTATGAGCAAGTTGGCAGGATTCCAGAAGCCACATGGACCTGGAGCTACAAAAGGTTGTATAGTAGTTCTGTTTTGTGATGCATTCTAGCCCAGCCAGTTTCTTCTGAATAATATTGTATAACATTAGTTATATATATGCATGTTTCGCGAGCCACATGCCTGTAAAGATCCCAGTGAAGGGATAAACTATATAATTGGTCTTTCACATTTGCAGCTTTGACATTTGCAGCTTTGATTATTTGCAGTTTTGATTAATATGCTCTCTCTAGGAATCTCTAGGTCCTCCAGATCACCTCTGCCAGAAGGTGACCACAGAGTTGTGCTGGAGATCCTAGAAGTTCCTAGAGAAAACATTCCTCTAGGCATTTGTTGGTCTTCCAGCATGATTCAATGAGCAACTTCTGGCAGAGAGTTGCACTGCAGGATTTGGAGATTCCTACAGAGGTGTTTGTTCTCTCAGGTAAAAATAATAGTTTTTCTTTTATTTGCAGTTTTTCCACATTCATGGGGGCTCTTCACCCCTCACCTCAGCAAATGTGGAGTGACCATGGTATATCCATGACAGAATGTGGCAGCTATGTGTTCTCCTCTGTTTTCTTCTAGACTACAAGAAACAAACCAGATTAGTAACTAAGGGCAGGAACAGATAGCTCATTAAAGATGCTTTCTCGGTATCTCGATGATGCCTGGAAGTCACCTAGACAGGGGCGGCTTCAAGACACTCTGGAGGTGCAGCGTTTACACACTGCATGCTGCTGGAGCATCTTCAAGCCACCATGGGGCTGTGGCAGGGTTGGGAAAGCTGGTTCTTTCCTGACCCAAATAGGAGCAGATCTTTTCTGTTCCCATTTGGGCTGGGTGCAAAGTGGTTTGCCATGTCCCCAATCTGTCTTCAGCTTGAAGCCTCCCCTTCTTGCCGGTCTGTTCCAGCCCTAAGTTTTGTTGTTGTGGTTTGCTGTCAAGTAATTTCTGACTTACAGCAAGCCTAAGGCAAACCTGTTACATGATTTTCTTGGTAAGTTTCTTTAGGAGTTTGCTATTTCAATCCTCTGAGGCTGAGAGAGTTTGACTTGCCCAAGGTCACCCAGTAGGTTTTCTTGGCCAGACAGGGATTTGACACCTGGTCTTCCAGAGTCATTGTCCAATGCTCAAACCACTACACCAGGCTGGCTTTCTTAGTGACTAAGGATTGCCATCAGTTCAGTCCATCAGGGCATGCAAGTGACATAAGCTAACTACATATTCCAATGCTTCAGTATTTGCAGCCAACATCACAAGTGAATGAAGATTGCTTCCAGTGTAGTTGCACCTGCTACAATCAAAATGAGAAATTGGATTCACTTTTCATGATGTCCAACACCAGCTTTTTCACTCAGGCTGCTTCTGAAATCATACTGCAATCTAATGAATACATTTCAGGATGGTAATAAGTGGTCTAATGCTGGCTGAGCCTTTGTGTAGGCAAGGGAAGATCATCTCTTTTTTCAAGGATCACAGGCATACCTGTAGTATGAAAGATGGAATAGGTCATATTTGTGCTCCAGCACACACAGGAACCATAGCTGTATTTGTCATTTTTAGTTTATGTAGCTAGCAGAATAGATGGTAAAAAGGAAAGACTACTTGAAACCTTTACCAGAGTATTATTCCCATAATGCAAAGATAGAGCAGTAGGTGTCGGACTGGAAGAATAAAGAATTGATGTGGTCAAGAGTACTGGCTGTGCTATTAGGCAGAGTGAGGCATACATAAGACAGCAATTTTTAATCAATCAATCATCTATGGCATGACAATATTTTTAAAAATATCCAAAAAGCAAACCTTGATTTTGCCATTTTATATAAGGGACACCATTTTATTACTCCACTACATATAATGGGGCTTGAGCATCTACAGATTTTGGTATCCAAAGGGGTCCTGGAACAGACCCCAGTGGATACCAAGGGCCATATGTAATGGAGAAGGCTTGTGGGGCAGGTCCAATATATTCTCTTGGTATAAATTGTACAAAATTGGTAGCCAATTATTAGTTGGCAACTAACACAAGAAGGGAATACATTTTCTTTCCTGGTGTAGATGAATCAGAGCAGCAGAAGTTCTGAGATCTTCTGATGAGGCAGACAGATGTGTTGTCCTTACAGATTCTTGCCCAAAGCAGCCAGTCAGGTCTGCCTATTAATTAAGCTACTCCCAATTCACTGCTTCTTAAAATTCATTTTTCGTTGTCCCCATTCTGCAACATTTCAAGTTCTACATGTTTGTTTTTAATGGGGTGACCAAATGTGTAAACTTTCAAAGAAGGTGTCATGTCCAATTTGTAAAATGACCCTTCCCCCCCTTTTTAAAAACCTTTTCTTTGCACACTAGCATTTTTTTCACTGCTGCTGTAAACTGCTGCTTTTTCACTGAATTCTTTACCTTGGCTCCAAAATCTCCTTCTTAGTGTTGGAAGACACCACAAGGGCCATCCAGCCCAACCCTCTGCCAAGTAGGAATATGATCAAAGCACTATAAGTGCATATGTGATTAGCATGTTTTGTCTTGGGCAAGAACCTATTTAAACATTGGCAGATTGTAAAGCAACCACAATGTATCCAGAGATGCAATGCCAGCTGTCTGGCTCACTGGTGCAATTTTGCTCCCCCAGCTACTAACTGGCTATGGCATGTTGGGCACATGGGAGAGAAAGAGGATCCTTTGCCATCCAAAATCATACAGGTGGAGGGGGAAAATGACAATGATTTTCAGTCATTTGGAGCTAATGGAGTTGAAATTCAAATGCTTACTTGGAGTTAAGGGAGTAAAGTGACTAGGTTTACGGATGATCCTTTCAGAATGGAAGAAACACAAGGGGACTGTGAGTGTTTCAAAAAGATTTCTTCACACTGGGTAGACAAAAGCCTCACTACGTATTGCTTCAAAGATGTAGCTGACAGCTATATTTCCCCCTACTTTATGCAAAATTAAATGTGGAGAGCCCAGTCTAAATTGGGACTATGATAGGAAGGAATGGGGCTTAAACCATCTGACCCTCATTGCCTTAAGCACAGCAAGGGGCAGACAACAGTTCTTACAAGTTAAAGAAGGAGGGGGGAGATGAATTGTTCTCCATGGTATTCACACTCATTCCTTCCCCCGCCATTGTTTTCCCTTTGTGAAATGAATTTCACAGATTTTTGATGCATTACAAAATACTGCAAAACCTGTAAATGGTAGATGGAACTACATGGGAATGCCTAACAAAATGCCTAGTCCTGCATCAAATTCTTGCTTTTCAATAATGCTTAAATGATATGTGGAGAACTTTATACAAGGTTGCGATTTTGGGCACCAGTGTCGTGCTCAATGATAATAATGGGACATTTACTTCTTTGTTAGATAAACTGTCACATGTTGTTTTCAGAATTTGATAATTTGATTTTTCAGCTCCCCCCATGTTTACTAAACAAAACCCCCTACTCTATGCTGACCTGGTATCAATTTGACTAAAGTCTAAATGTGTAGTATGAAAGGTAATTGTTCTGTCCTTGTATATAATGAACACTATTATCAACTGACAATTATGTCTCATAGCTTTGGAATGGAATATAGGGCTTATGGAAAGTCTAATTTTCTAAATGTTTTCTGCTTTACAAGAATAGTATCTTCAATTGTGAGTAAATGGTAGACCCATTCTCCAGTTCTTGCTATCATTATTGAGTGGAATGTGTAGATCTTATTACAATATATATCCACAGGCCTGTATACCCACAGGCAAGAGAATCTGTTCTCTCCCTCATCCCACATTAAATTACATTTCTCCCTAGCCCTTAATCTTGAATCCTGAAGACTCCTAAAAGGATTGAGAGCGTAAGGAAGGCATTTGGTTCTATTTTAAAGCAATCATAAGGGCCGGTGACCTACTGAAGAATTAGTTGCTAATCTCTGTACTGTTTCATCACCGCAATATCCCTAAAACTGTGACACAGCATGTCACTGTCTGCATGTCATTGGCCATATACTTAAATATTTATAGACCTATATCAATGCAGAATACAATTTCTATCTTCAAGAGAGCACAGTATTGTTAATTAACATCTTGCTCTCAGTTGTTAAAATTAAATGATGAGAGACAAGGCAGATAGTATCACATTTCAACCATTCACATAATTTTAAGCACTAAAGAAAATGGGATGGATTATTTGTCATTATTAACCACACATCACAACTGTTCTAAATTTAATATTCAGTGTTGTCTTGAACATCTTCCAGTTCCACTTTTTATTCTCCATTGGTATAAATGTATGAATGAATTCCCATAGCAGCCAGTGTTGATGGTAAGCTGCAAAATCCAAAACTTTCAATCTCACTTTACCCTTTATGCATTTCCAGTATGAATTCAGACGGTTAGAATTTTGATGACTAAATTAAAATCTTAAACTATATTGCATCCAGACTGCTGATATCAGACAGTAGTGTCACTATGAATGTGTGGGAGTTGTGGACTGCACTGGGTAACACCATCAGAGGGGGTGACACTAGGCAGTATTGAGATGTCCCAAGGCCCATCCCCCAGAAAGAAGGGGGGACCCATGGGGGGGGGTAAGGATGAGAGTGAAGCCATGGACCTTTCTGCCCCCTTTTGCAGCCTCCCCTTCCTGATCTGTTTGGCTCCTTTCTGTCCACTGGGAGGGAAGGGTGGGTGGAGATCTTTTGTAATTAAAAAAACTGTTCTTGTTCAGGGTGGCACCCCATCTTTACTGTAGTGGAGGTGGGAATGGTAGCAGCAGGATGTTGGATTCCCTGGAGTGAAACCCTCCTCCCCATCTGCAATCCCACCCCAGGAAGTCCATGAGTTATCACACTGTATGATACCAACCTTAGTGATGCCACTGGTATTAGATAAAGACCACCAGTACACATATTAAATCCAAGCATCACATCCAACTGAGTAATTCTAAAAAGAAATAAATCCTAAGCAACTCCTGCCCCTGCTTCCGATGCCTGTTTAAAGACATGTCTGATTATTTCACTTACGAAGAAGGTATTCTGAGCTATCATGGTCGTAGTCATTGTCTTCAGGGAAGTGGTTGATCCGAAAACAGTGTCCTTTATATATCCCTGGAAAGGAATACAAACACCAGATTAGCATACACTTGGACGAAAAGCCTTTCTGATGACTCCTCCTTAATTTACATGAAATGATGAGGATTTGTTTGGTAGTTCCCTCATCTTTGAAAAACTACTAAAGACTACTACTCTTACTAGAACAGTAGTGGGGACCAGAGGTTTTTGGATTGCAACTCCCATGATACCTCACCATTGAATATGCTGGCTTGGGCAGGTAAGACACTCCCGTCCAAAAGCATTCAGCAGCTATATGTGTATCTAATTGGCTCTTGCTGAGTGCTGGATGATTATCTCTTCCAGCATGACTTACTCAATGTTTTTAAAAAAATAAATTTCCACTGGTAATGACAGAATGATGAAGACCCATTTGCAAGATTAAATCCACATATATGCACATCTCTTCTTTCTGTTGTATCTTGAGTCCGCCTCCCAAGCAGCATCTCACTTCCTATTGTCACACGTAAGAACGAAAACAATGTACAAAGTCACAAAATGGACACAAACAAATGCCCTTTTAATGAAAGTAACTACATTAGTATTTTCAGCCTTGTTTTCCCAAGAAGTTTTTTTTAAAAATACACTACTCACTAACCGGCCGATTCATCCCATCACTTTCAAGAGATCCAGTATTTAAAATACAGTCCCTAGGGATGAAAGCAGCCTTGCCTGCAGAAAACCTTCCTGATGGAGAGTGGAAGCCCATTTCTGATTCCTTATACTAGTGGAATCATATACAGGTTGAGTCTCCCTTATCCAAAATGCTTGGGACCAGAAGTATTTTGGATTTTAGATATTTATGGATTTTGGAATGTTTTCCAGCTGTCCACTTCTGCCTTCTAAATGCGCGACCAGGGGCACCACAACCACCTCCTTGAAGGCAGACATAGATGGCTGGACGGTTCCCTGGAGACCTCCTGTAACCAGGTCCTTTATATAAAATAAAATGGTACAGTATTTGTGGGCTGCAGAGAGATGTGGCTGGAGAGAGCAACTTGGAGGCTGTTGCTGAGGCCACTCTTCCTGCATCCTATTGCCTCCCAGCTCCTGGTGCCGCTTGCTTCCTCTCAGCCTGCCTCCCACCACCTTCCCTTGCTACCACTGCCACCCCAGTCATCAGGAACCGCAGTCTATTTTTCATGCATTTTTTTAAAAACAGATTTTTGAAATCTTATGTCTCTCCCCAGCTGTGTCTCTCTGCAGCATCACACCTCTTGTGTCTTCCTCAAGCCCACAAATACTACACCATTTCATTTTATATAAGAGAGCTGATTACTGTACAGGAGATTTCCAGGGAGCCCTATAGCCACCCGCTTCTTCCTTTGAGGTGGCGGCACTCCTGGTTGTTTGTTCACATCAAGTTTTGGGTTTAAGTAAAGAACCACCTCTTTTTTCCTTTTCTCAGAGGATGAAACAAAATTCTGGTCCAATTTTTGGTTTCTTACATCCCCCATTTAATATGGGTTTCCTGTAAACAATATATATTACATTTTTGTTGTTCCAAATAACGAAAAAATCTTTTTGCATTTTATAACTCTATTTATTCCTTTGACATTCCATGATAGAAATTTAAGAGAGTTAGACATCTTCTAGGATGGGGTCTCTTTCTTCTAAATCTAATTCTGAATTGAAACTTCGTTCTCCTCCTCCTCCTCCTTCACTGATTACAAGTCCTCCCTCTTCGCTTTTATGTTTTTCTTAGTTTGCTTGGTCCAGTTCCATTTCAAGGTCTTGTTTAGGATCTTGTCCTTGTTCCACAAAGTCATCTTGATTGTGGTCACACTTATTATCTTTTTCCTTATTAAATCCATTGTTTTTTTTCATTCATTTTTTCCACTGATCTATTTTTATGATAAAAATATCTCGACTGGAATCTTTGGGTTGTTTCTTCCTCTTTTCTTCATTCCATTAGGCCTGGGAAGCCAGCAGCCAAGCACCGGCTTCTAAGGGGCCTTCGGAAGCCTGTTAGAAGCTGGCGCGTGTGTGCGCGCACACTGCCAGCTGCTGGCTTCTGAGAAAGAGGGGTAGCCTTATACGGTGAGTATATCCTAAACTCTATTTCTTTATTATAAAAGTTGGAGGTCATCTTATACGCCCGGTCGTCTTATACGCCGGAAAATACGATAATTCTTTCTGAATTCTGTACTTCTTTTCCCTGGACAGTAATCTATGAACCTGGATCAGCAATAGAACTGTACGTCCATACCGAAAATGGCATAACACCCACAACTATATCTAAGACCCTCAGGTTAGTTTGCAAGGCAGGCTGTAAGGTTACTCTGTTTTTGGAGTGATGGGAGTGACAAAGGGCCTTTGGAGGGGCTGAACCCCTCTCCCTGGCCAGTATCTGTCACCATAAGGAGTTGTCTCACTCTTGTCTAATGGTAGGGCTAGCCCTATAGTGTCATGAAGTTCCTGCCACAAAGCATTTCACATGAAGCCACAATGGAGACTTAACATTTTACTGTTGTTGTTATTGCTGTTGTTGTTGTTGTTGTGTGCCTTCAAGTCTTTTCCAATTTATAGTGACCCTAAGGTGTTTTCTGGGGTTGAGAGTATGACTTGCCCAAGGTCACCCTGGTAGTTTCTGCAGCCCATCAGAGAAACAAACCCTGGCTTCCCAGAGTCCTAGTAAAATGCTCAAAGCACTGCATCACACCATTACTCCCCCCCCCTTTACAACTATTGAAAACAGTTTTAAAAATGAAAATCCCGTGTTGCAATTAATTTTATTTTTGAACTGTGTTTCTGATAGTCTTTGAGCATTTGGGACTTTCAGTTCTAGCTCAAGATGTGAACTCAGTCAATGCCATGACTGCTTTATGTGGATTTTAGGTGCACATGGCCAGGCTACAGCTGTGGATTTACTTTGCTGCTTGCAATAATGGTTGTGAGAAGCTGCTAATCCCAGGGATTTCCAGAGTCTTTTGTGGGTTTACTAAACACAGTCTCAGATTGGCATGTGGCTGTTTTAGCTCCGTCGCTGCCGGGCTTTATTCATGACCATGTGTTCCTGTCTCTCTGCACACAGTATAGCAAATACTATCAGCCAAGTAACACCAATAGGGTGTGTAAAATGAAGCACCAGGGATTGTCACAAAATATAGCAAGAGTAGCACAAATGAAAAGGTTTAGAATCATAGAATCATAGAGTTGGAAGAAACCACAAGGGGCATCCAGTCCAACTCCCTGCTATGCAGGAAATCACAATCAAAGCATCCCCGACAGATGGCCATCCAGCCTCCTCCAAAGAAGGAGACTCTACTACACTCTGAGGGAGTTTGTTCCACTGTTGAACAGCCCTTACTGTAAGGAAGTTCCTCCTAATGTTGAGGTGGAATCTCTTTTCCTGCAGCTTGCATCCATTGCTCTGGGTCCTAGTCTCTGGAGCAGCAGAAAACAAGCTTGCTACCTCCTCGACATGACATCCCTTCAAATATTTAAACAGGGCTATCATATCACTTCTTAACCTCCTCTTCTCCAGGCTAAACATCCCCAGCTCCTTAAGTTGTTCCTCATAGGACATACTGTAGTTTCCAGACCCTTCACCATTTTAGTCACCCTCCTTTGGACATGCTCCAGTTTCTCGACATCCTTTTCAATTTGTGGTGCCCAGAACTGGACAATTTATTCCAGGTAGGGCCTGACCAGAGCAGAATAGATTGGCACTATTACTTCTCTTGATCTAGACACTATACTTCTATTGATGCAGCCTAAAATCGCATTGGCCTTGTTAGCTGCTGCGTCACACTGTTGACTCATGTTCAACTTGTGGTCTACTTGGACTCCCAGATCCCTTTCACATGTAGTTTCATTCAGCCAGGTGTCCCCAATCCTATATCTGTACATTTCATTTTTCCACACTAAGTGCAGTACCTTACATTTCTCCGTGCTGAAATTCATTTTGTTAGCTTTGGCCCAGCTTTCTAATCTATTAAGGTCATTTTGAATTTTGATCCTGTCCTCTGGGGTATTAGCTACTCCTCCTAGTTTGATTTCATCTGCAAATTTGATAAGTATGCCCCCAATTTTGTCCTCGAAGTCATTGATAAAGATGTTGAACAGCACTGGGCCCAGGACAGGACCCTGTGGGACCCCACTGGTCACTTCTCTCCAGGATGAAAAGGAGCCATTGTTGA
Organism: Sceloporus undulatus; assembly: GCF_019175285.1. Classification (NCBI taxonomy): domain Eukaryota; kingdom Metazoa; phylum Chordata; class Lepidosauria; order Squamata; family Phrynosomatidae; genus Sceloporus; species Sceloporus undulatus. Next base: position 156,537,579 of record NC_056523.1, on the reverse strand, counting down.
GCACCCTTTGGGTTTGGTTGGTTAACCAATTACAAATCCATGTAGCAGTTACCTTGTCTAGCCCATATTTTACAAGCTTGTTTGCAAGAATGTCATGGGGAACCTTGTCAAAGGCCTTACTGAAATCAAGATATACTATATCCACAGCATTCCCTTCATCTAACAAGCTGGTAATTTTATCAAAAAAAGAGATTAGGTTTGTCTGGCATGACTTCTTTCTCTGAAACCCATGTTGACTTTTTGTGATTATGGCATTGCTTTCTAGATGTTCACAGACTCTTTGTTTAATTATCTGCTCCAGAATCTTTCCTAGTATTGATGTCAGACTAACTGGATGATAATTGTTAGGATCTTCTTTTTTCCCTTTTTTGAAGATGGGGACAACGTTTGCCCTCCTCCAGTCTGCTGGCACTTCTCCTGTTCTCCAGTTCTCAAATATTATTGCCAATAGTCACAGGATCTTTAGCCTCCTGTCCTCCCCAATCTACAATTCAGGAGATTACTACACACAGATTTTAAAGTTTTAAAGCTTCTTAAAAAGCTTTTTAAAAAAGACATCTTGGGTCCCACCTTGGGAGAAAGGCAGCAAATAAATAAAGTAAATAAATAAAACCATGATTATAGCCAGAAAAAAGTGGCTATCGCATGATAGTGCCTCTGACCGTAGCTGCTACATTCCCAAAGCATGGTAAGGGCATCCCTTTTCACTGATGGGGGAAACCTCCAGGTGTGCAACATTTCTGTTGATATTGGCAGTCACATGATGTCACAGTCCCCTCCTCTCCTCCTGTTCTACTCCCCCCTCGCTATTTCCAAGCAACCTGATTGCCCTTTTTTCTATTTTCTTTTCCTCTGCCCCCCCCCCAACAACTGCAATCATGGTAGCATAGCTCCAAAAATGTGTGAAATAGTTAAAATACAAAAATAATTTAATATGTAATAAAATAACTGAAACACATGCTGAGCAGGGAGGAAGGGTTAAGGGGGAGTCAGGAAGAGGGTGCAATGGCAAAAGTGGCATCAGTTGTGAGACTGCAAAGATGTGTGATAAGGGCTACTCAGAAACTGATATCTTTATAATTTTTAAAACTGATGCGCTTGCTGCAAGAACAGGACTCATGTGCAGTGGCATTACTAGGGTGTGTGGGGGGTGTGGGCTGCATCAGGTGATACCCTAAATAGAGGTTGACACCACTTGGCAAAAACAGGCAGTGGCATTCACCGGCTTCCCTTTTAAAATGCTTTAAGAGATTATTTGAGTGGGGTCAAACGCAGTGTTTTGCTCCAAATGCTCTCTCAGAGTCACAAGAGGAGCAATAATGCCTCTTTAGGTGTATATTAGGGAATACTTGGCCCTTTAAGATATATTTTCATTTCAACTCCCAGAAGATCCAGTTAGCATGGTCAACAGTAAAGGATTACAAGAGCTACTATAATCCAAAACATTTGGAGAGCCAAAGTCTCCCTATTCTTGTCTTGATGTTATGAAAGGCACAATGCTGCTACTGAAACGGCATTCTCTCCCACCTGTAGAATATATCACAGCAGATTGCCTTGGCACAATTATAGTATGGCTCCACTTTATATCAATGATTGGTTGACTGGGATAGAAAAATGCCTGAAGTGGTGATGCCATGGGGTTACAAAAGGTACATACAAGGCATATTACAAAAAGGTGAGAAATAGTAAATTAATATCTTTTTTTTAATGGCTTGTTTTCCCCTCTCCAAGTCACTTAAAATATTCTGAGGCCTGCAATCACAGCTTCTGAAAGGCTGGTATTGTGGCCATTCAGCTGTTCACAATATTCTCTCCCCTCACATCCTAAAATGATAAAAGCAGAGATTCATTTTTTTAATCCTCTGCTTCTCTTCATTGGATTTGTTACATGGACTCTGGTCCATACTGTACAGTCCTTCCTCCTTATCCACAGATTTTTTTATCCACAGATTCAAGCATCCATGGCTTGAAGATATTTTTAAAAAGGTATAAATTCCAAATAGCAAACCTTGGTTTTCCATTTTATATAAGAGACACCATTTTTCTTTTCCATTGTATGCAATGGGACTTGATCATCTACGGATTTTGTTATCCATGTGGGGTCCTGAAGCAAAACCCCAGTGGATAACAAGGGCTCACTTTACTTTCAAACATTTTCTTGTACTTTTTTCCATGTTGATGTTACTGTCATGGTTTATTTGAAAACAACAACAACACTGTTTCAATACCTTTCCTGATAATTCCTACCATGGGATTTGCCATTTTCAGAAACTCACAGGGAATCTTTTATAAGAAGAAAGTGCAATATACACACCATACAATGTTTCAATGGGATTCTACTTGGTATTTCTGATCACATGCCTACTTTCTTGTTCCCTTGCTCTCTCATATACTGACCCATGCTACTTTGAACTATGTATACTACCCCAAACATACTGAAAGCCCCCAATGGCCATTCTGTACTTCACAGTGAGCAGGCACGTTTGAGAACCATCTGGCTATGTCCCAGTAGACAGACACAAAATGATCAGAGCAGTGCTGAAATCTCTGGAGGACCCTTGCAGATCTCAGCACTGAAACCATCATTTGGCATCTGGCTTTGAGAAAATAGTCAGATACTTTTCCAAGCCTGCTTGCTTGCTGCAAGTAATGGAATGGATGGGGCTGGGCAGCTTCAGGGTCTTTTCAGTAAAGGGGGGGGGGGTGCTCTGGGTGCTGCAAAAGGAGGAAAGAAATACCAACCCCAGCACCTGAAAAATGGCACATGCATGCATAAAGGAATCTTATGTAATCACATATGGAGAGAGAGAAATCCCAGAGGTGCAAGCAGCATTCAGGAAAGGCAGAGGTTACTAGGGACCACATAGCAAACATATGAAGGTTAATGGAATGCATCAAGAAATTCCAATAGATTATAATTATAGCAAAGCCTTTGACTATATAGGTCATGAAAGGCTATGAAATGTACTTATTGGGACATGGGAGTGCCAACACCTGACAGTCCTGATGAGGAATCTGTACTTAGGACAAGAGGCTACTGTTCCAACAGAATATGGAGAAACAAAATGGTTCCCAATTGGCAAGGGGGTCAGGCAAGGCTGTATATTATCATTCTACTTGTTCAACCTGCATGCAGAAAATATCATATGAAAATCGGATTTAGACTCAGAAGAAGGAGGAGGAGTAAAGATAGGAGGAAGGAACATCAATAATCTAAGATATGTGGATGACACTATACTGCTAGTGGAAAGCATAATGAACTTGGAACAATTACTAAGGAAAGTGAAGGAAGAAAGTGCAAAGGTAGGCTTAATGTTAAACGTAAAGAAAACAAAAATAATTACTATGGAGGATCTAGGTAAAGTCAACCTAGACAATGAAGAAATCAAATTAGTTAAGGACTTCCCATGGTTGGATCACATATTGATCAGAACCAAGACTGCAATCAAGAAATAAGAACACTAGGAATGTGTAGTGCAGCAATGAAAGAACTAAACAAGTTCCTAAAGAGTACAGATATACAACTGGGCATTAAAGTTAGAATTGTCCAATCCATTGTATTCCCCATCACCATGTAGAGATGTGAGATCTGGACAGTGAAGAGAGCAAATAAAAAGAAAACCAACTCTTTTGAGATGGTGGTGCTGGAGAAGAGTGCTGAGAATATTGTGAACAGCCAAAAAGGCAAACAAATGGGTCCTTGAACAGATCAAGCCTGAACTCTCCCTGGAAGCCAAGATGATTAAATTGAGGCTGTTGTACTTTGGCCACATCATGAGAAGGCATGACTTATTAGAAAAGATAATTATTGCGCATTACAGACCACTCCTTTGGGGTGGCCTGTAGGCGCTCCTTTCCCCGCCGGATCGGGGCCTCAGCTGCCAGAACAGCAGCCTCTGGGGCCCCGATCCGCTGCTTTCCAGGCTATGGGGAAGTGGCAAAAGGCCACTTCCCTGCGGCCTGGAAAGGGGTGTCCTTGGCGCATCATGCCCCAAGGACACCCAACGGCAGTGGGGACAAGCAGAAAGGGGCCACTCGGCCCTTTTCTGCCTTGCATCGCTGGCGCAGCCGTCTAAAGGCTGCACCAGCGACGCAAATCCTGGAAGGAGCTCCGTTTCGGAGCTCCTTCTGGCACCGCGGAAACGGCGCTCTATGCGCCCTGGCGCAGTGCCAGTACATCACAACCGCGCCGCCTCATTTAGAGGCAGCACGGTAGTGATGTAGCAATGCGGCCCCCATGTGGAACATTTTGTATGGACTCGATCTGTACTAGGGTTACAGGCGTCCGGAAGGGATGTCCCTTTCTAACCCTAGTACGGACCCAGTCCGTACTATACGCTCGTCTGTAACGGGCCAGTGCTAGGAAAGGTAGAAGGCAGTAGAAAGAGAGGAAGACCACATGCAAGATGGCTCGACTCAATCAGGGAGGCAACAGGCCTGCACCTATAAGACCTAAGCAGAGCAGTGGAAAGTAGGGGGGCTTGGAGATGTCTCATCCATAGGGTCGCCATGAATCGAGGCTGACTCAAGAGCAGCTAACAACCACAGCAACACACATTTCACAATCTCAGCTCACAACAACAGCCAATTTCCTTCGGGTTGCTCATCTCCTCGCTACCCCATGTGGACCTATGTTCTATAAGACAGGCTTTAATTTACGTGTCTAGACTGAAAGCTAGTTTTGTGAGACTCTTGTCAGGAGATATTTAAGGCTGCCATTACAACGTAAGTCATGCACCAGCTGATGCATGTTGTTGTCTACAGAATGGGCCATGCACAAATTGGCTATATTACAGGCTGCCCAAAGAAGGACAGAGAATGGGGATGGAGTTTCAGCTGTCAGGAGACAGAGAAAAGAGAGGGAGGGGAATAACAGGAAACATCAGGAGGTAAAACACACATTGATCTGGTCTCAAAAGCTTTGAGAGCAGGTGGTTGCTGGATAAGGCAGGTAATGAAGTTTCCTGGAGAAAAAAAAATATGTACACAAACTGTAAATGGCTGCATCAGCCAATTGATGTTTGGCACCCTGGGAGTTGAGACCTTACACAAGTGTCTGACCACATGTTGCTATTCTGCACATGTTTCCTCTTGAGTTAGCTTTTCAGAAGGCAGTACTCTGCCAGAAAATAACACTGACCAATGTTTGTTTGGATGTTACAATACACAATGATTTGTTGTTCATCTGAATGTGCCTTGGTCCTGTGTGTTTCCTTTTTCCTCCCCTCCTTCAGCACGGCTACAGGGTATAGTAGTAGATAAAAAGTGTTGTTTTTTAAGTTAATTGCAGTTTAGCTTGCATCCTAGTCCCAAACTATGGTTTGTTGAAATGTGGCAAGTTTGTTTGCAACTGGTTTGTTTCAGTATTGCAGGGTTAAGAGAAATCATTTTCCAGGTGGAGTCTCTGTTTGTATGTGCCTTCAAGTTACCTGTTAAACTCATGGCAACTCCATGAATTCCTTTTTAAAAACTCTCTTTATTGATTTTCCATAAAAAACAAAAAATAATGTAGCCACATTTCTTATCTTTGTTTATACATAAGCTTTCTTAACTTCCGTGTCTTACATTTCCCCGTCTAGATTTATCCCCAACAAATACATCTTAGCATATAATAAAATACAACCTATTCATTCAGACTGAGTGTTTTTACATATTCTTACATATTCTCTTTTATCCCCCATGAATTACTTAAATACTTTGTCACAGGTTTCCATTCTCTTTCCCAATAATCTGTTGACTTTCTGTTATTTCAATGTTAATTTATCTATCTCTTTTTGTTCTAAAATTTTCCCTATCTACTCCTCTATCATAGGTATTTTTTCCACTTTTCAATATTTAGCCAATGTGATTCTGGATGCGGTTACTAGATATAAGACCTTTCTGCAATGTATTTTCTCTTTATCTGCTCTTAAAACAAAGGTCATATTAAGAAGGTATAGCTCAGGAGTACATGGGAATTTCTAGTCTAAGATCTCTTGTATTGCTTTATGCATTTTACCCCTCACATTTTTAACTTTTGGACATGACCACCAAACATGATGGTATGACCCTATTTTTGTCTGGCATTTCCAACAATTTGTCTCCTGTAGTCCATACATTCTCGCTATTCTCAGGGGTGTATAATACAACCTGTTAACAACTTTCAAATAATTTTCTTTAAAATTCTTTGAACTTGTAAATTTACATTATTGTTCCCAAGCCTTTTCCCAATTTTCAAATAAAATAATATGCCCTAATTCTTGGGCCCATTTTGTCACTGCTTCTGTCACAATTTACATTTCTAATTCTCTTTGTAGCAGTAACTTATACATCTTAGATACTTTCCCCAAATCTTTGTCCCATATGATTTTATCCAGATAGTTTTGTTGAATTTTGAATTTTCCTTTTGTTATATCTTCTTTAAATTTTGAGTTGATCTGGGAATATTCAAACCAGTGTATTATTCTTCCCCTGCTTTCTAATTCCTCTTTAGGTCTTATCTTTATTTTTCCCTGTGGGCCTATTGTCAATATATCCCTGTATTGTAGCCAGCTATCTTTATCTTTCGGCCTCTGAGGGAGAGAGTAGGCTGGCCCAGTTCCATCAGGGGCTGGCCTGAAGAAAGAGGCTCCTCCCTCCCTAACTGTCATCTTTCGGCCTCTGAGGGAGAGAGAAGGCTGGCCCAGTTCCATCAGGGGCTGGCCTGACGAAAGCTTGCTCCTCCTCCCTAACTGTCATCTTTCGGCCTCTGGGGGAGAGAAGCTGGCCCAGTTCCTCAGGGGCTGGCCTGAAGAAAGAGGCTCCTCCTCCCTAACTGTCATCTTCGGCCTCTGAGGAGGAGAGAAGGCCGGCCAAGTTCCATCAGGGCTGGCCTGAGAAAGAGGCTCCTCCCTCCCTAACTGTCATCTTTCGGCCTTGAGGAGAGAGTAGGCTGGCCCAGTTCCATCAGGGGCTGGCCTGAAGAAGAGGCTCCTCCCTCCCTAACTGTCATCTTTCGGCCTCTGAGGCGACGAGAGAAGGCTGGGCCCAGTTCCATCAGGGGCTAGCCTGAAGAAGGAGGCTCCTCCCTCCCTAACTGTCATCTTTCGGCCTCTGAGGGAGAGAGTAGGCTGGCCCAGTTCCATCAGGGCTAGCCTGAAGATAGAGGCCCCTCCCTCCATAACTGTCATCTTTTGGCCTCTGAGGGAGAGAGTAGGCTGGCCCAGCATCATCAGGGGCTAGCCTGAAGAAAGAGGCCCCTCTCATCCTTCAGCCTGTGAGGGAGAGAATAGGCTGGCCCAGCTCCATCAGGGCTAGCCTGAAGAAGAAGAGCCCTCCCTCCGGTCCATCTGCCTTGGTCCAGGCCTCAGAAGGAGAGAAGAATACTGGACCTGATCCCCTCCCCCCACCATTCCCTTCTCCTTTTGTGTCGTGTCTTTTAGATTGTAAGCCTGAGGGCAGGGAACCGTCTATTATCCCCTCTGTTGTAAACCGCTCGGATTCCCAGTGATTGGGCGGTATATAAATAAAACTTATTCTTATTCTTCTTATTATTATTATCTACCCCCTAACGAAAGAAAGCTTCCTGTGTTGAAATCCACAATGGGATACCATTATAAAAATTTTCCTTAATTATTTTCCATATTTGCAGCTGTGGTTTTCTTGTCGTATGGTTTTTGAATTCTCTGTCGTTTGTCTCTTTGCTATATCCTATATACGCATGCCATCCATATTTTATCTTAACGGCTTCTAAGTCTTTTATATTCTTTTTATCTAATTTTATCCAATTTTGGATCCATAACATAGCACATGCTTGGGAATATACTGTAATTTTATATTCGGTAAAGCACTACCTCCCTTATTTGTTTCTTTTTTTTAGTGTACTCCATTTAAATCTGGCCTTTTTGCCCTCCAGGCAACCCCATGAATTTCATAGGGTTTTCTTAGGCAAGGAATACTCAAAGGTGATTTTGCCAGTTCCTTCCCCTGAAATATAGCATACAATGCTTGGTATTTATTGGCAGTCTCCCTTCCAAGTACTAACTAGGGCCGACTTGTTTAGCTTCCAAGGTCAGACAGGATCTGGTGCCTTTAGGCCAAATTCTAGGTTGACACATAACATTAAATCATGGTTATTTATAAGGAGAAACAGAAATTTCAAACTTCTCATGGCTGCACTGGATAGGAAAAAAGAGGGGAGCTAACCAGGCTGAGGAGGATCGTGGCAACACGTAGCCTGCAATTACATTTCTATGCAGTTGCTGGCATATTTTATTATGATTGATACTGTTGCCCCCTAGTGGCACAAATTGTTGTTTTCTCCTTTACACTGGTTGTTTTTGTACTTTAAATTGCCTTCTGTGACCTAGAAGTTTCAGTTCCTGGCTTGGGATGATGAGGTTTGTTATCTAAGGGTGCATCTACACTGTAGCAATAATGCAGTTTGACACCGATTTAAGTGCTGTATCTCCCTCCTGCAGAATCTTGGGATTTGTAGTTTTGTGAGGCATCTGCACTATTTGGCAGAGAAGGCTGAAGACCTTGTAAAACAACAGATCCCAGAATTCTGAATTGATGGCTATTGGGAGAGAGGATAATTACTGGAATCTTCTCCGTTAATGAAGGGGACCTGAGGTGGGTGAATGTCACATCCCCAAAATCCTCTTTGGAAGAAGAACTTCTTCAGGAGGCCTGTAGTAAAATGCATCTTCCCCCAACCTGGACAGGTGTTGTTGAGAGTGGGCTTGGGCTGCTCATTCTGGTCTTTGGATTGGTAGAGTTGAGCAGGCACCCAAAGTCCACAGCAAACAAAGCAGCAGAGGCTTTCAATTATTTATAAAGGGGTGGGGGAGAGGAAAGGAAGAGTTACTTCCTTGGGCCCGAGTTACTTGAGGGAGCGCCTCTCCCTACATAATCCGCCCCGCACACTCAGAACAACAGGCAAATATCTATTGGAATATCCTAGGGTGAGATTGTCTGCAACTCACCAATGAGCATTTACATCTACTGCTCCTGCATGTTGGAATGGACTCCCTGAGGAGATTCGTCTCAGTTCTTCCTTGGAAGCCTTTAAGAAAGCGTTGAAGACTCACCTATTCCGCTTGGCATATCCCTCTGATCCTTCATAGAGATAATTATCCTCCTACCCCACCATCCTCCAATGTTATAAGTATCTGTGATGTTAATTTGTAATTATGAGATTGTAAAATGTGAAATTGTGAGCGTTCAATATGTTTTAATAGGATGTTTTTATACGAGGTTTTTAGTGGAATGTTTTTATTGTATATTATGCTGTAATACGATGTGTTGTACATCTGTATTCGCCTGTGAACCGCTTTGATCTCCTAGGAAAGGCGGTATAAAAATAAAGATTTATTATTATTATTATTATTATTATTATTGTATAAATAATTAGTTTTGTATTAGTATGCAAATAATTTTGTTTTGCATTATTCTAGGGGAAAGCCTGATTTTGCAAAGGGGTGCCTATTTTTGCTTTAACTTTGATATATCATCCATAAGGAAATTTAAAAGCAGCTTGTTCATGATATAATTGGGAAAGAGCAACTACTGATCCTGTTACTGCTGGAACAAAAATTTCAGCTTAATAATGTAAGTAAAGGATTTCTCAAATTACAGATCTGAGCCAAAGCTACATCACAATCTGCCCCCAAATATAAATTTAAATAAAAGACCCGGAATTAAAGAGTTATTTGGCCAAATCCGTCTATCCTTCCCGCTTCTTCCAGCAGTCCAGAGGAAACAAGCTCAGAGGAATTTATGACTATTTCCAGCGATCTGTTTAAATTGTGAATGTATTTGCAAAGTTATTTGTCTACATTAAGTTACATTTTGGTACTGATTATAATAATGTTTAGTCCTTATTGGGCTGAAAGGTAAGTAATTGTGTATGTATAAGCCTTCAAGGTGCCTGTCAATTTAGACTGACCTTTTGAATTTCATAGGGTTTTCTTAAGCAAGGAATACTTAGAGGTACTTTTGCCAGTTCCTTCACCTGAAATATAGCCCACCACACCTGGTATTCATTGGTGGTCTCCCATCCAAGTACAGTGCACCTGCGTCATACGCAGGTGCACTATACAGTACGTGGCTTTCTATTTACACTGAAAGCTGCGCAACAGAAAAGGTAATGGCTCATGCCTTATGGTATTTGCTGGAACGGATCCTCCGAGTAAGGAAAGAGTGCACTGTACTTAACCAAGGTTGATCCTGCCTAGCTTCCAATATCAGATGGGAGCTGGTGCCTTTAGAGTATTTAGATAATTATGCAAACAAATTAATAATAGGGTTTTTTTTTTTTGCATCTTTGCAATGAGATGGTGTATGATGGGAGAGGGGAAGAATATATTATTGTTTTTAGCAATAAGGAAATAGTGATTTATCATTGCAATGGGTTGGTGGAAAGGGCTAAGCCTCTCACTCCTTCAGTGAACCTCTTACAGATTGTGCCTTTGTCACTGCTAATACAAGCCCTACATGGCTTGGGCCCGAGTTACTTAAGGGAATGCCTCTCCCTTCACAATCTGCCCCACACTCTCAGAACATCAGGGAAGAGATTATTGGAATATACGAAAACTAGATTAATTACAACTTCCCTTAAAGCATTTACAGCCGCGGCCCCTAAACTATGGAACATCTTACCGGAAGGGATCCGTCTTATTACCGCCTTAAAAACCTTTAAGAAGGCACTTAAGACGGATCTCTTCCAGCGGGCCTATCCATCTGACCTTCCATAGCTGATCTCAAAGAACACTTCCACTTCTGACTTTGATAGCATGGAAAACATACAACGATTTGGTCCTTTTAGTGATTGGTAATAGTTTTGTTGTTTGTTCTATTGAGTGTATTTTTAGATAATACTGTATCTTGTATTTTATTGTTGATTTTATTCTCTGTTGTAATCCCTCCTCCTTTTTAGCACCAGTGAAACAGTAATCTATTCCCTGCCCCTTATTTTGCAGGGTGGGGCATCCTAGGGCTCTACAGGGCACCCCAGGGCTCTACTAGTGGCTCTTATGTGCTCTGTGATCTCACAACCTTGAATACCTTTGGGGGTGCAGAGGTAGTGCTCAGAATGGCTTTTCAAAGATATAGCATCTAGTTGTAGCTCTGATGCTTATGTTAAATTAAGGCAGTTTTCCATCCATCTCTTGCTGGAGTAGTAGACAATATAGAGCTATTTTCCTGATTCAACAGTATGAGACTTTACTGCCTGAAGTGAAAATTGTTAGTGGACCCATCACTCCGATATAACAAATCTCTTACAAACACACAATGCATTCCCCCCCCCTTTCCAGCTCACACAACTTGGTTTTACACAATGAAGATGTCCGATAACCTTTTACAAATAAAAGTAACTCAATTAACATCTTCCTTTATTCCACTGCTCAGATCTGGGCCTTTGTGGTTTATCTTTATTAGTGCTCCAGATCCTTGTGGCGATTTCACAAGCTACAAGAATAATAAAATTTAAAGTAAGTATTCCAGCGCTAAGTAATGCCCTTTCATAACACTGACAATGTAACACTTGCATGTCACAAACAATTAAATTTCTTTGTTGCAAGTACACAGTTGTCATACTGCATCTTCTATCAAAAGTTAATACAAGCATTTCCAAATACACATCTATCTGTTTTTGTCCCCTAACCTTTCTCTCATCAAAAGAATGGCATTCTCCAACCTTATGCAAAGAGACACACATACACAGCATGAGCACAGGCTAACCTGCTACACCTTCTCTTGCCTGGCCTCCTGCCATCAGGCTGCAGAAGCACAATAAATATACTGTACATGTGGTGTCCTGAGCTTACGGGCTTGTGCATGTATTTTCATAAACTGATTTATGAAACCTGAAAACTGCTAAGACCTATTACAACAGCAAACAAAATATGACCCGTAGCAAAATAAAATAAGAGCTCATTTGGTGAAAGCAAAAATACCCCCCCTCCAAACTATGAACAAGTTAACATGGGGGTTGTAAGGAAATGTAGTAGTGTGGAGTAAGTCCCTGTTCACTCTTTCAGCCAGCCAAGCCCTCTCCCAGGAGATTTTATTCAATACTCCTACATGTTCTTTTGTCATCTCTGCCAACAATCAGTTAGTGTTTGATGGCTACTAAGCATGCCCAGTGCTCACAGGGCTGTTTTGGAAGCTCTTCTCTAGGGATTTCCTCTAGCATTTCTGGAAGTGTTGGGCTTTCCTCGGATCTGCAGCTATTCTCCTCTTGTACATGGATGGCAGAATTTTGAGTACCTAAGCACTAATATTCAGCTCTGAACATCAGTAGCAGAAGAAAAAAGCAGGACCTGCATCAAAATGTTGCTCTCTGGAATTCTGCCCTGGACTGGGGAGGAGGGGGGAGGTACACTTCCTTCCCTGAAGTGAGGCTGCAAGACCTCCAAAATGAAACTGGAAATGGCCAAGGGTTCACTTCCAGGTAGCCTTGAGCAAGTGCCATGCTCTCAGCCTGACGGGAAGGCAATAGCAAATCTCCTTTGAACAAGAAACCCCATGATAGGATTGCCTTAGGGTTGCCTGAAGTTGGAAACAACTAGAAGGAACACAACAACAATAAAGTGAAGTCAAAGGCTTTCGTGGTCAGCATCCATAGTTTTTTGTAGGTTTTTTTCACACACACACACACACACACACACACACACTGTGTGACCCTGTGTAGGGAGGAATGATATCCACTACATCAAGGACTCAGCTCACTTCATAGGAAAAATCAACAACCTCGAACTTAAACGCAGAGGCATACTAATCAGCTTTGATGTGGTCTCCTTGTTCACCAAAGTCCCCATAATGGACACCACGGCACTCATCAGGCAAATTTTTCTGGAAGACAGCACAGCCCTGTTCGAACATTGCCTCACCACAAGCTACTTCCAGTGGGACAATCCATTCTGAAAGCAGAGAGATGGGGTAGCCATGGGAAATCCTCAGAGCCCTGTTATAACAAACTTTTACATGGAACACTTTGAAAAGCAAGCCCTGGAAACAGCACCAAAAAAAGCTCACAACATGGTTCTGATATGTGTATGACACTTTCACCATTTGGAGCCATGGAGAAGAAGAACTGGCTGTGTTTCTAAAACATCTGAACAACATCCACGCAAACATCCAATTCATGCAGGAAAAAGAAAAGGAAGGAACATTGCAATGCTTGGATGTCCTGGTCTCCCACAAACCAAACCAACATTTGGGCCACACAGTATACAGAAAACCTACAGACACAGGCAGATACCTGCACAAGAACTCTAACCATTACCGAGGACAAAAAAACCCCACAATAAAAACACTGGTAGACCAGGCAAAAAGGATATGTGAACCCCACTTCCTGGAAGATGAATTGAAGCACCTAGACTGGGTTCTACAGACATCAGAAGAACTGCCAGACCCAGAAAAACTCAGAGGAGTGAAGACAAACAACCACCCAAAGGGAAGGTTAATTTTTTTAAAATACATCAAAGGAGTCACAGGCAGAACAGGCAGAAATACAACCTCCAAATGGTTTACAAACCAATCCAGCAAATGCTATGCTCAGCAAAGGACAAGAGAGACCCTCTCACAGTCATAGGAGTTTACTGCATACCATGCAGCTGCAGACAAGTCTACACAGGGACCACCATTTGTAGTGTTCAAACATGAATCAAGGAACATGAGAGAGACTGCAGACTGGATCAGCCAGAAAAATCAGCAGTAGCAGAACATGTTATAAACCAGCCTGGGCATAAAATGCTATTTGAAAATACTGTACTGAAATTCTAGACCATGCAAGCAGCTATCAGGTCAGAATGTTCAGGGGAGCCATTGAAATCCACAAACACCAAGACAACTTCAACAGGAAAGAAGAAATCCTTAAAGTTTGCAAAGTTTGGCTACCAGTCCTGAAAAACACTAAAATCAAAACCCAGCAAAATGCAAATGAAAAAAAACCCCACCCAGGGTCAGGGGTTTTCCCATCAGGCAATGGATCTGTAATTAAGTAAACACTAATCCTCTTTGCACATCCTCCCACCCTGGGGCCTTGACATTCAACAACAGAACAATACACAGATTAACATGGAAATCACTCCTCCCTACCCAGGGTCACACAGAATATATGTATCTCACTCACTTCCATGCCATCATTCTCTGAAAATGCCAGCCACAAATGCTGGCGAAACAGGAATAAACTCTTCTAGAACATGGCCACACAGCCCGAAAAACCCACAAAAAACTAACAACAGCAAATCTTCTGTGACCCACATATTTCTCTAACTTCCTTTATTCCAGTCCACCTCACACATTCATTTTCCATTTTGCACCCCCTTCATTGATCATCATACATACTGGGCATACTTCATCCTCACTGGGCTTCCTCTGGTGGGGTGTCTCCGTTTAATTCTCTGAAAGAGATTTAAACTTCTGCAAACCTTAAGGTTCCACTGAATCAGCTGCTACGTTCCCTTTGGGTGTACCATTTCTGCCGTGAACAAGCTGTCATTTGGAGAAGCAAAATCACCATCTTTTAGCTGAACTTATCAATCTCCCTGACTATGAAGCAACTGACATTGAGCCACATTAATCCATAAAATCTTTCCGTAATAACTACTGTAAAGTACTTGCTTTCTAGCTTCAGATTAGAGGCTGATTTTCCTTAACTATTGGGTGGCTGCCATCTGCCTAGCAATTTTAACAAAAACAGAGAGACGTACTTTGTCTCTGTTGGTTATCATGAGCATAGAGAACCTAAAGCTTCCCTGTTCTTTCACTAGTCAAACCAATTACAGCTTCTAATGTCCTCTTGAAAAATTGCCACTGTATCTTTGCATGGGAAAAGGAGAAAGGATCATTATATGTATCTAACCCTTGCTCATCCTAGCATCCTCAAATTAAGAGTGTGCGATCTACTGAATGAACTGGTCCCTTTCATGTGTGCCCTACTACATTTTGTATTCATCATCATCTTTGGCTGCTCCCAGGCAATGAGCAAATCTGGGTCCTTCTGAAAAGTTTCTCATCTTTCAAGGAAAGCACATTATCTGGGTTTCCTTTTGGTGAACCGAGATCAAGAAACTCTGGATTCAGTGGGGCAGCCAGTCAACAGCTCATAACACATTCTGAGAGTACTGACTACAGTCTTAAAACTGAGTTTATGCCTCTGATTATTCTGCAAGTTTTAGTTACATAGAATAATAGAATCATTGGGTTGGAAGACACCCCAAGGGCCATCCTGTCCAACCCCCCTGCCATGCAGTAATATACAATCAAAGCACCCCCGACAGATGGCCATCCAGCCTCTGTTTAAAAACCTACAAAGAAGGAGACTCCACCAGTATCTGAAGTAGTGTGTTCCAGTGTCAAATACCTCTTATCATGAGGACGTTCTTCCTAATGTTTAAGAGGAATCTCTTTCCCAGTGGCTTGAATCCACTGCTCCATATCCTAGTCTCTAGAGCAGCAGAAAATAAGCTTGCTCTGCCCTTAATATAACATTCCTTCAAATATTTAAACATGGCTATCATGTCACCCTTAATTTTCTCTTCTGAAAGCTAAACATACCCAGTTTCCTAAGCCACTCCTCACAGGGTATGGTTTCAAGACCTTTCACCATTTTCATTGTCCTTCTCTGGAGTACAACCTCCAGTTTGTCCACATCCTTCTTGAATTGTGGTGAGCAGAACTGGACACAATTTTCCAGGTGAGATCTAACCAAGTAGAATAGAGAGCTACTATTATTTCTCTCAGTCTAGACACTATACTCCTATTGATGCAGCCTAGAATTGAATAGGCTTTCTTAGCTGCCAGATCAACATTGCTGACTGATGTTCAGTCTATGGTCTGCTAAGAGTCCTGGATTCCTTTCACATGTATTGACAACAAACCAGGTGTCACCCATCCTATATCTGAGCATTTCATTTTTACTGCCCAAGTGTTGTATTCTACATTTCCCTCTACTGGGATTATTTTGTTAGTTTTGGCCCAGCTTTCTAATCCTTGAAGGCTCTATACCAGGCCCCTATAGCTACCCACCCCTCTAAATTTTTTAATTTGGGCCATTTTGTTAAGCGCATTTTGAATTCTGATCCTGTCCTTTGAAATATTGGCTATCCCTCCTAATTTAGTGTCATCTGCAAATTTGATAAGCATGCCTTCTATTCCATCATCCAAGTCATTGATAAAGATGTTGAATAGCACTGAGCCCAGGACAGAACCCTGTTAGATGAGGAAGAGACTCATCCCACCAGGTGATGCCTATTATATCATATTTGCTTTGCTGTGCTAAGAGTTCAAGTTCATCCCGTTAATTTCCCATGCTGTGTGCAATGGCATATAGAGACATCCAAGGCTTTGGGCCATTTCCCCTATATGACTTTTAAATGTTTTTTTTACCCACCATTGGCTTCTTCTGCTATTTGCCTTGATCTCTGTATAACATTTGTGCTATTATCTCCAGCACTTGATGAACTCTTGCCCTCAAGAATAATGTGGCATAGTGGTTTGAATGTTGGACTACAACTCTGGAGACCAGGGTTCGATTCTCAGCTTGGCCATGCAATTCACTGGGTGACTCACATTCTCTCAGCGTCAGGGGAAGGCAATGGCAAACCTCCTCTGAACAAATCTTGCCAAGAAAAACCCACCTTAGGGTCATCATAAGTCAGAAATGATTTGAAGGCACGTAACAACACCCCCCCCCCCCATATAACACAGTTTAAAGCCCTTCTGATCAGATCGTCCAGAGTCTTATCAAAAATGTCCCTGCCAATTACTGTAAGGTGCAACCCATCCCACTAAGGAATCCAAATGGTTCTCGGCAGCACCATCTGAAGAGCCAGTTGTTCACCTCCACTATTTTACTTTCCTTTCCTGGGCTGTGCCCTTCCACTGGAAGGATAGATGAAATAATTACCTGTGCATCTAGACTCTTCATCTTTCTATCTAGAGCCTTATAATCCCTTTTGATATTCTGAAGGCTGGGCCTTGCAATATCATTGGTTCTCACTTGGACCAAAAGGAAGGGATAATGGTCAGTGGGCTTGATGAGTCTTGTAAGCCTCTATTACATCACAGATTTTTGCCCCAGGAAGACAGCACACATCTTGAGACATCTTGTTAGGCCCATAAACTACTGCTTCTGTACCCTTCAGCAGGGAGTTTCCTACCACCACCACCACACATCTCCTCTGAGGTCTGGCAGAGGCCATTTCATGTGCTGAATTTTCCAAGGTTTCATGCACATTCTCTGAAGATTGATACTGCCACTCCTCTTGCTTCCTCTCATCATTACTGATGAGGGAGAGAACTTCATTTTGATTCTGCAGTTCCAAACTCACAGATTGATCCCTGGTTATTCTACTTCTATTGCCTCCAACTATCTCCTGTGTAAAGGAAATGACCTCCTCTCCAGAGACATCCCCTGTATGTTTCTCAACCAGGACAGTGTGCTTCATTCTGTCCAAGAAATCCTCATGCTCTAATATGTTTCAGAGTGGATACATGGGTCTCAGGTTTCTGGACCTTGTCTTCTAACAGGAGAACCAATTTGCATTAAGAGCAGGTGAAGTTACTGACATCCCTCGGCAAGAACACAAACATACCACACCTGTTACAGTTGACTACAGCACCTCCCTCACAGTCCATATTCAGTGTTCTTAGGTAGGCACTGAAACAGAACTCAGGGCCTCCCCCTCTCAAAACTCCCCCACCAAACACCCATGTGAAACACCCTATTGGCTGCACTACCCTTGCTAACCTTTTTAATGTCTTTCAGAATTCTCTTGCACCCTTAACAAAAACAAAATAAACAAACAAAAGAGCTAATTATGGGGTTGGTAATCTTTAGGTGGAAAGAACTGGGAAAACTGCCTGTGAATATTCTTTGCCTATAAAAACCCTGTAACATTCATGGGGCTGCCATAAGTTAACCAGAAAATTGAAAGCACAGACGCCCCCAGAGAGAGGGTAGCTGGTGGCATCATAGAGGTCACAAGGGCCTTTCAGTCTAGCTCCCTGCCAAGCAAATTTACTGACCATGTTTACTGAGGATACCCTATTGCTTAGGGTGATTAAAATAAAAAACAAAATGCCAAAAGAATATCTTCAAATTGAAGGGAAAGATCATATTATGGCAAATATAGATGAATGTATCCAAGCATAAAATGATATACCCTAAGGCACATTTAAAAAATAAATAAATCCCAGCTCCACGGATAGACTGATGGGCTCTGAGGTGGCACTGACTGATCAGGAAAGGGAAAGGGTGGGCAGTTCAATGAAAACATTGACCTGAATCCCATTGGTTAGTCCTTATTAGAATAGACCTAGTGAGTCTATTGATAACTAGTGAATCAACACATAAATAAATCCCAGGACTGACCCTTCTTAGCTTCAAAGATCAGTTGGGATCTGGTGCCTTCAGGGTATTTAATGTAATGTAATTATGTCTTTGTTTTTGGTAAAAGGGGTAACTGACAAGACACTGGTTATTTTGATCCAATTACTCCCAAACTCTGTGTCATAGAATGGGGATTATCACGTTAGCCTTACCATCCCTGAAATGTGGTTAAATCATCCATAAAGCATGTGGGTGTGATAGCCAATTGTGCTGGCCTCCCTTGATTTAATTGTCATTGAGGCATCCCACTCCTCTTCCATCATCAAAGCGTTTGCAGAGCAGCCATTTTTCAACAACGGGAACTTCCTTTATTGTAGAAATGGCTGCTCCGTGAATGCTTTGATGGTGAGAGAGGTGAGGGGACACTTTAGTGATGCTTCAGAAGTGCAGCCAGGTATCACACCTTTGCACTTCTGGAGCGTTTTGCCGGAGATTTAAGCATGGTAAGTCTCTGTGTGATAATCCCAATAGAGTTAGAAGAGACCACAAGAGCCATCCAGTCCAACCCCCTGCCATGCAAGAATACACCATCAAAACACTCCCAATGGATTTAAAAACTTCCAAGGAAGGAGACTCCACCACATCCCAAGGGAGTGTGTTTCACTGTTGAACAGCTCTTAGTGTCAGGACGTTCTTCCTAATGGTGAAGTGGAATCTCTTTTCCTGTTGTTTCCTGTTGTTCCAGGTGCTAATCTCTGGAGTTGCAGAACACAAGCTTGTTCCATCCTCAACATGACACCTCCTTCAAATATTTAAACAGGGCTATCATATTACTTCTTATATTTAAACAACTTGGTTGTTGCAGTATTCTTTTTTGCTTATAGCTGGTTTGAAGCTACTATACATAATTGAAAGTCTGCTTTTAATTCAGTGCCTTGTTTTGAGGTAAATTTTGATCAGGACCCACATGTTTGGTAAAGTATGGTTGCAGATGCTAATGTGATGCCCAGATGTTATTGTCTTAGTAACCCAAAATTATTTCCTCCATGCCCTCATAATAACCTTTTATTAATAATATGGAATTGGCTGGCTGTCCTCTCCACCTGGTTTTGTGAAACTCTAGGTCTGAATTCAGAACCTCAGAACCCAGCTGAATCTTCTCTCTTTGCCTTCTCTCCTTTCTCAGAAAATGCATTCCTCTTTTTAATGTTGGAATTCTGACCCCAAACTGTCTGATCTGCCTTGTACACCCATTTCTAATTCTGATATGCTCCTTTCTGAGATATTTTATTTCACCGGATCTATCAGATCTTTGCAAAGGAGGTGGGAAGGAAGTCTTCTCTCATTTTCTAGAATGAAATCTTCTTTAGAACCTTTCCTGCATCCTAGCCTCACTGACAGAAACTGTTTTATCTTCATTCCTCTTCACGCTTGCTTCCCTCCCATTTTAAAATACCCTTACACTTCAAACACTTTTTAAACACCTTCCTTTGACTTTGTCTGTACTGTTTGCATTGTAGAATGATGAAACACAACTTCAAGATGTCTCTTGTCCTGCATACAGGCTTACAGCTGCCTGTCATCTCACCACCGCCCAGCTCTCCAAACTGTAAATTGGCTGGAGCTAGCAGGGGGTGATTATTTTTACATTTTTTTTACATCTCTCAACTTAGGTTCTTTGCTAGGATTGCTTCACTGTCAGTCTACCTGCTCTTTCCAAATCAATTGTCCCCCTCTGTTGGTTTTAATTCTCACAAACATAATTTTACCTCCTTGGGCTAAATACTTTGTGATCCATCTCACTCACAGGGACAATTCACCATCTGGCAACATGTCACAGGGAACAAATAGTGATATGGACAGCTAGCATCTGCACCAGAGGTGGTCAAATTGCACCCTCAGCTTGTATTAGAAATGGCTTAAAAAAAAGAAAGAAGCTGAAATCTTTCTTCAAAGCTTGGAAATGCAGTGTCAATATTCCATTTCCCAAGAAGCAATGGTGTGTTCTGCCCCAAGAGAAAGAGAAAACGTCCTCCTTCCTTCTCCCTGAGGTTGGAACAATGTCATCAGAGAAGTTTACAGGGAGAATGGTTGGGGAGGATCAGCTGCTGGGCTGGATTAACATGGTACTGTTTTTCCACCCTGGATTAAAACCCAACTAAATTACCATGTGGTCTAGGGGCCACCTTGCTCACCCTGTGACAAGCCACACATTGTAGTAAGCCCAATGTCATTTCTAATCACATGGAAGGTGCCTCCACATTTCATGTATTTCCTTTATAGGTGGGACTCTAAGGCAGCTGGCAGGCTTATTCAGGTTAAAATGGATTCTGCTTTAAAGGAAAGAGAGAGACTTTTTTAAAATCAACCTAACACTTACACTCCAAAGCAGTTATTTTAGCTCTTAATGTGATTGCCAGTTATTTGAGACCTACATTGGATTTCTGCTACTCACATCTAGAATATCAGTGGAACTTACACAAATCATGAATTACTGCACAAACTGAAGGTTCAGTGGGTCTGGAGAAGGCAATTGGATTTAGGCCTTAGAATGGAAAATGACTGTATTTTGTATTTTTTTGTTTATTTATTTATTGCACTTATATCCTGCCTTTTTCCCAAAATGGGATCCAAGGTGGCTGTTGTGTATTTTGAATGTGTACCTTCCAATCATGAATAGTACCTTATGGCTGAAATCGTACAGATGCATACATGGCAACAACCACAGGCCAAAATTTTACTTTACTTGGATTATCAATCTGCAAAGGGATTTTGTAGCATCTTTGAGACTAACTCTGTGGAAGAGGTTGTAGCATAAACTTTTACAGACTGGGTTTACTCTCTCTCAGAATCCTCCAGCCAGCATGTGCCAACTGATGGCTTCTTTGCCAGTGGGTTGGAGAATCTGCTCTAGGTTTTAGCCTGAACTTTACAGGAGCCATCAAAGCCAGTGAACATTTTTTTTCAATACCTTGGTGACCTCCAAGTTTGCTTTACATTCCAGAGAGAATTTGCCAGCCCTGCTGAGGTAGAAGCCCCCTAATAACACTGCTTGAAAAATAACTTTTCTGACCCCTGAGGAAAACTATCAGAAAAATAACTCCTTAAAAATTAATCTTAGGAAAATGAAAAACAAGCTAGCCAAATGTGGATGTCCAGTTGAGTTCTTTGCATATCCAGTCAGAAGCAGCCATCATTTACTTCAGCAGGACTTTTCCAAGTGAAAACATGAAGACTCCTTTAAGTCTTTTACAACTTTGTGAGACTGAAATATTTTCACACATCCATTTCTGATGCCTAGGCTGTGCCCATTTACTGTTTAGCAGATAGATCAAATATTTATCTTTTTAGTAGATAGACCAAATATTTACAGAAAACTTTAATGTATATACTCAATGTATTTTTGTAAATATTATGTAAATACTCAATGTATGATTTCAAACTTGTGTAAAAATTGACCTCAAAATGTTATTTTTGTTGTTGTTCTTATATGCCTCCAAGTCATTTACAAATTATGGTGGCACTAAAATCATGGGATTTTCTTGGCAAGATTTGTGCAGAGGGGGTTTGCCTTTATCTTCCTCTGAAGCAGAGAGAGTGCAACTTAGCCAGTGGCTTTCCATGGCTGAGCAGGAATTTGTATCCTGGTCTCCCAGAGTCCTAGTCCAACACTCAAACCACTATGCCATGTTGGTTTTCTGACCTCAAAATACTGTCATGGAAAATTATGACCCCCAGCACACCATAGGACACTGCAAACAGTTCTCCAAACCCATTTTTATTTCCTCAAATCTTGTTTCTGGCCATTAAGGATACCCAGATATCTGTACTTTGTCAGTCTATTTGATATTTAAAAAATCCAGAAGCATCCAACTTTGTCTGATGAAACTTTTTTAAGTGGGCAGTCACCCTGCTAGATGAAGCATTCATGTGCTCTGAATGACAATCCGTGTTTATTTTCATGTTGTCAAACTGTCCACTGAGACAGCAACTATCTCTCCCTTTGGGGTGGACTGTCATCCATTTGGTTTCATGTCCTCCAGTTTCCATCCATTCTCTCTCATTAACATGGTGATCACCCATGATTTGATGTGCTCATCTCTACAGCCTGCATCAAGAGCCATCATTTTCTTTAGGAGAAAAGATGAAGGAATTGACAGATATGCCATTCCAAAAGTTCTTGTTATTTTATATACTCCGACACCAGTATGGCAATACTTAGCTCCTGGCTTGTCACCTTCTGAAAAAGCCAGAACATGTTATTTTCAAGTTTCCTTCTGCCTTTTATTTTTATGCATATCTTAAAGCCAACTGCGTTTACAACTCACAGGACTCCTGCATTTCATGGTGACTTCTGGAAAAATATCCTGGACATGCTGATTTCTTGGTCAGCATCATGTGCTGAACAGGACCAGGTGACTACTGCCTGCCACTGTTTACAAAGTTCAGAGTGTCCAAGCTATTGGGTGTGCATGTGTGTGTGTGTGCCTTCAAGTAATCTGTCCACCTAAGATGACCCCTTCAATTTCATAGGGTTTTCTTTGGCAAGGAATACTCACAGGGGCTTTTGCTGGTTCCTTCCTCTGAAATATCACCTACAACACTTGGTATTTGTTGGTGGCCTCCCATCCAAGTACTAACCAGGGTTGACCCTGATTAGCTTCCAAGGTCAGATGGGATCTGATACCTTTAAGGTATTTAGACCCCTTATATACTGTAACAATCTATTTGGAAACAGTGTGCAACAGGCTATCTGCCTCTACTAATATCAATATGTGACAGCAGGCAGTAGTGACAGGGTTCCACGCTGGAAGATTAAAAACTCTTATTTCTTTTGAGTAGCTAGTAATGTCTTCCAGAGCCACTCCCCCATATAGTAGAGGTTCTGTTCTGGCCTGCCTTCTTAATACATCTCTGATAGATTTTGCTGACATTACGGAACATTGCTAAGGCGAGTAATAGAGTAGTTGTGGGGATGGGGGCTTCTTAGACTCCTTGGCTACCAGCATCATGGCATCTGATTTAAGATTTTAAAAGGTCAACTTCAAGAGAAAGGAACAGTTATTGTGATTTTAAGTTACAAAGACATCTTCTCGCATAAAATTATAGAAGTTTGTGACTATTGAGTCTACTCAATGGGAATGTGCTGGTCCTCGTTTCTTACTGCCTTCTCCCTTACCAGGTATTACTGTCCTTTCTAGTGAGCCATGTTGTGTCATGACATCAGACGAAAGTAAAACAGTCTCAGTTTAATCATCTGGGCTTCTTGGGAGAGTTCAAGCTTGAATTGCTCTAGGACCCATTTATGGTCTTTTTAACAATCTATGGCACGTTACAGACCGCCTGTTTGGGGCGGCCTGTAACTGGCCCTTTCCCCGCCAGATTGGGACCTCAGCTGCCACAACGGCAGCCTCCAAGGCCCCGATCTGCCGCTTTCCAGGCCATGGGGAAGCTGCAAAAGGCCGCTTCCCTGCGGCCTGGAAAGGGGTGTCCTTGGGGCTTCAAGCCCCAATGACACCCGGTGGTGGCGGGGAGGAGGAGAAAGGGGCCGCTTGTAAAGGCTGCGCCCAGCAACGCAAAGCTTGAAGGAGCTCCGAGACAGAGCTCCTTCCGAGGCCACAGAAAGGGCGCCCTCGCGCGGCCCCACTATGTCACAACCGCGGTGCCTCGTTTAGAGACAGCGTGGTCGTGATGTAGTCATGGCGGTGCCCATGTGCATAGGGTGCCGCAATTTTGTACGGACTCGGTCCGTACTAGGGTTAGGGGTGTCAAGAAGTGACGCCCCTTCCTAACCCTAGTACAGACCCAGTCCGTACTTTTATGCCCGTTTGTAACGGGCCTATGGTATCCACAGAACTCTTCTTCGGCAACAGTTTTCATATGAGTTGATTTTCCTTCCATCAGCTTTCTTCACTGTCCATTGTTATAGATAAGCATATTCATCACCAGATTAAGCTGGATATTCTTGAATTCCTATAAAATTTCTCTTGTCAGGTAATCCATCACCAGATACCAGCCCTTTTTGAAAGGTTTATTTCACTTGAGAGGTGACAGGAAGTTGTCATACCATAAATCATTTTAATTGAAAGGATTACTTTCAATATGCTGCCTGTATTCATTAAAAAAAATGACCTTGATTTGGGTCCATTCCCTATGTTTCTATGGCTTCCGGTTGCCACGCTCTCTAGGGATAAATGACATATGAGACAAGATGACTGATGAATAAAAGATTAAAGGGAGAGAGAGAAAGCTAAGGGTTCCAAGTTTGGTGATCAGACTTTGGGAACATTTTCGCAAACTCCTAAAGAGCTGCCTTAAGCACCAAATAAAATCATCAGTGCTCAGGGTGAAGCCAGGAATTTTATCCCATAGCATCTACTCTATAAAATAGCCTTCTCAACTTTATTCCTCTAGATGGTTTGGCCTACTACTCCTATCATCCCCAAGCAATATAGCAAAAGCCAGGGATTTTAGGGGCTGACGTCCAAATGGACACAGGTTAGGAAAGGCTGTATTACTAATAATCAAGATTTCCCCATCAATCTGATTCTCCAGATGCCATCATTGAGGTTTCAAAGAAGTAGCCGTGTTAGCCTCTTGCAGTATAAAAAAAAGGGAAAGAGGAGAAAAAAGAATGTGGCAGCACCTTTAACTGGTTTATATTTTAGCATGAGCTTTTGGGGATATAAATCCACTTCTTCAAATGAAATCCAGAGTGATATTAAAGCTTCGAGTATAAAGCATATTTATATAGTTGTGGGCATGGGATAGAATGTGATAGGATCCAGAAATATGTAAATCATATCCCTTACTCTAAATTGTTCTAAGGGCTAGGTGAGGTCTTTCAGATTTTTATTGTGGTTAGTTAATATTGATGTGTGAAAGCAATATATCTGCTTAGCAATAGTCCGTTTCTCAGGGTTCAAAACTCTCTCTTAGAATATTCCCTTTGTTACATGTGCAATGGAAAGACTCTTGCATTAATATATGCAGTATGTCATGAAGCCATTGCCTTTGTTCACATCTCTCCTAATGGATTGGGATTTGTGAATATAACTCAGTTCAGCTGTTTCTACTCTTTCTTTGTGATTTCCTTGTTCAAGGACCATGGCTTGTAAATCCCCCAGAAGACTGAAATGTTTGACAACTATTTTTTTTTTGTATTACTGTTTCTAATATCATATTTGTGTCCATTTATCCTCTTGTGTAACATCTGTCCTATATGTTCAATGTAGAGTTTATATGGGCATTGCTGGCATATATCATATTGGAGGAAGAGCAACCTCTGATGTTGTGGATTATGTTCTTGGCACCTGTAATACTGCTCCCAGAACAGATGTGGGGACAAAACTAGATTCTCGGTATGTGGCAGGGTATTGTGTATAGTGATTCACATCCATAGTAGCTAGGATGATGTTCTCTGGGAAGTTGTGGATAGATTGTGTTTTCCTCAGGAAATTGGTTCTATTTTTCATGTAAGCTTGGAGTGTTGATGGCATGTAGTGTTTGAGCTGAGTCAATATATCCAGATAGCCAAACAGTGAGGCTTCCAGTGCTCGAGAAAATAGGTCTTTCTGGACTGCCTAGTTTGTGTATTTTGGGTACAAGTTTGGGTTCCTTGGCTGTGCCCAGAAAGATGCCCAGTTTGGGCTCCTTGTCTGTGTCCATTTGAAATGAGTTCTGTACATTGGTGGAGAATTCTCTGAATAATTTGTTTAATTCTATCAGACATCTATCAGTGGGATCTTTAGAGAGAATTCTCTAAAATGTGGAGTTGGACAGTTGTCTCTCAGCTTCCTTGTTCAGGGTGACTACAGATGTAACTGGAGCACCAATGAGCATGTTTCTAACAGGATATCTATTTTCAAATTATCTATGTGCCACCCTCTAACAAAGTTGTGCATCTGACAAGGAGAAGGAAAACAAATTATATTACATTTAACAACCAGATTGTTTTAAAACATCCTTTAGGTAGGGATGATGCATACTCAGATTTTATCCACAGATTGTTGCTCATCGTGCATTTAACAGTCTAATCCATGTTCATAAATGCACCAGGAGTTTGAAGAAGAAGTCTAAGAGAAAAGCTCATAATGGGCAGGGAGAAAAGACATGACAGACTGGCATTGCCTATGGAGAGAGCACCAGATGGCAGCCTTTGGTCCTTGTTTTTTTCTTTACCCCACTTCCCCCATGACATGCATATGTGTATGGAAATCTGCGTGAATATCTTCCACCACTGCTCAGCAATCATTCCTGTCTTCTCATAGCCCCATGAATCACTAGATACAACTGGCTGCATTACTGTTTCTGTGCTAATTAACAGTCTGAAATTGAAGCATTTAATCCCCCAAGCCTGACAGTTAAATTAAACCATTAAAGCTAACAAGTGAAACAACAGTTGACCGCATGCTGCCAGCAAGTCCTGTTTTGCAGAATAGCATACGCTGGAATCTTTGCTATGAAAATCTGCCTTTAATGCAAGCTCGGGTGCTCAATAGATGAACAAAAGACAGCAAAAAGGCAGTATGGGCCCTTTTAGCTTTAATTATTAATTAGATGAGTTATTTTTTCCCCTGCAGAGATTCAGAGAATGTTTTTAACCGTACTGCTTCTGGGCCTGCATGTTCAGTAGTGCTAACCATTGAAGAAATGCAACAGTACATGATAATCTAATTTTATTTGCAGAAGCCCTTCCAATTGCAGTTAATGCCTATGAAATGAGATAATCCATCTGCTTCAGTTTCAAGTAAACAGTGCATGAAAAGAAAAAGGTAATTATGTACGACATAGCAGGTGCAAAATCACGGATGGATAGATGTTTCTCCCTCTTGACATTACTTTTGCAAGACATTGTTTCAACTATCAAGTGCTTCCAAATTGAAAAAAGGAAAAGTAACTAGGGTGATATATTGTTGACAGCCTTTGAATTAAAATGGCAATTTAGAGGAATTCTGATCTTTCTTAGTATCTTTTCCACACTTCAGATTAAAAACAAGGTGGTGTCACTTTTTCAACATTATCACTCACAAGAAACCATCCCAGTTAAGAATTCAGCAATAAGCACAGTTGAATCACTTTATTGGTCCAATTGACTTTGGGGCCCAGGGACCAATTTCCCCCCAGAACCCGCTGTGAGCAAGATCGTCCCAGAAAGCATATATGTGTCTATATTCCTCTGTAAAATCTCTCAAAATGACACCCAGCGGTGTTGGGGGAATAGTATGACATTCTAGGGTGCTTAGAGTATTTTTCATGTTTTCATGTAGTTGGAGGGATTTCTGTAAGTTTGGGGCATAAAAATTGCCCCCAAATTTAATTTTTTAGAGAAGTGGGGAGCTATAGGGGCCACAAAGGTCAGGTCCAGAAATAGAAGTTACAAAAATAACGCAAGAAAGAAAGTCTCAGATATACAAACAAATAGAAAGTTCAACACAGTCTGAGAGGAAATTGATAAAAATACAATTATAATATAATTTTTTTCTAACATTAAGTTGTATATTTGATTGATAAGCAATGTGAAATAATGATGTACTGATGTAGTGTATGATTGTAATTACCAATTCATTTTTACATTATCAAAAAAGGATAAATGGAATAGATATTTTAATTTAATATTTGGTTTTTAAAAGTTTGGGATAAGGAGGGGGTCAGGACCTCAAAGGCTTGTGCTTTGAGAACAATTGCTCTAAGTGTTCATATATTGAATTCAAACCAGTATGCATTTTAGGACAGTCACCAAAAATGATCAGAATTATTTCAGTACCATCAAAAATGGTAATAAAATAAGATTTAGGGCAGCAACAATTTATGAAAGGAACTAATTAAATGTAGAAAGAAAAAGACACAGAAAGAGAGCTATGTGAAACTTCCATGACAGTGAACTCAAAAGTGAAGGGGGTACCCACCATTTTCTTATACCCACCATTTTGATGGAACTAGACTGGTAGATTAGTAAACAGAATCTCAGAGGCCAATCTAAATGGCTAGGTGTGGCTATTGCACACAGACCATCAAATAAATTAAGCATGGATCATTTAGAGCTTTAAAAGCTAACAATCAACATGCTTTTCTCTCTCTCTTTAGAACTCCCCCCCCCCTTTATGGGCAAATGCATGCAGATATAATAGATTCCTTGACTGATCAGTGAAAAGTAAACTAATTGATTGCCTAAGATTTCCTAGGCATGTATGTGATCAGTGCTGGGAGAGTTATGATGACAGATGTAGTGATTACATGGTGAGCCAAATCTAGTAACTACCTGAACAGTGGCAGATATTACACTATCATGATGAATAAATTCAAAATGGTGGGATTCAGTCTTACTGGGTGTTAGTCCTTGTACATGAAACGGGAAAGCTAACCAGGTCCTAGTGGTCACAGAATTATTTTATTCACTTCTTATGGCACATGTACAAAACAACCAGTGTTGCCAATTTCGCGACTTTCATGCGAAAATGGGGACTTTTCAGAGCTTTTCGTGCCTGGCTCTATTTCAGTGCCTTTCCCACGACTTTGGCCCATTTCAGCTCCAGCCTGAGACAGCTGCAGCAGAGCAACCAACCCTTTGGAGTGTAACAGTTTTCAGCCAATCAGAGAGAGGGCTGGAGAAAAAACTCTCTCTCTCTCTCTCTCTCTCTCAATGACTCTCTCTGAGAGAGCAAGGACGGAGCAAGAGCAAACCAACCAACCAACCAACAGTTTGGAGGAATCACACTAACAGTTTTCAGCCAATCAGAGAGAGGACAGTGATTGCTTCCCCTCCTCAGGCATTCTCAGGCTCCAGGGGAAAGCAAAGTGGCTGCTGTGTGATTATGTGAATGTGATGTCCCTGAGTGTGTGTGTGTTAGTGATTAAATATGCCTCTGAGCATGGGCAGAGCACCTGGTCAGTTGGCACCCCTGCTGCCCTGTCTTCCAAGAGTTTTGTTTTGTGGATCTCTTGTTCATTCTCTTTTCCATTGCCATCCATACTGCAAAAATAATCCAGTTTGGCACTGCTTCTAACTGCAAGGCTCCCTGCGATGGGATTCTGGGCACAACAAACCACCAAGCCCAGAATTTCATGCATGGAGCCCTGGCTGCCGGTAAAAGCAGTGTCTCAACATGTCACAACAAACTACAATTCCCAGGATTCCCTGGTTTGACAAGGGAATTGCCTCCACGCTTCCAGATCACAGCCCCAGAGAATGAGTTTACAGGATATCAGTGTTGCCAGTTTAAGTCCACTTCTTCAGCTGCATTTGGATTTAATAATGATAATAATAATAATAATAATAATAATAATAATAATAATGGTGATGATGATAGAGAGATCTTGTAGCACCTTTGAGTCTCACTGAAAAAAAAGTTGGCAGCATGAGCTTTCCTAGACTTAAGCGTATTTCCTCAGATGCATGGGAATTGTAGTTCATTGTGGCACCAGAGCTCTTTCTCACAAAACTACAATTCCCAGGGTTCCCTAGCACTGAGCCAGGGCAGTTAAAGTGGTCTCAAACTGGATTATTTCTGCAGTATGGATGGGACCTTGAGCATTTTTAATAACGAAGGTCCAAAACACTGCAGAAATAATCCAGTTTGTGACCACTTTAACTCTCCTGGCTCAGTGCTAGGGAATCCTGGGAATTGTAGTTTGTTGTGGCACCAGAGCTCTTTTTGATAAAGAAGGCTCAATGTCTCACAAAACTACACTTCCCAGGGTTCCCTAGCACTGAGCCAGGGCAGTTAAAGCAGTCTCAAACTGGATTATTTCTGCAGTGTGTCTTGGACCCAACTCAGGCTGCATCTTCACTCCAGACTCCAGAGACAATCCAGTTTCATACCGTTTTTACTGCCATGGCCCAGTGCTATGAAATCCTGGGAATTGTAGTTTGTTGTCACACCAGAGTTTGCTGAGAGAGAAGGTTAAATGTCTCCCAAAACTAGAATTCCCAGGATTCCCTAGCACTGAGCCATGGCAATTAAAAGGGTGTCAAACTGGATTTATTTCTGCAGTGCGGTTGCAGCCTAACACATTTCTATTTGGCACAAAGCTTCCTGAACCCCCTTCATGCCAAAATAAATATCTTTAAAAGACTGAAACATTCTTTGTTTGGTTCAATGGTGATTTTGAGAGTTGAAATAAGTTACAATTATTTTTATTCAATTATGTTTACGTTTATTTGCAAAACATCTGCCATTTTAACATTATGGGAATTTTCTGGGAATTGTGACTGAATATTCCGTGTGATCTGGGGGGATTCAGCGTGTTTTGGACAAACATTTTCGGGAATTATCTTCGAGGCTTGTTGGCAACACTGAAAACAACAGCTACCAGGCGATGAAAAATTGGTTTCAAACCCTGCATAACTATTGCACAGATCCAATCACCACCACAGTGCTGTGTTTTTGCTCCTTAGTTTGTAGGAGTCACTCAAAATACAGGTTGTCCTTGGATCTTTGGGAAAGGACAAGACAACCTATTCATTTTCAGAAGAAAACCCCAATCAAATACCTCAGGGGATATCATAGATAAAACAGATTGTGGCTCACCTCAATTTGTACAGAATGCCATTTCAGATCAATAATGGCACCATTTCCTAAAGTGTGCTCAGACCACATGCTCCACTGCCTTCTTCTCAAGTAAAGCTTGCTTCTTTTGGTTCTAGTTGTAGATAGTCTAACAGACCAGGGCCAAGGCAAGAGGATACAAAGGAAATTGCACACAGGAAGTTAAAGTTTGACTACCTCCTCCTCCAAGTCTTCCTCCAAGTTTATAGCCCTCTTACTTTCATGTACAGTGGTGCCTCGGGATACGAAATGATCGGGTTACGAAATTTCCGGGATACGAAAAAGCTGGATTGGCAAAAACTGTTTCGGGTTACGAAATATTTTTCGGGTTACGAAATTCATTTCGGCGCGAAATTCAAATGCTGCAAAGTGCAGCTATAGGCTTTCCAGTGCTAACGGAAAAGTGTTTCGGGTTACGAAATTTTCGGGTTACGAAAGGAATGGCGGAACGAATTAATTTCGTAACCCGAGGCACCACTGTATATCCCATTTGTCTTTCTCAGAGAAAGTCTGTGGGCACACAGGACATTCAGCTTTCCACATGCTGAGACTAAGAGCAGTATGAATAATATTCCAGGGCACATCTCCCTCACTTTATCGTTCCATAATTGTCTTGACAAGACAGCCTTACTGGGAACAGTCAACAGAAGGGCAGGCTTCCAAATTTCAAGCCCACTCAAAGGAGACACAGTCTTCAGGCTGTATAGCTATTGGTACTCAAATGATATCCCATCAGTATTTTACTGACACCGGTTTCAGGCAAAAAATCTTTATTTGTCCCTTCCAAGATATAATTGTGCATTTTAATAATCCCATGTATGAGTTTGGAATGGATATATGAAACTAATGCTTTATTAAGGGTATCACACAACATAGCATAGCACAGAATTTCAAGCAGAAAGAGAAAGCTAAATCTGAGGTCCATCTAGTCAACCCTTTTATTCCCAACAGTAGCCCAGCCAGAAATCTCTGGGAAGTTTAGCCCAGGCTGCTGGACTAGACTGATCTATGGTTTAAACCAGGAAGGTGTTAGGTTTTTTCAGTTTACAGTGACAGGATGAAGGCACAGGTGAGAAGGGAGGTCTCCTCTTTCTTTTTCTGCCCAAGCCCTCCCAGGCCACCTTGCTGCCATTGCTGCTTATTACTCCCCATAGGGAAGAGAGAAAGTTTCTGAGGGTGTGCAGAGTCCCCACTGTGCTCAAAGAGGCACTGGGGTGGAAGGGGACAGCGATGACTGTTGGGAGTCTGGTTGGGGGAGAGCTTCCTGAAAGGAGTATGTGGATGGGAGCTAAGATCATTGGGGGGGGGGGGGGGGGGGGGAAGGGGTGGGGGGGGGGGGGGGCAGTGCAGTGACATGTTGTGTGTGGAGTGGAGACACTGAGACTTGAGACCTCCTAGGAAGAAGAGGGCCGATAGGAAAAACTGCTGAAGGAAGACGTTTTGGGCAGGGAGAGACTGGTAATATCTGTGTCCAGCTGAGAGGATGTTTCACAAAGTTTCCAAGATGTCTTCCTGAGCAGAAGGTGGGCAGTGCAGGATCTGATAAGCCATATCTGGGTGTGGTGGACGGGGGAAAAGAGCCTTTAAAGGTGAGCTTGAAAAGAGTGGAAGGGGCTCCTGTACATCCTGGAGAAGTGGCTATTTAGTATAAAGGGAAGGGTGTTAATCTTGGGATGATGCTTCATTTCTTGCTTGTCCCCCAGATTGGTGGGAGGATGTGATGAATGGTTTCAACACAGAGGAAGACAGCCAGGATGGGAATAATTCATAGCTCTTAGATTACTTGAGCTCATGCCTTGTACTGATGGGTTTTAAAGTTCTTTTGCAGGATGTGCCCATTTGAAGGGGCTGCCATTGTTGTCGATGACAAGTACTACTTAATAGGCATTCAACACTACTCCATTATGCTCCTAGCATATTTGACAGAAACAATCTCTGCTATGAGTTGAAGCAGAATGTGTAACAATATAACAAGGCTTGTAAGTGAAATGCAGAACCAGCCATCTCTTAATTAATTAATTAATTCAAATTACCAAGTAATATTAAGACAGGGTTTGGTATTCAGGTGGTGGTATTATTATTATTATAATTAAAATACAATATTATAAATAGGAATGCTACAATTCAATGAAATCCAAGAAATCTCATTGTCTCGCCCAGTGGAGAGTAAGCTTCTGCAATTTTTTGGCTATGCATGTCAGAATAAAATGAGTGTAAAGTTATATCCCTGTGCTGAAGGTTTTTTTCAGTCCTGTGAAAGGGAGGAAAAGAATGGGTAGTCAAGAAGCCTGGGAAGCAACACACACACATATTTGAAGGGATGTCACATTGAGGAGGGAACAAGCTTGTTTTCTGCTGCTCCAGAGAACAGGATCAGGAACAATGGATCCAAGCTGCAGGAAAAGAGATTCCACCTCAACATTAGGAGGAACTTCCTGACAGTAAGGGCTGTTCGACAGTGGAACAAACTCCCTTGGAGTGTAGTGGAGTCTCCTTCTTTGGCCATCTGTCGGGGATGCTTTGATTTGGATTTCCTGCATGGCAGGGGGTTGGACTGGATGGCCCTTGTGGTCTCTTCCAACTCTACGATTCTATGATGTTTATCACACTATGCTCTTAAAGAGGTACTATTCCAGTGTGACTCCTCTAGCTGCCTCCTGTTGCATGCTGGGATTGGCAGTTTTAAGGAGGGGTATTTAGAATTCTCAGGCAGAGAAGTTCAGCTCCTTAAAACTGCCAATCCCAGCATGCAACAGGAGGCTGCTAGAGGAGTCACACTGGAATACACTGGTACCCCGGGTTACGAAATTAATTCGTTCCGCCGCCGCTTTCGTAACCCGGGATACTTCGTAAGCCGAATAGCCCATAGGCGCTAATGGGGAAAAAGCAAGAGCATAGTGTGATAAACATCTATGATTCTATGATATTTTCATTGGTCATAGTTGCTGCAACTCCAGTGCAGATACAGTGCAGCATATAAATCATGAGATCTGATTTGGAGAGGACTGGCAAACACTTGTATGAATGAAATTGTTACATATGTCGGGAAAAGCATGTTGTATATATCAGTAGTGGGAATGATACAGTCCTCCATATCAGTATGCCTCACCACTAGCTATATTGGCTAGAGCTGCTAGGCCTTGCAGTCCAACAACGTCTGGAGGGCAGCAAGATCCCCATCTCTTCTCTGTATAAACTCTTTACTCTCCCTCTTCCACTGGGCTTTGTCTTGTACCTTAGCATATTTGGTAGAGACAGAATGTGTATAAAAGCGCTTTCTCTTCAAAACCTTCAAAATAGTTTTTTCCCTAATATACTACAATATCTGGCCTTCAGATGATAACCAAAAGAGGGGGGGGGGGAAAGACAAGATTTTAAAAAAATATCCAAGTCCAAAGGTCAGTGAAAATGCAAGTTTTAAAAACTCATCTTACACCATAGGGTGGCTTTAAGAGTGCTGAGCTCTAAAGAAATCTAAACTTATTTAAGCCACAAAGGCCTCTTTGCTTCATCACCTGCTGAGCTCTAAAGGCATGTGCCTCTGGTCTCTAAAGAACAGGCTTGTGAAATACTTTTTTTACTCATCCTAGGATCTCTAATGTTTTTCAGGTCAGAATTTCCCAGAAGATAGAGAGAGCAACTGAATGTAGCTGCATTGCCTAAGATCTCCTTCTAAGGCTGATGTAAGTAGCTCATTTGGTGGGTGAACCCAGTTTTTCAAATGAAAACCTCTTGAGGGCACAAATGGCACTGTTGGCAGGAACTTCTGATATAATCCAGGGTGCTGCCTTGTTTTATTTTTAAAGATATAAACTACACATTCATGAGTCAGAGCTCATTATGAATATACATCAAAGCAGAAGCTGAAAACGAGAATAATCTGATACATATATTATTATTTATGAAAATATTTCAAAACTGTCACAAAGAGCAGGGTGGTATACCAATATACATCCTCAAAAGGAAAAAAAAAGCAGCAAAAACAGTAAAACTAAGCAAATCAGCCAATTAAAATTCATTAGCAAACAGCAACATTTTCAACTAGTGCTTAAATGCTTGCACTACTGGCACCACACACACTTGCATGGGGCAGGTAGTTAGGGCACCAGAACTAACATGGCTCTCTTCCTTCTGGACATACAGGTACATGCTGGGTACATAAGCAAGGAAATATGATTGCTGATTACAAGCATGTTTCCATAGAGCTTCCTTTCTCAGTGGTGGCACACACTCCCATAAAAACTCTGCTAGAGACCCAGGAGGGTGATACATGTTTTCCCTCCTGGCTGCAGAACACCTGGGCACTGCCTGGGTGCCCCCATTCTTCCTCAGCCATAAAATGGTCATGGATATGTACACTGAGGTGGGAGCTGTTGCAGAAGGAGTATTGAATACATCCTTCTGCAATATCACAGATGTTGCATGCTTTATAGAAGTTTTTTTAAAAAAAAATAAAGTTAAAGACATCAAACAAAATTTACATCATAAAAGTTGGGTCCCATTGCCTTTAGCAAATCCTTCCAGACAGCAGAATATTGGAAAAGAGAAGGTTAAGAGGTGATATGATAGCCCTGTTTAAATATTTGAAGGGATGTCATATTGAGGAGGGTGCAAGCTTGTTTTCTGCTGCTCCAGAGACTAGGACCCAGAACAATGGATGCAAGCTACAGCAAAAGAGATTCCACCTCAATATTAAGAGAACATCGTGACAGTAAGGGCTGTTCAACAGTGGAACATACTCCCATGGAGTGTAGTGGAGTCTTCTTCCTTAGAGGTTTTTAAACAGAGGCTGGATGGTCATCTGTCGGGGGTGCTTTGATTTGGATTTCCTGCATGGCAGGGGGTTGGACTGGATGGCCCTTGTGGTCTCTTCCAACTCTACGATTCTGTGATTCTATGAACAATATCTGGAAGACTGCATGATTCCCACTCTTGATGCATTCCCATAGAATTATCACCCCGTTTTTCCCCCTGTAAAGGAACATTTATGTATACAGTCAGCCCTCCATATTCACTGGAGTTGGGGTGCAGGACTGCTGTGAAAGTGGGAAAAAGGTGAATAACTCTAGTTCCCCTGCCCCCCATCATATTTAACACACACACACACACACACACACACACACACACAGTACAATCTACACTAGTGATGGTGAACCTTTTAGAGACCAAGTGCCTAAACTCAAAGGAATTCCTGCACTGGATGTTATCTGTGCCAGGCGGTGGGACTTCTGGAGGTGAGACTTCTGCCTTCCGGGGGCGGGACTTCCCTGGAGACAGCTGACAGCCCGGAAGGGTGGGGGGAAGAAGAGGAACAGGCACACGCCTGTTCCTACTCTTCCACCACCCTCCCATCTCTCCTCATGGCCTCAAAAATGGCTTCATGTGTTAGAGAGGGCATGTGTGCCATAGGTTCGCCACCACGGATCTACACATTCAACCCACCCCGGATGCCTGTGGAGGTAGGTTTCCTTTGTAAGGTAGAAGTGGGCAGCTGGTGGGGCTTTCTGCTGCTGACCTATGCCATTTTTAATACAGTACACCTTTTTTAAAGCCTTGCCACGTGTTCACAGTCTCTCAGTCCTATGACTTGTAGTCTGTATTAAAAATGGCATTGGGCAGCAGTGGAGGCAACACCAAATAATCAGTGATTAATAAAAACTGCAAAAGTCAAACCCGCAAATATGGAGTGCCGACTGTGTATCCTGTTCTGCACCAGAGAACTCAATGGCCTCTTACTTGGCTCACTGGAAGGGTCTGCAACAATTTCAGTAGAACAAGAGTAACTAGTGTTTTCAGACTATTCACTGGGGACCAGTGCCCTGAGTTGCAATTTTCTGGTCTGATATAGGCTAATGCAGGAGAGAAGCACTCATGTGCCATGTTTTGTGATGGTGTACTTACATATTGGCTAGCACACCACAAGTGCATTCATCTTGGAGTTGAGAAACCACAGTTGCTAGAACTCTCTAGTAGACCACAGTTGCCAGAACTCTCTAGTAACGGGTATAGGATCTGGCAGATTTAGCCCCACAAATGAACTCTACTACATATCTTAGCACTCTACCAGAAGAATGCAACCATATGGCACACCCTTCTTGGCTGAGTTTAGTAGTGGTCTGGTCTATTCTGTTTTTCACCTTCATCTGCCCTGTAGATATCCACGGATGGAGCTTGGAACTAGGTCTGTGCAAATTCGTCGTGTAATACAAAATCTCTCTTGATTAAGAACATTACTGCACATGGCCCTGTTCTTACAGCAGTCAATCTTTTAATAAAAAATGGAAATTTACTGCTTTTAGGCAGCCATCACCGTACCACTTGCAATTGTGCAATGAGGCCTGCTGAACTCTGCCTTAACCCCACCTCCCTGCCCAGCATGATTTTAGGATTTTTTGTTTTTTCCCTTGTTCCATACAATTCCAGAGCTCTGCAGCCCTGAATTAACTCTTAAAAGTAAAAAAATAAGAAAAGAAAATAATTAGAGGAAATTTTAAAAGGTAATTATGGTGCTTCAGAATAGTGAGGGGATGGGGGATGGGGAGGAGGGGACACTGACACCATGTGACCCGCAACTGTGTAACTGCCTTGGGAGTGATATTTACACCTGCAGACTTGCACGATTGCCAGGTCATTCCCAGGTCTCTCCTGTGAATGGAATGGGATGGGTGGGGACAGGGCAGCTACAGGTCAGAGGCAGCATTGTGCAAAGTGTGATGAGTTCACCAGCTTCTTCCCAGTGTATTTGCAATTTAAAAGCTCTGTGCAGGAATCTCCTGAGTCGAAAATCCACACCGCAGATAGTGTTTTGCTCTTCCAAAAAGCTTGGATAGGTTATCACAAGGTGGGTAAACCAGTTTTGATGAAAAGTGGATTCAGAAAATCTTACCTGTGTTCCCCGCCAAGTCCAGTGTAATGAATCACACACACACTTCTTTTTCTGAACTAGTCAATAAGGAAAGGAAACACTGTGTGTAAAGACCGTTCTCTAGAGGTGTAGTCTCTCTTCTTGAAGTCTCCAAACATCAACTGTTTGATGAACTTAATATTCCATTGGCTTTGCTCTCCTGTAGAACACCAGTCATTGCTCCAGCTGGTCTCATTCCACATGCCTTACAAATTGCCACATCCCTACCTGGATTTTATATTTTAGTTTACCAGGGCAACAGGTGAAGATACATGCAGTAGTTAAAACTGAGGTTCCCTGCATAATTTTCTAGAGGAATTCTAAACTGTTCAGAATACTTCACTATTTACTGGCAATAAAACAAAATGTATTTTAGAAGTGTTGAAGTTTTCTCAAGCAGCATTAAGTGAAATGCTTTTTTTGAGGTATTGTCCTTCTGACTGCACAAATTCAGTTCTATTCTTATAAAAGTAAGTACAGTTAAAAAAAAAAGGAGGGGGGTTGTATCCAGAGTTTAATCCTCACAATACAGACAAGGAAGAAGCAAACCCCTGGAATGATATATGGCTTGCTTGAATGATAAATAGATAAGAATATTCTAGGTTGCTAGGATTTAGCATTCATTGTATTCTGTTTCTGTTGTTGTTTCTTTTTTTACAAGCCTGAGTTGCTTTCTGTTTACAGTAGCATCTGGAAGAAGACATAGAAGGTTGTATCCTATTATGAAGGTAAAAAAATGAAGTACACTTGGCATTTCAAGCAGCTACTTTGGATTTGTATAGGTGACGAAGGATATAGCCTACTTTCCCTACCAAGATTCTCTAACTGGCAGGTGCATGACTGCAAATGCACACATGTACATGCAGACAGTTGTGCACACATACACACACTCTCTAGACCAGTGGTTCCCAACTTTCCTAATGTCGTGGCCCTTTAATACAGTTCCTCTTGTAGTGTTGACCCCCAACCATAAAATTGCAGTTTTTCAGTTCCTAAGACCATCACCATATGTGATTTCCAGTGGCCTTAAGCGGCCCCTGTGAAAGGGTTGTTTGACCCCCAAAGGGGTTGCAACCCACAAGTTGAGAGCCACTGCTCTAGACAGAAAACAAGGGTGCTGGAAGCCTAGGCCCTACTCTTTCCATTGCTGGTCCATTCCACAGTATGGTTATTAGAGCAAATACTATACCATTTCTCAGCAATGATGTCCTAGAAAAATGTTTCTCTTATAACCTGAACAGCATAAGTCTCCTTATTCCAGACATCTAAGAACAGAGTACAGCGGGCCCTTTGTATTTGCTGGGGTTTGATTCTAGGACCCCCTCAAGGACACCAAAATGCATGGATGCTCAAGTCCCATTA
Source organism: Sceloporus undulatus (assembly GCF_019175285.1). NCBI lineage: Eukaryota > Metazoa > Chordata > Lepidosauria > Squamata > Phrynosomatidae > Sceloporus > Sceloporus undulatus. The sequence continues at coordinate 156,498,464 of NC_056523.1, read as the reverse complement.
AATACAGTGGCACAGTAAAATGGTGTCCCTTATATAAAATGGCAAAATCAAGGTTTGCTTTTTAGAATGAGAATATATATATATATATATATATATATATATATATATATATATATATTTCAAGCTGTGAACAGAGAATCCACGGATACGGAGGGCTGACTGTATTCTCAATTAACCGTAATTAGGATAATCAGGAAACAAAACATATTCTTATCAATTGATCTCCCAGACCCAATTCTACAACTCACACTTTAATTAAGTGTAGTTGAATTAATCAGATAGTCAGTTCACTGGCGGTTAGAAAATATACAAATAACAGAGAGTGAGAATGGTATAGGAGTCTAATTGTTGGACTAGGATTGAATCCCTGGTCAGCCATGGAAGCCACTGCATAATCATGGGCAAGTAACACTTGTTCAGCCTAAGAAGAAGGCAGTGGCAAGTCTCTTCTAAATAAATCTTGCCAAGAAAGCCCTAGGAGGGGGGTGCTGTGAGCTGGAGTCCAGTTGAAGGCACATAACAATAACACATAAATAAGATGCAGAAAATGCAAGTAGTATGTTCATCTAGGTGATTTTCCCCTCAGAAAAAGCACCTGTTCCATGTCTCTACACAGCATTAGAAATATAGATGATAGGCCCTGGAAAAGTCATATGAATGGTCAGAAGATTATATTCACTGCTTTGCCCACCTCTCCTCTGTACCCATGGCCACAATTAGGGATGACAATCTTTGATTTCTTAAGTCTTGAGTCCCAAGGCAAAATTCCGCTGTCTGGAGGGATTTGCATTGAAATGCAAAATCAGGCTTGTCTCAAGCAAGGCTTGCTGTATTGTTATATCTAAGAGAAAGAAAAAGATGCCTGCTAGAATCATTCACTGCCTAACAATTTTGACAAGGAAAGGGAAATGTTTATAGCCTAATGCTCTCTCGGCTGGTTTGTGTGTAACACTATTTAAGCAACTAGATTGATTCTAGTTGAAATAAAATTGGATTTAGCCCAGGAGTGGGAATCCTCCCAATGTTGTTGGACTGCAATGCCCATCAAACCTAACCAGCATGGCCAATAGTCAGGAATGCTAAGAGCTGCAATCCAACATCTGGAGAGCCACTTGATTTCCACCTGTGATTTAGCTCTTTGCTTTAACCCATAATTCCAGGTTATCATATATGGACAAAATACGAACCTGAAAACATAAAATTAAAGCTAATATGATTGGTTTCCCTTCACCACCCATACAGGAGGAGGAGGAGGATTGGGTAATGCTCAGATTGGAGGCTTCCTTTGGACTCAACCTAATGCTAAATTATGTTTTAGCACCATGCTGAAACAGACCACTGAGTTGCTAGCTCTGTGTCTTGGCTGTTTAAATAGATGATGAGGTAAGCATCATATAAATCTACACTCTAACATACTCCATCTCTCACTATTTTTTTTTAAAAGATAAATCCCTGTAGATAGAAAGCTAAATGTCAGGGGAAAGACAAGTATGGAGTACTGCCCTGTGATTCCATTTATTTATTCAAGGTGGTCCAGGTGAGCCACAGGTTTGCCACTTCAGTTAGATCCAGGCTTGAATTCAAGGGTTGGGGCAGGAACTTCCAAACTCATACTCTTTATCTGCACAGATGAAAAAGGGATCTACCACCAGTTTTCTACCTTTCCCAATAAACACTGAGCTCCAGAGAAGGGACAACAGTTTCAATCACAAACAGAGAGACACTGACAGTGAGTGGAGCACAGGTAGCCCTTGGTTCTTCTATCAGAGGGATCTCTTCCCACTTCCCATCTGTGGCAAGTTTTTGTCAGGTTGAGCAGGATCTAGTACAAGTGGAAAGCATGGGCAGGTTCTGCTACCCATTATCCTCTGTACAGTTCATTCTAAGACTATTAGGACTGGTTTTTTTAAACTATAAAAATCCCACAATTGATACATGCATATCATAACTGGAGAAGAAACTGACACAATTCAGTTTTTAAGGGACAAGATGTACATAGTGATGAATGCTGGAAGGCAGGCATACTTTAGATCACAATCAGATGACATGGCATTGCAGATGAAGTCTATATCTCTTCCTTTCCTTCCCCTAACTCAATCAGATGTATTAGTCAACTAGAGATGGAAAGAATATTTGTGACTGCTCATCACGGGTTAAAATTCCATTGGAAAGAGTACCAGACCAGACAGACACTTTCACCTAGTATTTCCTGAATTTTTGTGGAGGAATTATTCTGTGTAGAAATACATGTGGGATTTTTTTTTATTTTGCACAAACAACTAGGCTTTTAGTGCCTTTCTTCACAGAAAACAAGATTTTGACACACACACGAACATCCATGTATTTTTCTACTCATCTACATCTACAACACTTCAGGGAGCTGGAATACAGGGAGAAAACTGTGAAGGAATGTTAATTTCCTTTTGCAACATAGGGAAAAATCTGCTGTAATTACAGTGGACCCTTGATATCTGCTGAGGTTTGATTCTGGGACCCCTTGTAGATGCCAAAATCCTTGGCATTCCCCTTTATATACAATGGTGTCCATTATATAAAATGGCAAAATCAAGGTTTGTTTTTTAGAATCTTTAAAAATATATTGTGCTATAATATATACTGTGGATGGTTAAATCTGTGGCATCCCTAGGCCAACTCCCATTACCTTAGACAGCATGGGCAATGGGGATGATGGAGAGAGAATTGCTGTCCAATGTTTCTGAAGGTCACCATGTTGGGGGTAGCTAGCCTAAATGCTAAGGAACAAGGGAAAGCGGAAATGCTGATCCTTGCAATCTTGTTGTCACCTAAAATACTTTTGGTTTACAGCATACTTCAACATTTAAACCATACATCACCATGGCACAACCTTTCTGCAAAGTTGGGATTGTGTGCCTCTGTAGGGCAAGTGGCAACGATGACAGTAGCAGTGCTGCTGGTTGGGTCTCCCATGTCAGACAGGCTTTTGCTGAAGAGCAATAGCAATAACAAGTACAATTCTATACCACTTATCAGTGAACTAGCACTCTCTAAGTGGTTTACAATGTATAAGCCAATTGCCCCCCAACAAGCAGGGTACTCATTTTACCGATCTACAAAAACATGGAAAGCTGAGATAACCTGGAGCCCTCCAGGATCAAACCTACAATGTTGTGGCTGCAGGACCTGCATTTAATCACTGGGCCACCAGGGCTGCAGAGCCAGACTACATGTTCCAAACAGCTACTGGGCAGCAGCAGTAGTGGGAGAGGTGACACTGGCAAAGGATCTCTTAGAGACTATGGCAGTGGCACCATAGTTAATGTTTGTTAGTACTGCACAGAAGGAGGAACTGGTAAACAAGTTCTGAATGTCCTTTACCATGAAAACCTTACCATGAGACAATAAAAAAGGAAATGAGATAGTGTCAGAAGATGAAACTTTCAGATCAAAAGGTATTCAACAAGCTATTGCAGAAAACAGGTGTGAAATCTAGAAGAAGGAACGTCAACAATCTATGATATGCATATCATACTATATTACTAGCAAAAATTACTAAAGACTTGGGATGACTATTGAAGAAAGTCAAGGAAGAAAGTGCAAAAGCAGGGTTACAGTTGAACATTAAGAAAACAAAAACAATGACCACAGATAGGGTTGCCATATCCCGCCTGGGGATGGGACTTTCCCAGTTTGGGGCGGGGCCACATGGTCCTGCCCCGGTTTAGCCCCTCCCCCAGGACCTCCCCCCCAGCAAGGCCCTGGAGGCAGCTCCACCCCTCCCCATGGCTCTGTGCCACCCTCCCCGCCTCCCTGCCTGGCTTAGCCTAGAGAGCAGGTCTTCAAGACATCTGCCACTCAGAGCTATTGCCAGCCCTCTTGGTATATATACCCTGCAAGAGGCCTTACTTTCCAGGTTACAGTGAGAAAAGAAAAAAAGGCCATCAATCATTCCTATTTCACTGGGAGTCTAAATGCCTCATCTTTTAAATGTCTACCACTCAGTATTCTTGTAATTCTTTATCACAGGGTCGTTTTTGAGGCCCTAAACACCTTTACTTGTAATATGCAAATTTCTCCCGAAGCTGACCAATGGGAAAGAAGCAATCAGCCCTCCACTTGGGTTGGTTTTCAATGGCTTGGTGAAGGAAGAGATTTTGCCTTGCAAGTTGCTGGTAAATAATAGAAGGCTTTGGGGTAGCAAAAGGCTGCAGAAATAGTTTGACCCCCCCCCCTTAAACATCCATGGCTCAGTGCTATGGAATTCTGGGAATTGTAGTTTCTTGTGGCACCAGAGCTCTTTCGACAAAAGGAAGCTGAATAGTCCACAGAGGAGGCGTTGTCTGGGGGGTGGAAGAGAGGAGGCTGATGGTCCTGGCCACTTCCCTTGGCTCCCTCCCTCCTCCTCCTCCTCCTCTCAGAGTAGTCACAGCCAAGATGAGCTTCTCATTCACTCTCCCTGGCTTTTCTCTCTCTCCCCCCCCCCTGCACTTTGAGACCCCTTTAACTGCCAAAGCTCAATGCTCTGGAATTCTGGTGTCTGTGAGGCATTTGGCCTTCTCTGTCAGAGAGCTCTGGTGCCACAATAAACTACAATTCCCAGGATTCCATAGCACTGAGCCCTGGCAGTCCAAGCAGTGTGTTTTGGACATAGAGATCCTCCAAATGAATCCAGTCCCTAGCTTTTATATCTCTCACACACACTGCAGGAATAATAACCCACTTTGAGACTGCTTTAACTCAGTGCTAGGGAATCCTGGGAATGCTAGTGTTTGGGAGACATTGAGACTTCTCTGTCAGTGATGGCTCTGAGGCCACAATAGACTACAATTCCCAGGATTCCCCAGCACTGAGCAGTCTCAAACTGGACCATTTCCTCAGTGTGGATGCACCTGGGGAGGAATTCTGGGCACTGCAGTTCAACTACGTTTGGAGGGTTATGGGACTCCCTGTCAGAGATAGCTCTGGGGCCACAGTGTACTACAATTCCCAGCATTCCCCAGCACTAACCCAGGACAGTTAAATCACTCTCGAACTGGATTATTTCCTCAGCGTGGATGCAGCTTTGGTGAGGAACTCTGGGCATTTCAGTCCAGCATTGTTTTATTTCTGCAGTGCATTTTGGATTAGAGACAAGGTGACCAGGCATCCTCCTCCTTTTCCAGGACATGTCCTCTTCTGTCAAATTTCAAAATGTCCTCCATTTGGATCATGGCTAAGAAGCATGGATTTATAATTACATGGGTGTTTTTAGCTTTTATTTTTGGCCATGTCCTACATTTTTTTGCTTGGGTGCCCTACATTTTGGGGTGAAGGCATTGGTCACCTTGGTCAGAGAGCTTTCCAGGGGTTAACTGCCATTCTGCTGTGGTGCTGGAACAAACCACCATTCCCAGAATTCCATAGCATTCAGCCAAGACAGTTAAAGTGGTCTCAAACCAGATTATTTCTCCAGTGTAGATGCAGCCCAAGCCTTTTGCCTCTCTTATGCCTGAGATTTCAAAGCCCAGCCTTGGCACCACAGCAAACTACAAATCCCAGGATTCCATTGTGGCAGCAGCCTAAATGTGCTTAATGCAGTTCTTAACATGGTGCACCTCTTGCCTACAGAGTCTCACAAGACTTTTTTGTTTAACAACTTGTACTCATTAACTCCATTTCATGTCGCCTTTATTTAGTGGGGTGGAATACAGACAAAACAAGTCAAAATGAAGAAAAACCAAAGGGTTTGGTTGTGGAATAAGCCTCTGAAATATGCAAGAGGCAATGTTAAAATAAAGCCATGTTCAATGCTCAAATGTGCTGTTTGGAATGGGGAGAGGGGGGTGGCCAGAAAGGGAAGTACATTTCTGTGATCTGTCTACGAATAATGTCAAAATGTCTTCCATTTTGATCATGCCTAAGAAACATGCATTTATATTAACATTTCTAAAAAAGCCTCAATTTTTTTTGCATGTCCTCCATTTTTAAAAAATGTGTCCTACATTTGAAAATGTTGTCCTGCATTTGTCCTACATTTGTCCCGGTTTGGAGGTCCTCACTTATGGCAACCCTAACCACAGATGATTTACATAACTTTAAAGTAGATGATGAAGACACTGAAATACTCAAAGCTTCCCTATACCTTAGCTCAATAATTTTTCAAAACAGGAATTGCAGTCAAGAAATGAGAAGAAGACTAAGCCTTAAGACTAAGGGCAGCTATGAAAGAACTAGACAAGATCCTCAAGTGCAAAGATATATCATTGAATACCAAAGTCAAGATTGTCCATGCCACTGTATTTTCAGTTTCTATTTATAGTTATGAAAGCTATACAGTGAAGAAAGCTGACAAGAAGAAAATTAATTCATTTGGAAGAGACTTCCTCGATCAAATCATGCCTGAACTCTCCCTAGAACCAAGATTGAGACTGTCATACTTTGGACATATCATGAAAAGACATGACTCACTGGAAAAGACAATACAGTGGTACCTCGGGATACGAAATACCCAGGTTACGAATTTTTCAGGATACGAAAAAATCCCATAGGGATTTATTGTTTCGGGTTACGAAAGTTTTTTCGGGTTACGAAAAAACTCCGGCACTATTTTAAATGGAGCCGCGGCAGAGCCGCGGCTTTTTTCCCCATTAGCGCCTATGGGTTTTCGGCTTACGAAGGCTTTTCGGGTTACGAAAGCGGCCGCGGAACGAATTATTTTCGTAACCCGAGGCACCACTGTAATGCTTGACAAGGGAGAAAGCAGTAGGAAAAGAGGAATAATAATAATAATATATTTATATCCCGCCTTTTCCATTTGAGGATCGAGGCGGGTAACAACAGAGTTTATACGATACACAATATAAAAACAATGAAACCCACAAAACCCTGACTCAACCCTCCCTCCCAAACTATAAAATTAACATAGAACATGATTAAAATATATAACAATACTACACTACAAAATTATTCTACAATCCGTGAATGATGAGGAGATACAGTAAGAAGGACAGATAGAATCGGTTCTGGGCGGTTATCACTCAGGGAAGGCCTGCCAGAAGAGAAAGGTTGTTGTCGCTTTTTTAAAAGACTCCAATGAGGATAACTTCCGGCAGGTCATTCCAAGCTTTAAGAGCCGTAGCAGAAAAAAGATGTATAGGCTCAGGGGTTGTACAGAGCCGGCATGGGGGCAGAGTGGGGGCATGGTGACTGCACATTAGCCAACCTGACTCCACCCCCACGTCGATGTGACACTGCCCAAGCAAGCATGTGCTGTTCCAAAGAAGCAGAGAAAAACTGTTGGTACAGTGGCTAGAGTGCCCTTTCCATGGTGCAAAAAGGAGCTGCTTTTTGCAGCTTCTTTTTGCGCTGCAGAAAGGCCAGATCGGAGCCAAGGTGTGCAATTGACATGGCCCGGATCTGGTGATTCCAGGAGCAGCATGGAACCATCCCCTAGGGGCCGTCTGTCAAGCCCCTCAATCAAGTAACCCACAGCCCTAAGTTTGCAATACCTGAGCAGGGTTGATGATAACAGGATGATCTGGAAGTCTCTTAATCATAGGGTTGCTATAGGTCAAAGTTGACTTAACAGCAGTTAACAACAACTGAAATGTACCTGGCTATTTTCCAGTTGAGATAGGTATTTGTGAATTATATTGGGGGGATGGTTAAAGGATAAAACATGCAGAAAGCAAAGGGTTAATCCCCCCCTGCTGTGTTGCTTCAATCCATTTTATGGTGACCCTAAGCCTAAGGTGACCCTATCATGGGTTTGTTTGAGGGGGTTTCTGTTGCAAAATTTGTTCCGAGGAGGGTTGCCTTTGTCTTGCTCTGGGGCTGAGAGAATGTGACTTGCCCAAGGTTTATGATCATGGCCAAGTGGAGATTTGAACCCTAGTCTCCATTATCCTAGTCCTGCACCTAAACCACTACATCACATTGGGCCTCAGTGGGGTCTCAGCTGTGACCTCAATGGAATCCCATCCCCAACAGATATTAAGCTTAAGCGAAAACAATCCTCCCACTGACTTGCTTAGGTTGTGGGGGGTATGGGGAGAAATGGGAGGATTAAACTTTGCCTCCCCAGCTATGGTCTCCTGTAACTGAGGAAAAAAACTCTATTTGTACACATGGTTGTCTGAGCAGGAGATCTCGATAGGCTTAACTGCTATCTGGCGGGGAATGGGTTTCCAGTGGGGTCACAGTTGGGGAATAAAAGGCTAACCCTGTCCTTCCTGAATGATGTACCCCCAACCATCCCTTCCAATGTAGTTCATGAATACAGGGCCAGTGTTGCAAAGGCCAGGATTACCAATCCCCCCAAAGGCTGGATCATGGAGTTTCATTGTATCCCAGCACCTCATGTCCATATGTTAGCCTTCCTACAGATTGTTAATATCAGAAAATGGCTGGTTTTTTTTACTTATCAAGCAAAAAGCAGCCTGTGTGAGCACTGAGGAATGGACACATTCAATGCTATTGCTTATAAAAATTCAGTAAAGGAATGTCAGCCTATGAGTTGTGAATAGATGCCACTTAGGGGCAGAAAAGCATGCTTTGTGAGCAGAATGCCCAAGGCTCACTTTCTTTTCTCCATTGGTAGAACTGGAAGGCACTCTTGTCTGGAACCCCACAGAGAGGCTGCCTGTCAGTGTACACATTACTGGTCAGAATGGACCAGTGATCTGATGCTATACAAGGCAGCTTCCCAAGAGATATCATTAAAATCTTTAGAAATATCACTTGAGGCACATCTGGCATTTCTAACATTTCATGTTGCCTTTTCTGGCTGAAAACATATGTCTTTAAGAGAAGAAACAAGCAATTAACCACCCTGCACCAGTTCCATTTACATGTAAGCAAACTTTATTAGTATGACAGTCCAGTGAAAAAAGATCAGTGACACATTCAAGAATTTGCATGTTGCAGCAGCAGATGCTGATCTCAGCAGTGCCAGTGTGCAAATGCTTTGAAATCCTTGCTATGATGTAGTTGGCATGGTGCCCAGAACCTATTAATGGAAGAATATAGTGCTAATATTTAGAAGTACAACGACGGAAAGGTTGAAATGGCATCCTTAATTATGTATTTCCAGGCTTTTATGGGCTCACTTCACAGCTCAGTTGGACACTGTGATTTGTTGATAGCTTTGCAAATGTTGAGAGAAAAGGAGAAAATAAAAATGTATAAAACATGTGATTATGACAAGCTGAAACTTCTTTAAGTATAATTTCTCCCTATGTGCTGTGCTGTGCTGTGGAATTTGTAGGCCTTCTTTCTTTTGCTGACTGAAATCCTGAAGCAGTAAGATCTCTGTAAAAGAACTGGCAGTTATTTTTGTTTTTTATGTCTTTCTTGGACAGGTGCTATAAAGTGCAACAAGTGAAACAAAGCCTCTAAAACATGGTGCATGAACTTGTTGATTTCGCTGGTTAAAGCTAGAAAAAAGGGCAGGAGAGCAAGGAAACTGCTTGGCTCCTGGGAAAGGGAAATGAATGAACCACTTCAATTTACAGTATCATGTATTGTCATGCTAGAGAGTACAGAACCTAAAGGCAGGTATACATTTTAGGGCTCTGCCTAGGGTTGCCATACCGCCGGACCTCCAAACCGGGGGAAATGTAGGACAAAATTTTCAAATGTAGGACACACAAAAATGTGTCCTACATTTGAAAATTTTGCCGTACATTTCCCCTCGCGATCGCGGCAGGGAGGGGAGGCCAAGCAGCAAGGGAAAGCCTCCTCTTTCCCTCCCTGCCTGGGCCCCCGGCCTCGCTGCGATCGGAGGCCAGGATCAGGGCTTTGCCTGCTTCTTGGCCCCCGCAGGGACCAGGAAGGAGGCGAGGAGGCTGCAGGGAGGCGGGGAGGTTGGCGTGGCTGCGCCCAAGAGGCGCCGCCTCCCTGCAGCCTCCTCCGCCCCAGGCCTCGCTGCCCTCCTTTTCCTCCGCGCGGCCATGTGCGGTGGAGGAGGAGGAGGGCAGCGAGGCCCCGAGGGTTGCCTAGCAACCCCGCTGCAACCGGGCTTTTCCCGGTTTTTGGCGGCACCCGTGCCGTGACCGGGCAGGTGCCACCAAAACCAGGAAAAACCCGGTTGCAGCCGGGTTATGGCAACCCTAGCTCTGCCGAACATTCACCAAAGTCAATTTCCAGGCCTCCAATTGGCTATTTTGGTACAACCTGACAAGCACTTGTCAGGATTCCATATTAAAACATCAATACTTTAAAACAATATATATATAACATTTGAGAATTCTTTGCAAATGTCAATAAATTTGGACAGAAGTGACCGGGTGTTGCTCACTAAACTTTCCTTCACATGGCAGCAAGAGAGTGGCTAGTCCCATTCCCATCTATTATCTCCTCATGTGGACCATGATAAAGAAGAGAAGGTGCCTGATCACTTATTTATTTGTTTTTTAAAATATTTATATTCAGTTCTTTGTTTGTAGATCTCAGGGTGGCTTACAATAAAATCAACTTAAAACAAGAAATAATTACAAAAGTTTAAAAGATTAAAAATATATCAAATAGTTTTTCAAATTAAAAAGAGATAATTTAAAACTGGTTAAGACAATCTTGAATAATGTAATTATAAAACATGAGCAGCCTGGACAAAACCAGTTTGGCCCAAAGGCTTTAATAAAAAGCCATGTTTTAATTTGGCACTGTAATTATTCTGACATTGGTGCCAATGAGGCCTCCAGAAGGAAGGAATTCCACAACACTTGAAGGAAGATCCTTTATTTTCCCTTTCTATTGTTTTTAACCTTAGAATCTTGCTAATAAAAATATCAGTAACCCCCAAGTGTGTTGAATGGGGTGCAGTTAGTCATAGGAAGATGCCTCTCTTCTCCTGGCACACAGTCTCTCCCCATACAACTCCCTGAATGGTTACTTCTGTGTGATGCCCATGTAGTTAACAGCAGAGCACATCATCACTTGCTTAGGATACAACACAGCTAGCATTTCAATAAAATTGTGAAATCTGAGCTCTGACTGCTCAGGAAAGGTTGCTGGATTTTGTCTGGACTAGGTCTTTTGTGTCTCAAGGTCTACCATAGATTCAGTTGGAAGAGGCCTCAAGGGCCATCCAGTCCAACCCCCTGCCATGCAGGAATATACAATCAAATCACCCCCAATAGATAGCCATCCAATCTCTGTTTCAAAACCTCCAAAGAAGGAGACTCCAGCACCCTCCAAGGGAGTATGTTCCACTGATGAACAGCTCTTACTGTCAGGATGTTCTTCCTAGTGTTGAGGTGGAATATCTTTTCCTTTAGTTAAACTGAAGGGTACAGTTAAGTTTCCTGTACCCTTCTGCTACTGCTGAGCCAAAGCCAGAGTGTCATCCCTCATGATGTCGGGATACTTCATTGCCAACCAGATTTTGCTACGAAAGCATGCAAGGCCATTGAAACTGAGTGCAAGAGAAGGCAATGAAAGTGGAAAATTCTGCTAGAAGTGCTGAAATACCACCGGAGTGGTTATAGTGGTGAAATTTAAACACCATAGAAACAGTTCAACTAACCCTATGAGTACAGCTGGTCCTCCACATTTGCAGATTTGCTGCCACTTCCACTGCTACCCTATGCCATTTTTAGTAGGGAGTTCAAGCCTCACAAGACTGAGAGACTGCGAATGTGTGGCAAGACTTGTAAGTCCCTATTAAAAATGGCATAGGGCAGCAGTAGAGGTGGGCAGCAAGCCCTGCCAGCCACCTGCTTCTGTCTTGCAAAGGAACAACACTTCTTCAAAGGCATGGCGCACTGAATCTGCGGGTTGTGTGTGTGTTAAATATGGCTTGGGGTGGGGCTAGAGTTATTTACAGTTTTCCCACTGGGGGGGGTCCTATGCCCCTCACCCCAGCAATGGCTTGGGCCCAGGGTACTTGGAGGACCGCCTCTCCCCATATAATCTGCCTCGCACACTCAGAACTTCCGGGACTAAACTGTTGGAGGTCCCTAGGTCCAATCATGTGCGGACCTCACAGAGGGCTTTTACTACTGCTGCCCCTCCCCTCTGGAATAAGCTCCCTGTAGAGCTTCGCTCCGCCGCCTCATTAGCTGTTTTTAAAAAACAGTTAAAAACATACTTATTCCGTCTGGCCTTCCCACCTTAATTTGTTCATTTATTTTCCTGCCCCTTTTCCCCTCTTTCCTCTTTTGACCTTGGATTGATGTTTATTCTTATTTTCTTCTGCCCCTGCCATGTGATTTTTCTATTTTATTGTTTTCCTGTTCCTGTTTGTAGTAATGTTTTTAACTGATTATTGGATTTTAACTTGTATTGTAATGTCTTTTATATTTTGTACGCCGCCCTGATCATACCCATGGAAGGGCGGGATATAAATAAAATTTATTATTATTATTATTAACTATGGAGGGCTGACTGTAGTCCTGACTCATTCCAAATGGATTTGAATGCAAAGAACATCAGACTGCTTTACAGATTAATGAAACTATAATAAGGATCCAAACACTTTGGCTTCTCAACAGCCATCATTCCACCCAAGATCTATGATATGATTTAGGCCTAAGAACTTGATACTTTATACTCCAAGGAGCCAGTGTGGTGTAGTGGTTTGAGTGTTGGACTAGACTCTGGAGACCAGAGTTTGAATCCTGGCTTGGCCATGTAAACCCACTGGGTGACCTTGGGCAAGCCACACTCTCTCAGCCTCAGAGGATAGTAATGGCAAACCCCCTGTGAATAAATTTGCCAAGAAAACCCTGTGATTGGTTCACCGTAGGGTCTCCAGAAGTCAGAAATGACTTGAAGGCACACAACAAACTTAATATTGCAGAAAGTGTAAATATCCTGAAGGCACTGGATTCCATCGGATTTAGAAGTAAGAGAGGGTCAGTCCCAGTTAGTACTTGGAAGGGAAGCTGCTAAAGAATACCAGATGCTGTAGGCTGTATTTCAGAGAAAGACAATGGCAAACCACCCCTGAATATTTGTTGCCTAAGAAAACCCTGTGAAATTCAAAACAGGTGATTTCAAGGGACATACTTTACTTCAGACTGCATTCCTCAGCTGAGGAAAGACATGGACGTTCCTCCACTCCTCTAACACATCAACAGAGCTGCCAAGCTATTTCTATGGGTCAGAGGTGGGACACACTTTTTTTGTCTTGCGGAAGGGGAGGGCTGCATTCTGTTGAGGGTTATCTGGTGGGTGATGCACAAAAGCAAAATGGGAGAATGCACTCCCCTTTATCTCCCTCTTCATCCTGTTTTTACTTTATCCCTCCTGTCTTCTCTTTTGGCTCAGTATATTGCTTGGCAGAAGGACAGATTGCTCTTCTCAAAGGGTTGAACTGATTTGTTTATGTGTGTGTGGGGGGGAGGTTGAGATCAAGCCAAGGGCTACATGGAATTAGGCAGAGGCGTTATGTTCACAAACCTAATTTAGCAAGGATTTAAAAACAAAAACAAACAAACAAAAAAACAACCCAAATTTCACATTAGCATTATTTCAGCCAGCACTGAGTGCATCCAATTTGGCAGACTTCATGGAGATTTCTCTTAAATTGAAACAATTGTGTGTAAGAACACAAGCTTTCAATTTTCACTACACAGTATCTTGGAAATTAGGGATAATCATATACCAGTCCCTAGTGTTACTGAGCTTAGATTTTAGACCAGTCCTAGCCACTAACCCAGGGTAGCCAAAGTACATCTCTTTCTGTACCCCTCAGTGCTTCCCAAATTTTATTTTTTCTTTGCAAAAGTAAAATTATGGTCTGCAATCGAAAGTTGCAAAAATGACAACACCCTGCTAAAACACTATTGTCAACAGTTAAAAGTGCTAAATTCACTATAGTCAATAGGACAGCCAACATCACTGCTCTAGTAAATATTATTGATTAAAATCAATTTAATTATTTTAAAAGTTCAATTATATAGACATATTAATTCAATGAAGATGATTTTATTTGTTAATAAGGAGTGGGGGGAATGCTTTATGAATGTAATGATATTTAACCATGAATTAATTTAAATTAATTTCTGTTAATTTTAAAATCTGTTTTACACCTGTTTAGATGTACAGTAGTCAATTTGTAAAATTTATTTTTGAAAATAGGTGGCTATTTTGATCTATTATATATCCAATTAATTTTAATGCATTCTTAACAACAAAGCACCCTCTCCCAGGAAAGACAGGCACAAAACCAGAAAAGTGTGGCCTTTGAAACACTGATGCCAACCTGGGAACTAGCACTGGCTACTCATCCACTCCCAAACAACTGGCCTAATGGGCATGAGACTTTACCACTGCCACAAATGTTCTTATGTACAAATTGAATAATTAACAACAGACATCATGGAGCTGTTATAGACAATACAGGCTAGGATTGCTGTATTATTATTATTATTATGCATTATTTATATAGCGCTGTAGATTTACACAGCACTGTACATACAAACAATAAAATAGATAAAGTAAACTGCCCATGGCATACAATCTAAGAAATACTAGCATAATACATATAAATAATACATAACAATACAGGAATTTGCTTTGTATGTGCAATGTGTTTTACTGATGACAAATAACCATGAACTATGCAAACAGAGCTGCCTCGTGTGCAGAAGAATCTTGATGGTCATCATTTTTGCAACTGAGATGATGGACTAGTAATATTAAGCATGGTAATTTGTATTAATGAATTTGTATCACTTCTTCTTTAAAGGTTTGTAGGGTGCAGTACTTACACTCTTGTTATAGCCTCTTGTCAAACTGCTGTGGCCTTAAGCCAGCCTCAGTAGTAGTGACATGCCCAAGGCCACATAATTTCATGGCTGAATGGGAACCCAAAGCAATACTTCTGCAGTCCAAGTTGGACAATCAATCTGTTGCAACACAAAATACTAGTTATCATTCACATGTATTTTACTCTGTTTCATCATCTTTATTTGGCTCCAGCTTTTGTAAGGGAACGTTATCATTTTTTAAAATGCTGCCTATAGACAGGAAAAGGCTCTCAGCCAACTGCTGCACAGGAGGAGAAATGTAGTGCCACCACTGTACAGTAGGGAGTCTTTTTTACCTGTAGGCAGCAGCTGTGGTTAGGAACACAACTCCCACTGGGTCAAACTACTTAGCAGACGTTCAGTAACTTTAATGATTTCTCAACTGTGGGGTGAGGTTAGAACTGTAAAAGAAAACTTTTGCATATCTTAGAAAATCCCGTCCTTCAAATGCAAATTAACTTGTAAACAGCTGCATGTAGCCACACTAGAGGACTGCAGGAAGAAACTCGAAACATCTTCAGGAAAGGCTGAGTTAGGGTTTCATTTTGTTATCCATGCTTATCTGGGTAGGCTAAATCTGAAATAGTACAAGTGGTACAATCCTATAATTAATGGTGTCTGGAAGATTTTAGGGCACTAGTTTCCAATCAGTTTCACCAATTTGTGGATTTTGGATTTTATTGTATTTTGCTTCATGACCAAAATGGCTACCCCTGAATAAGTATCCAAAGGGGGGAAATCATGTTAGTTTGCTGCAGAGAAAAACCTAAAGAATGCAAAGACTAATAGGTTTTATTTGGCATCAGCTTTCAGGAACTGCTTCTGATGAAGTGGGTGTCCATTTACAATTTTTTAAACCCAAATAAAACTCAGCAGTCTTTAAGTTGCCACAAGGCTCTTGTTTAATATATCAAAGAAGTTTCCGTCAACCTTTGAAGACAAAATGAGCTGATACGCTGGGATTATGGGCTCCCTGATTGAATGTCACCAGTGTTACACCAGGGTTAACTTCACCACAGATGTAACTCAGTGACAAATGAATGTCATCAAGGAAGGAGCAAAAGTAAGCATTCTGAAGTCCCATGGACTTTCACTGGATGATGGCTGTAAAAGTACACCAGTAAAATAAATGGTGTAAATTAGAAGTCAACAGAAAGCCAAATACAGTACCATTGTCTTCCATCTGCTTGCCACACGATCCACAGAGCTATGATATAACACAATTACTTCCATAGCGGCAACAAATGTACAGTGTGTGCGTGTATGTGTGTGTGTGTGTGTTCATGTGTTGGGAGAGTGGTCATCTGGAACAATGCAAAGAATTGGCAAAATTAATCTCCTCTCCCCTCCTACTAATAAACTCTCTGTGTTTCCCCCTGTTTCTTTGGAAGAACTCTCTTCGCTGCTGAACTCATCCAAACCTACCACCTGTTCTCTTGACCCACTTCCTTCTCGTCTTCTAATCTCTATAGCCCCCTCTTTGTTACCCTCCCTCCTCTATATCTTTAATCTCTCTCTCTCTTCGGGTTCCTTCCCCTCAGTCTTCAAACATGCCTTAGTTTCCCCTATCCTGAAAAAACCCTCTCTTGACCCCTCTTCCTTGGCTAGCTATCGCCCAATCTCTCTTCTTCCTTTTCTCTCTAAGGTGTTGGAACGAGTCGTCTATTCACGCTGTCTTGAGTTTCTTGAAACCAACTCCATTCTGGACCCCTTCCAGTCTGGTTTTCGCCCACGGCACTCCACAGAGACGGCCCTTACTAAGATCTCAAATGATCTTTTGCGGGCCAAGGCGAATGGCCTCTATTCTATCCTTGTCCTACTCGATCTGTCTGCGGCCTTCGACACCGTGGACCACTGTCTCCTAATAGATGTACTCGCTGACCTTGGTTTCTCGGGCCTTGTTCTCGATTGGTTCACATCTTACTTGTCAGATCGATCTTTTTCAGTGGTCTCGGGTGGTCAGACCTCGTCTTCTGTCCCCTTATCTGTTGGAGTTCCTCAGGGCTCTGTTTTGGGTCCCCTTCTGTTCTCTCTTTACACACTCTCCCTTGGCAAACTTATCAGTTCTTTTGGTTTCTCTTACCATCTTTACGCCGATGATACCCAACTGTACATTTCCACCCCTAACCTTTCACCAGAGCTAGAGCAGCAAGTGTCATCCTGTTTAACAGCTGTCTCCCACTGGATGTACCATCGGCGTCTGAAGCTCAATATGTCCAAGACCGAGCTTCTTGTTTTCCCTCCTAAGCCCACCCTTCACTACTCCTTTTCTATTTCTGTCAATAACATTTCTATCCAGCCGGTTCAGGAAGCCCGTAGTCTCGGTTTCATCTTTGACTCCTCTTTGTCATTTATCCCACAGATTCAGACTACAGCCAAAGTCTGTAGATTTTTTCTCTATAATATCGCCAAAATCCGTCCATATCTCTCAGCTTCTACCGCAAAAACACTGGTCCATGCCTTAGTGGTCTCACGACTAGACTACTGTAACCTCCTCCTGGCAGGGCTTCCTCTCTCTCACCTCCACCCATTAATTTCTGTTCAGCATTCAGCTGCACGTATTATTTCACTCGCTCGCCGTTATGATCATGTCTCCCCTCTGTTGTCTTCCCTTCACTGGCTCCCTCTTCCTTTCCGCATCAGGTACAAACTTTTGTTACTGACCTTCAAAGCTCTGCATGGGCTGGCCCCTCTTTATTTAACTGATCTTCTCTCTTCCTACATCCCTACTCGCACTCTCCGCTCTGGTAGCCAAAATCTCCTCTCTCAGCCCAGGATCTTCTCTGCCCCATCCCGGATCCGTCCCTTCTCCCTAGCTGCCCCTCATTCCTGGAACCTTCTTCCTCCGCATGCACGGCTCATCACTTCCCTAACCAGCTTTAAGACAGAGCTGAAAACCATATTGTTTAGGGAAGCGTTCTCAGGGAATTTGTGATTGTTATCTGGCTGTCTGACAATAGTTGATGTGATGTGATTTGTTTGATATTTGATGTTTTTAATCTGTTTTTTCCTTTCTAGATGGTAATTTTATCTATTCCTCTTTTAATTGTTATTATCTTAGAATGTACGCCTTGGGCAGGCTTTTATCTACTCCTAATTTTACCAACTTTGTACAGCGCTGTGTATAATTACAGCGCTATAGAAATAAAGTTTAATAATAATAATAATAATAATAATAATAATAATAATAATAACAAAAGGACAGTTGGAAACCAGTGCAGATGCTTAGGATCCCCTGTAATTGGACAAAATCTAGGCTGTTCATCCACAGCACAGAAGACACCAGAAGGCAGCTTAAGGATGCCTAATTTTAGCCAGGGCAGGCAGGCTGCTTCCAGTAATTGCAAAAATAAGTCTTCTGTTGATCTGAATGAATCTCCTCTTCTGCATGTCATTTTCAATTCTTGACATGTGGGAATTCCTCCCTGATTGCTCTCTGGAGCTCAAGAACTGCCAGCAATAACCTCCAGCCACAAGGCTCCCTGCAGCTCCATAACTCACAGTTCTTTGGAGCCCACAGGTAGAAATACAGAACCTCTCTTCCTACAATGTTTTAATGGAAAAATAGACCCAACACTATCCTCTGGGCTAGCAAATCTGAAACATTAAGAATCACACTCAAAACCATCTGCAAACCTTTAAAATCTATTACTGTTCTGTTTTGCATTTTTTAAGCAAAACAAAACACAGGATATGTTTGTGCGCTATACAAAATCTATTTTGTATAAAAACAGTGCTCTTTTACATCCCTTTTCCATGGGAAATGGTGCTTTGGGCACTTTATATATAAATAATGCAACAAAAGCATTTTAAAAACACATTTTAAAAGGTCAGAAAGGTTACATATTCTGTTTCTTATTTTTCCACTCCTAACATCCATCTTGCTGCCCACCCCCCCCCCCCCCCCGCTAGGTCACATTGCAAGAACGATCAAATATCCAAATAGCATTTCAAACTGCGATGCAAAAAATAATAATAATAATAATAATAAAGAAGAAGAAGAAGAAGAAAGAAACAAGATTGATAGATTTCCATTTTAATCAATGATGGCATCAA
Source organism: Sceloporus undulatus (assembly GCF_019175285.1). Classification (NCBI taxonomy): domain Eukaryota; kingdom Metazoa; phylum Chordata; class Lepidosauria; order Squamata; family Phrynosomatidae; genus Sceloporus; species Sceloporus undulatus. The sequence goes on along the minus strand of NC_056523.1, from coordinate 156,479,697 downwards.
AAATATGATTATGGCAGGATGGAATGTGACAAGAACTGTATGTTCATCTGAAATTAATGCTCCTTTGTATGGTATATAAGCACTTTTATCGCGTTTTAACCCAAAATTAGTTCTTTTCATATTCACTATGCAGAACTAAAATTTCCAATCAGTAGTGTACCTTAGATACACACACACACCCCTTAAAATATGAACCATGGTTAATGAAATTAAAGTCTACATTTCCTAATGCTCTGATGCATTGACATAACCTATGAAGGGGGACAGGGGTCCTTTAATCCTGTTGGTTTGCAAAGCACAGTGCTCTATTGAGTACATTCCCTCCATAGCAACAGCAGCCGTGTTTCAAGAATTAGATTTCCACAATGCCCCTGAGCATCATTTTGACATCTTCATTGTTCCACAGTATGTATGTGTGTGTGTGTGCATGTGTAAAAGTTCTCTAGCTAGGATAAATACAGAGCAGATAATATGAGACAATACAATGAGGAAAATAAAGATTATTCTTTTGGAATAACAGAAAGAAACGTATGATTAGAAGAAATATGCCAACATGGTGCCAACACTGATGCTGTATAAATATTTAATGATCATCTCACAGCACTTTAGTTGCATTCTAGTCCATGTACAAAAATACAAAATAAAACTTGGCTATTGTATGTTTTTCAGGCAGATTTTTCTAAAGGTCCCCTGTTGGGCTTTACCACAAGCAGAGCTGCAGGCTGAGTTTGTTCTTGTGTATAATTTTACCAGCATCAGTGGGGTTAAGCCAAGGGTGAATTTGGCCTTTTCAGTTAAGTGTAATTTTCTCCATGGTTAGTTATTAAATGCAATCAACAGATATGACTGCTGCTTGGCATGTGCCTTAGAGGTCATCCTCCTATCCTACATTGCACCTACATTGCAATACTTACTTGTACACCGCTTTGATCACTGCGGAAAAGCGGTTTATAAATAAAACTTATTATTATTATTATTATTATTATCCTTTGCAAATATAACACAAATGAAACACAGCATATCCACAGCCTTAACCCATGCCATTTGTCATTTCTCAAACCAAGAACGGGAATACAAGTCACTTCTAAAAGTTTAAACCTTAAAGGTCATGCCAATGTCCTTCTGCTTTAAAGAGCAGTCTGCAGCTTAAAATACTGGACACGCAAAGACATTGGAGCTGGAAGTCAAATGATCCCTAACTCTTTCCAAAATCCACAAATTGGTGAAACTGATTGGAAACTAATGCCCTAAAATCTTCCAGACACCACTAAGTATAGGATTGTACCACTTGTACTATTTCAGATTTAGCCTACCCAGATGAGCATGGATAACAAAATGAAACCCTAGAGTCTGAAGATGAGTATGGAAAAGAGAACATCATAAGGTACATATGGCTATGTGGGGAAAATATGGTCTAAAGATATAAAATTTACTTTGTGAATTTAAAAGAAAATCTGTATATGATGGTGTTTAGATGGTTGTTGTTGTTGTGTGCCTTCAAGTCATTTCCAACATATGGTGACCCTATGGCAAACCTATCATGGCAAGTTTCTTCAGAGAGAGTTTGCTATTTCCATCCTCTGACACTGACAAGGGTGTTACTTGCCCAAAGTCGTCCAGTGGGTTCCCATGGTTGAGCTGGGATTCAAACCCTGATTTTCAGAGTCATAGGAGATTACCACATGGAGACTTACCATTGCTAAAACATTACTAAATTGTCTGAAAACTGCAACGGTGTGATCGCCAGTTGCACATGTTTCCCATGATGAAATAATCAGGGTGGTGTCTCGCTTCTCTCCCATGGTCAAAGCATTCACACAGCAGCCATTTTTCCAATAATGGAAGTTCACGTTATTGGAAAATGGCTGCTGCGCAAATGCTTGGATGACGGGAGAGGAGTGGGATGCCTCCCTGATGATTTAATCATGGGGAACAAGAGCGACTGGCAATCACACAGTTGTGATTTTCGGATAATTTAACCACATTTTAGCCATGGTAAGCCTCTGTGTGATAATCTCCTTACACCAACACTCAAACCAGTATACCATGCTGGCTCTCATTTAATCTGTCTCAGCTGGTTTTAAACCAATATTGGGATGTCCAAATAAGGAGGGCTCTTTCTGTCATATGTGGTGTAAGAAGGCAAAACATTACTGATTTAAATTTATATGTTAATCCAAAAAAATTAAAGATACATTTTGTAACATTAACAAAAACATTTTGTTGGGTATTATGGACAAAGAACAGCAGAGTAAATATGGATTATTTATTTGATATATGACAATAGCAGCAAGAATGATGTTTGCTCAAACCTGGAAATGGACTGAAGCATTGATGACAGCAGAATTAATTGTTAAGATTGCAGAGTTAGTCCAAATGGCCAAATTAATGTGGGTTTTAAAGGATAAGCCAATAGAAAATTTTATGAAAGACTGGAATCTGTTTATGGATTTTTGAGCGATAAGAAATCTAATGATGTAATAATCTGTGTTCATGGGTTTTAATAATTATAGAAGGATTATTTAGCTGGAGCTAAAATAGGTCCCTTTCTGGGAAAAAGGTGGCATAGAAATAAAACAAACAAACAAACAAACAAAATGGTGGAATAATATTTTGTTCTTTTTTTCTCTTTTGTTTTTCTTTTCATTACGATCAGGTGAGGGGGTGGTCAGAGTCCTATTGTGTATGAGTTATATGTCTCCCCCCCCCTTTTTTTTCTTTCTGTCTTTTTATTTTCCATTTAAGGGTTTAATAAAATAACCTGCAACCAGCGCAATGCACTAATCAATCCATAAAAGGGTAGACCAAATAAAAGGTGATAGTCTTTAAAGTGCCAGAAGACTTTCTTTTCCTCCATAAACACACACACTAATACACACCTGTGTGTGTGCACATGTCTTCAAGTCGCCTGACTCCATGAATTTCATAGGCAAGGAATATACCATTCCACCCCTTCTTCTGAAACTACCCCTTGTGAACCTCCAGCAAACATTATTGGGCAGGAGCAGTCAGAGCAAGGTTTCTAGTGCTGAAAAGAACACACAGGCGGGTTACAGACCGCCCTCAAGTAGCCATTTTCCCGCCGCCGCCATTTGCTGTGGAGGGAAGCCCCAGCAGCCAGACTGCGAGGCTTCCCGGCGCACTGAAAAAGGAGTGCCGAAATGGCGCTCCTTTTCAAAATGCGGAAGTGGCGCCACGAGGGGTGAAGCGCGCCCTCGCGGCATCACTTCCACCGCAACACGTCTGGACGCTATGCGTCCAAGATGTCAAAATGGCGGTGCTGCCATTTACGACGCGCTCCGCGCGTACTACAGAGAAGGGCCATGAGGAAGGTAAGACCCTTCCTAACCCTAATACGGCCCTTCCTAACCCTAGTACGTGCGGAGTGTGTACTTTATGGCGGTCTGTAACCCGCCACAGTGACACATGCTTTCTAGGGACATCCCCAGGTTGACTACATACAATAGTCAAACCGTGATGCAATCAGAGGATGAATTATTATGCTGAGTTCCATCTGACACAGCATATTTGGGGAAAGGTATTACGTTGTCATGACTGTCTGCTAAATGTCTTTTCATGCCACATTATAAATGCTTTGGTAGAACTCTCCTACTTTGTGTAAAAGGAGTGTAAAATTTTAAGTAAGTTAACATGGATCTGTTCCTCAGATCTTAGAGAACAGTTACTGCCATAAATGAAGCTGGGATGCTTTCAATCCATTCAGAACAGCATGTTTTAAAATATTAATGAGCTAGTGGAAGGTAAGCATGCGTGTGCATGCACAGACAAACTCACACTCAAATTAAACCATTTTGGCATAAAAATGAAGAGATCCAAGTCCTATAGATGATTTATATTGAATTTAGGTTCAAAAACAGGGGGGAGGGGACATCTATTAGGCATTCCTTTTAACTGTGGATCATCATTTTCTCTTGAAATTGTGGAATGAAAGAAGTTTTGTGGGGCATTTCCCTGTATTTTGGCAATGATTTCCCTTCATATTACAGGTATTTTTGTTGAATATATAATGCCCAATTTGGTAAGAAAACCCTGCTTATTAGAATGTAATAAAAGCAGCTAATGACCCGTTTAGTGTTTGGGTATCCCATGCACCTGGGTACCACCAAATAAACATGTCTGTATTGTGAAACAGAAATGATTTTTTATGTCAGAGGAGGAGAACATTACTAAAAATCAGAGAAGCCTTTGTACAGCATGCCAAGCTGCTGAAGCAAAAAACTGTCTCAAGTGAAAGGGCTCAGATGGGAGTATGTTTCAATGCACTGCTCCAGTAGGAAGAGAGGGGGGTGATGGGAGAATCCATTCTGATCATAAATGTGAGCTTGTTATCATTGCTTTTCAGTGCGAAGTAAAGCCGGAAGCAGGGTCGTGCTGGCTAATTGAAGCTTACAATATATTTAGTTTCAAGCACTACATTTTAATTATAAATCAGTGTCATAATACTCTTCCTAGGTTCTTAGTCCATTTGATGAACACATATGTGTTAAAAGAGAGAGTGAGAGAGAGATCACTATCTTACTATTGGGAGTCATCCTCCTGTTCATTTTCCTGCAGGTGCTTAATGACATGTTTGGTGCAAGTTTAATATAATGCCTAGTTTAACAGAGGGATTTAAAGACAACCTCTCAGTGAAATTCTGCAGTGGCTGGTTACTAAAATAGGTACACTGTTAGTGTTATGAAAACATACACACAGCCTGAACTCTTATCCTGGTCTGTGGTATCTTGGTGCATAAATCTCATTCACAACAAGATCAGAAATGACCAGTGGGTGTGATTTGTGCTCAAAATTGCTTTTGATCCCAATGTACACATTTCCTCTGTGCCTCCAACTGCAAAATAGCCCCAGGGGAATATGCACTCCTACATAAACTCTTAAGTGTTCAGGGAGGCTGAGAGAGAACATGGCGTTAGTAAGTCTGTTGTGTTGCCTTCTCTGCTGATGTTATCCAGTGCCAAAACCAGGCACATACAAACCTTTCATAGGCATTATTTGCATGTGCAAAAGTTAAGCACACACCTAAAACCTTGCCAAAAATTATAAGCCACAGTGGTGAAGGAAGTAACTGCAGAGGAAGTTTAAAAGCCACGTGAGCTTGTGTTCACTTTGGCTCTGAATCTATTCAGGGTAGCTGGATTTTTCATTTTACCTGTGACAAAACTAAAATATAAAGCTCAGTCTAAGAAAGTGCTTTTGCAGTAGTGGGATTCCATATAAGTGAACAGTTTCAAGTTGTGGCTCTGACCAAATTGATCGTTTCAAAGAGAATGGTTTAATTCTAAGAACACTGTGGTTACTTTCAGGTATTTCAGATGGCCATCTGATAGTGTTGACATCAGCAAGAGTCAAATCATCCACAAATCTCTCATTATATCAGCCATATAACCAATAACAGGACAAAAGAGGAAGAGAACTTGAAATGACTTCCATGCCTCAGGGTATGCAACCAGTTAAATACTGTATGTTTTGATCTATAACTCCCACCAGCTTAGCCAATAGCCAGGGATAATGGGAACAATCATGGGAATTCAGCCTTTAAACCAAATATAGGAATTCACTTAGGACTTCTACATTACAAAACTCCAACATAGGTGCCTTTCCAAATAGAAATCTGTGGAAAGCATCATGTAGAGTTTTTGACTGTGAGTAAATGAACTGTGAAATCATGAGAATGTGGCATTGTAGGTTAGCCCTGTTACGAAAGAAGGCGGAAAGCCATGTATAGAATGATCACATATTACAAGCTACACAAATGAGTATCTTATAATTTAATTAAACTGTGAATCCCGCAGTAAAAATCTCTGGTCATTGCCCAGACTGAAGTATTCAAAATTTTGAGATACAGGTGGAGTATCTCTTATCCAGAATTCTGAAATCCAAGATATTCAAAAATCCAAAATTGTCCACAGGGGTGGCTGAGACAGTGACACCTTTGGTTTTGGATGGTTCAGTGTATACAGACTTTGGTTTATGAACAAGATTATTTAAAATATGTATAAAATTACATTCAAGTTATGTATATAAGGTATATATGAAACAGAAATGAATTTCATGTTTAGACATTTCTGAGATATCTTATTATGTGTATATAAAAGACAAATACATGGGTCCTAGAGCAAATCAACCCTGAACTCTCTCTAGAGCCAAAATGACTAAACTGAGGTTGTCATACTTTGGTGATATCATGAGAAGACATGACTCACTAGAAAATACATTAATTCTTGGCAAAGTAGAAGATAGTAGGAAAAGAGGAAAACCATGTTCCAGACTTAATCAGGGAAGGCATGGCTGAGTCTGCAAGAACTGAACAAGGCTGTCGATGATAAGGTCTCTTGGAGATGTTTCATTCATAGTCCATAGATCCTAGCCATTCATAGTTCATAAGTACAGTTAACAGGCACTTAACAATAATAACAATATGCAAACATTCCACAATAAAAAACAAAACAAAACCAAAAACAACCCAAAATCCCACACTTCTGGTCGCAAGTATTTCAGAAAAGGAAGACTCAACCTGTACTATTTTAAAATGTTGACACTGATTAAACATGTATCAATTTTATACTGGTTAATAACCTTGGCTTATCAAAATAGTCCAGGGAAATGTAGTTCAGCAAACTTTCAGAGAAGGCTGCTAGAAATCCCTTCAGTTACCTTCAATTACTTTGATTCCCTCCAGAATTAAAGTTCAGGTTGGACCCAATGACAAACCATGGCTGTCCTTCCTGTCTTTCCATTGAAACATTTCCTGCAACAATCCATTTGCCATATAATTTGTGCAAACCACAATTTCCCAGATTGAGATAAAATAGCAAACTATGGTTTGTCATATATTGGAGGGAAAGGGGAAGACATAAATGTGGTGTTCATTGTAGCATCCCTATGCTGCCAAAATGATAGTGGGTTTAAATTAAAGCTGAGCTGAATATCCTCCCCTTACTTTTACAGATTTGTTTGTGTCCCATGAAAGAAAAGAGGGGATATTTAGTAACTTCCGCCCCCCCTCCACATTTTACCTCAGGGGTTCAGTATTACCAGTCATATTCTATTCCATCCTATTTTCCTGCCTTTCCCCCCACTACCTCAGATGCCTTAGCAGCAGTTCCTCACAAAGCCTTCTTCTGTTTTCTAACCTTTTTTGAAAGGAAAAAAAACCCTGATAGGTTAGGTTATGGTTGACCCCCCCCTTTTTCTTTAAGGAAGCCACACGTTTGAAATTTCAACTTGAAAACAGCCATCTACAACTGGGGACAATGATAAAAAACAAAATGTCAATTTTTGAGGTATCATAACATTATTTTCTAATGAGTTTGGGAGACTCTATTTTTGTTTCTCACAAGTCTCACTTTGGAATTCCAACTGGAAATTGTGCACTGTGACTTTTGGGGTGACAATACCAACACCAACAAACCTCTCTCAAACTTTGAAGCATGTATCACAACTGAGGCTGATGTCCTTGTTGTTATTGTCTTTTCTGGTGAGTCACATCTCTCATAATATGTCATGAGAGATGTGACTCACTGGAAAAGAGAATAATGCCTGGTAGAAGTCAGGAAAATCCACTGCAGGTGGATTGCTTCAAGCAAGGAAGACACGGCCCTGAGTTTGCAAGACCTGCGCAGGACACTCATTAACAGAGTACTATGGATAGGGTTGCCATAAGGCAGGACCTCCAAACCGGGACAAATGTAGGGCCACATTTTCAAATGTAGGACACGTTTTTTTAAAAATGGAGGACACATTAAAAAATGATAATTTTTAAAAAATGTTAATATAAATGCATGTTTCTTAGGCATGCTCAAAATGGAAGGCATTCTGGCATTATTCCTAAACAGAAGGCTGAAATGTACTTCTCTTTCTGGCCAACCCCCCCCCCCATTCTACAAGAACATTTCCCACTTCCAAGCAGGCATAGCATTTGCAAGATCACAGGCAGTCCCTTGTGCCATTGAAAACTACATTTCCCACTCCCAAGCAGCCATAGCATTTGCAAGATCACAGGCAGCCCTTTGTGCCATTGCAAACTACATTTCCATTTGCAAGATCACAGGCAGCCCCTTGTGCCATTGCAAACTACATTTCCATTTGCAAGATCACAGGCAGTCCCTTGTGCCACTGCAAACTACATAGAATCATAGAGTTGGAAGAGACCACAAGGGCCATCCAGTCCAACCCCCTGCCATGCAGGAATCCAGATCAAAGCATCCCACTCCCAAGCCTTCTTAGCAATTCCCCCCTTCCTCCTTTTCCTTGCCCCCTCCAACCCCCCCAACCCCCTCACCCCCTCTTTTTCCCAGGTATGTCTCAACTTAGGAGGGATTTATGGGACAGATCCAAAGCCTTTTTTCTTTTCTAATGGGGGCAAAGCCTTGAGAAGCCCTGGACCCCTGAGAAGAAGAGGAGGGGGCTTAGAGAGAGGAAGAAAGAGAAAAAGAAGATGAGGAGGGGGGAGAAAGGAAGAAAAAGGAGAGGAGGAAGAGGAGGGGAAGAAAAAAAACCAGAATAACAAGAAGAAGAGAAGGAGGGGAAAGAGAAAGAGAAAGAGGGGAAGAACTGAAAGCACCTTGCCTGAGTGCAAAGCCCTCCCTGCTTGGATGTTGGAGCATGCCAAATAAGGAAGCAGAGGGCTGGCCAATAGGGGCAGGGCAGAGCAGCAGACCCCGCCCCTGCTAGTTTCAGTTGTCCTGCTGCTGCTCCAGACATGCTGCACAGCACTCTATGGAAGGGAGGCAGCAGCCCTGGGAGCTCAGAGTCGGGCAGCCACCCAGGAATGGGGGTGGGGGTGGGGCGGGGCGGGACCGGGCACGCCCCCCCAGGGGGCGAGAAAGTCACGCCCACCGCCGTGAAATGGCAACCCTAACTATGGAGGCCTTTCAATCATAGGGCTGCTGTAAGTCAAAGGTGACTTGATGGCAAACAACCACAAATCTATCACAATCTCATAAATTGTGGGATGGTCTTTTTTTTTTGTCTAGCAAATTTTGGAATTTTGACTTAAAATTAGCCACTCCAATTTGAATAACAACAACATCAACAACAAAAATACTGTATTGAATTTTGAGAGGTCCAGCAGAACATCTCAGTGAGTTATGCCTGGCAAAGACAGACATGCAAAAAATCTGATTTACTGTTACAGATAGAAGGCGTCATGAGAGTCTTTTTGGCTGAGGGTGGAAATAAAAATGTTTTCAATAAATAAACAAAAAGCAAGCAATATCAATGACCAATGAAAGAAGTAGGCAAAGGCCTCAGATCTATTTGAACTGCTTTGCACAGAATGCTATAGCACCAGCCATCCCTATTTTAAATACAGTATATTACATACATAAGTATCTCCTACACATACACATACACACACACACACACATCATGACCGTTAGCAGCAGGATTTACAGATATAATAGTAAAGCTAGAAAGGGTATGGAAGTGGTTAGTTTAAAATAATCAACAGTAAGAAACAACTCATGCTAAAATGCCTGGGACTTTACTGACAACAGGACCTAATATCTTTCATTGTGACATAAAACATGTCTAGATTTCATGCTAGATTTAATTCTACTTTAAGGATTACACCTATGTAAAATATCCTACTTATCATTTTAATTGTTACATGGCACAGTATCTATTAAATAACTCAGTAATACAAAGGCTATGCCTTTGGGAGCCCAAGACGTTCTAAATGCTAACTTAACTTTACTGAAGGTTACAATTTGGAACAAGAGCAAATGTTCAACCATCTGCATCTTTAGCAAAGCATTTTATTTAAGCCCTATGAACAGAAAAGAGTGGATAAGAAATCATTATTATTGGTCAACTATGGTCCAAAACACACTGCAGAAATAATCCACTTTGAGACTGCTTTAACTGCCCTAGCTCAATGCCAGGGAATTCTGGAAACTGTAGTTTTGTGAGACATTTAGTCTTCTTTGTCAGAGAGCTCTGATGCCACAATAAGCTACAGTTCGCAGGACTCCCTAGCACTGAACCAAGACAGTTAAAGTGGTCGCAAACTGGATTATTTTTGCAGTGTGCTTTGTACGTATGAAAAACTGAATGAAAATAATTAAAAGGAGAGGCACAGGCTACTTCTGAGCAGCTCTGAAATGTTCCTTACTACAATCTTAATAATAATTTTTAAAAAAAAGATATGGGAGAAATTCAAAGGGAATTACTGAGTGAAATGTTTAAATATGTAAATTAAGTAGAACAGTAGTGGAAATTGAAAAGTATATCAGCAGCCTTGTCTCTCTCATCTACTCTTCTTTACGACTTCTTCCATATTAGAAGACATAGAGGATGAAATTTGTTTCCCTATGAAAATGCACGTACAAAATCAGATTCCTTATAGTCTAAGCCTACACCAGTTTCCTCAGAAGTGAGTGTGGAAGATTATTCCTAAATTATGCATAGGATTTAGCTTTCAATTATTTAATCTGGGGCAAATATCATACTCATTAACAAGATTAGAATTGCAGGTTTTAACACATTCTTGAGATGATTCTGAATTGATGAAACAAATTGTCGAACAGAGTCCACATCATCCATCAGAGCAGTGAAAGGAGAACCATTCTTTGACCATGTCTCAGTCTTCACAAAACCTAAGAGAATATGTTTTAGTAGTCTATGTTCAAAATGGAGGTATTTAAATTGGAATAGGTACACAGCACAACTAGAATACTTGCAGGTGTAGAAAGAATGTTATTCAAAGATGAAAACAATGTAGCCCAGCTGGCTAAGAAAAAAGTTAGCTTGACAGTGAGGAATATGACTTTTTTGTATGTGTTTTTTAAATCTGGAGTGCCAGACTTTTTTAAAGATTAAAGGCCAAACCTCTTAAACGTGAAATGTTTTTCATTTGATTAAACATGAAAGGGCAAGGAAATGGCCATCCGAAAATGTAGGCTGAATATGAAATAATGGCTTACATCTACCATGTCTGAACTGTAAATTCTAGTACAGAATACTTGGAACAGTTGCAAAGAAAATACTCTCACTAGTTGAAAGTCAAACATTTGTTTAATGCATCTTCATTTCCACACATGCCTCCTTCAGCATATTTTAGTTGATTCCATTCTAACTGATGTACACCCAGTGTAAACCACATCTGTGTGGCCAGAGTATATTGACAGCTTCTATCATACAGTTACACACACACAGACACACACACACATCAATTTTTCTAGCCAATAAATATTAGCAATTCTATGTCTGTTGTATGGAAATCCCACTATACATGGCGTTCATATACATTAACCTCCGTGAAACTAAAACACAAGAACAGGATACACTGCCATTTATGCTGTTTATTCCAAACCTATAGTTATTGGCCATTGTATTCAAAAAGCAGGTTGAGAAGACGCCCAGTTTTTGTACAGTGTCATGAACATATATTATATTATATAAATAACAATAAAAACAAACAATAGTATTCTCATCTTTTGGAACCTGAATAAAAAAATCTCAAACAGACCAGTTCTAGAATAGTAGAGAGCTTCACTCTTTTTCGTAGCAGCTTTGTGTCCACAAGCATTTGGTGACCATGCAAGCCACACTTTCACTTTGGTAACTGGCACTATCCTTTCAAATGAGATGTCAGGATCAAGTAAAAGGGAATCGGGCACCCAGTGCAGCATTCTTGTCTCAGAATCATTAACTCACCAAGATTTTTCCCAAACAATGTAAGTCACCAACACAATCAAATTGGGAGAAGCTACCTTTACCATCAGATACTGGTAGTATGCAAAGCCTTTATATAACACAATAATGGACAGAATAAGCATGACATATGATGTGTGAGGTAAAACTGGAGGCTATAATGTGGGGATATATGTAAATGAAACCCCAAGTTCATAGTTTTCTTTCCAAGAAAATGTTACCGAATGGGACAGGGAGTGAGAAATTATGTCAACATAGAATGACAAGAAAAAATACAAAGATGGCTAGTGTATCCTGAAAACTGGCTGCACAAAAAGTAGGGCAAATTAAATTATAGAAATTATATATAATTTCATTGAATTTGATTAATTTAATCCAATTCTGCTGTGGCTGTGGCAGGAAAGCAACCAACAACCATATAGGGAAGGAACAATAAACATCTACTCATAGATTTCCTGGGTCTAGAGTAGACTAGCAATAGTCACTCGATATAATTCAGAATGTGATTCTGAATTAAAAACACAGACTACAGCCATCTGTTTGCTTTTTATTCTTTTGTCAAGCAGAAATAAACAGGTGTATTTTGGGAAAACAGAGCAAAATGCAGGCCAGCATATGTAGCAGCCAAGGAGACCTGGGAAATGAAGACACCTAACTACATAAACCACAAAAGGCCAAATGAAAATACAGATTAAACATAAATAATCTTAAAGAGACAGATAACATTTGTGATCTGAAGCAGTTAACTCAAATGAGTAAGACAGAGGGTTAGTTTGCAGATCAACCCAGAGAAGAACACCAGAGTGACCCCTCTCTCACAACTGCATACCATATTGCTAAACATCACCTATGTTTCTTCCTGTAATGATAGCAGCTAACAGATTTAAATGTTGCTGACATCCTGCATTAAACATACAGCTGAGCTACACTCAGTTAGACCCAGGATAAATCTCAGGTGTGCAAAGTGGAGTTGATGGAGGGGTGTGCACTATAGCTGGCATCCTGTTAGTGGCATATACAGGAATAAGGCCACTTTATGCCTGCTTATGTCTTTTTTGGTTGTTGTAGAGGCTGGTATTCTCATACACCCTTTACAGTGACCAAAATGCTGTCTGGATCTATGTTTTAGGCACTTGAGCCTCCATCCCACACTCCCATATGTCCATTCTATGGCTGGTGCAGAGTGGACAGTAAGGATCGAAGATGTGTTTGGCCATGATCCAACAGACAGATGTAGAATGTTGACATCATCAGCAGAAACTTCCAGAGAACCCTGGAGGATCTTGGCAGATGATGTAATCGTCCTGCGTCTGGCTACAGGGACATAGCCATGTACTTCTCCAATTCTACACCACTTTCCACCATTCACAGAATGGTCATAAGGAAGTCTGCAGTAGCTAAATGATGACTGGAGATAACATATGCTAGTATATTTCTCCATGCAGAATTATTACAGTACATTGTTCCATAGAGGATTTGGGGCATAACTTCCAAGGAAACACCAAGCACTGATCAAATAAACTGCAAGGTACCATACATTTATCATTCTTTGTAAAAGGGTAAAGGCAAAAAGGGGGAATAGGAAGTAATTGAGTTCCATAGGGACAGAGATGTTGATCAAGTGTGTGCAGATTATTCTGTTGGCTTGCATAGATTAATAGAGATCTCCAACCTAACATGTTCCATCACAGTGGTTGTGCTGCATTATTAATGCCCTGCTATCTGCCTCCAAGCCATTAATAAATGCACTCATCCAACTGTCTAGAAATGTGACATGCTCCTCTAGCATAGGCCCTGTGCCTTACCTTACAAATATTGTGGCCAGTTTGGCTACACAAACCCTTTTAGATATCCCAGAAGTGTACATGCTCTGCATAAGGAAGAAGAACTACACAACAATTTTAGCTGTCCTTCTTGATACTGTATATACAGATAAGTCTAGAAGTTTTAGTCAAATAATTGACCCCCAAAAACTGAGATGACTTATCCATTGCTCAATATAAGCACTGTACTTTAACTCTTATTTTTTTTTAAAAGGAACCATCCCCTGTTGAAAGGTAAGAGTGTAATCTATCCTGGAAGCTCTGATTCTTCTCAACTCTCTCATCCATCCAGCCTTTAGTGTGAGCATAACAGTTATGCCTGCTGGAATTTTGTATATTCTTTGGCATCATTTTCCTTTTCTTCATCCTTTACATCATTTGTTACATGCCCCTGGATTTTACCCTCGATTTATCCATGAGTCATATCAAAATCCATAATTTTGGCTACAAAACCTGCCCTCGACTTATACATGAGGTCAACTTATACTTGAGTATATACGGTACATATGTTTTAAAGCATGTTACTTTCCCCAGAATGACCTATATATCATTTTTATTCATTTCAGTCAATGCAATTATCATTAGCACTTCAGGCTTATTTCATACGTTAGTAGGTGACCCTGGAAGGAAAGACTACTAGGAAAAAAGGGAGGAACACTGGGGGATGCTTGTTTAAGAAGCCCCAAAACAAACACTCTCTTCTGAGTGTGGGAATGTGGGAAGACTGGCATCCTATTTGAACCTGAATGTTGCTTGAATGTCCTGCTCCAGGCATTAATGACTCTGAAGTGAGAACAATTATTATATGATTATTGTATCCCTTGCCACAAGACTTCTGCATTTTCCTGCCTTCTTCACCCTACCAGGTACAAAACACAACTTGAGAAAATTTCCCCAGAGTTTGGGAAAGTTACTTTTTTGGGAAAACTACCATAATTCCCCAGCAGCTTGAGGAATTCTAGGAGCTGTACTCCAAAAAAGTTATGCTTTCAAGCACTCCTCAGATGTGGTTGCTATTCTTGATGTAAGTGGAGGCTGAGTAAATGCTTTGTAGTAAAACTGGGACATGAAACACCGTTTGTTCTAACATAACCTTTAGCAGCAGTCCAAAATAAAATACCTTGCATGTGAACCAAACTCCAGGAAAATTACCTGCCCAGAAGAATTTTTGTTCATGCATTCCCATGAACGTGGAACTTGATCATGCCAATGCATTCATCCAGTAATTTATTTTAGTTTTTCTTATGGAGAACAGCAGAATCCCTGGACATTCTTCTGTTCCTACCAATACCACCTTCTCCAGATGTAGAGCTATACTTCAGGTACAACACATCAGTTCTCAGACACAAGAGAAACATTTTGCTGCCTTCCGCTAGCCTTTCTTTCAAACCTTATTTGGCTCCTGTTTCTAAGACAATGATGAATCACTATTGAACAATATTATTTAAAATCAGGAGCAAGTCATTTTTAAAAGAAGTTAAATAAAGACAAATTGTTATTTAAAGCAACCAGAACAGTCATCAAAATAATAATAAAAAGATGGCCAGTGACAAAAAGATGGGTAGAGGAGACAAACTTCTAGCAGCCAGTATCCACTGGGACTTAGAAAACTGGGCATGGCAATGGATTTTTTTTTCTTTTCCTCTAAGAATATAAATCTTTGTTTATTCCACTCTTCCACTCAAGCATGGAGGATTTGATTCCCCCTTTCCTACAAGGCAATATTATGAGAGGTTTTGTGCATTTTAATGATTCTTTGCATTTATGAAAATATATATATATATGCAAAAAGCCATTAATTTTTGTGCAGGCAATGGAAAGGTCTGTGTATGTGTGTAAAACACATGGTTCCAAACTGTTGATTTCTGTGTAAACACAGCTAGCTCCCCCACACCAGTTTGCAGAAAGTCCCGAAATGTGAAAAATTTCACAATGTTTCACCTTTTATTTTATTTTATTTTATTTTATTGTGACAGGATAGTTAAGTGTCTTGACAGCCTTTCTCAACAAAGATGAGAAAATTTCTGGGGCTGGGCCAAATCATTTCCTTGCTAAATCTGAACTCAAGAAATGAAACCCTTCCTACAGGGGTGGAGGCCATTTAAGGTGGTCTGCTCCCAGGATATTGTGAAATTAGAAGGCTCTGTGTGTGTGAAAGAGAGAGAGAGAGAGAGAGAGAGAAAATGGGAGAGACAGGAAGAAAGGAGAAGGGAAGGGAAAAGAGAAAAGAAAAGAAACGTTTAAAATTCCTTGTTCAGCAGCTCTGTCTAAGTGGCAGAGAGCTTGTTGGGTTGGGCTAAGACGAATCTCTCCACCTCTCCAGCATCTTTATCATGATGCTTGACTACATAGTGGCTAAGAAGCTTCAGATATTCCTGAATAATTTCCAGTCTGATTTCAGGCTCAAGTTTGAGTCCGAAACAACTTCTGTCACCCTGAAAAATGTTCCTAAAGAAAGAGGAGGGGAATGCTACTTGGTCTGCATCTGTCTGGAGCTCTTCTGTGTTTTCTGTGGATGGTAGCTATGATATTAGCTATGTTACCTAACCTGAGGCTAATGGGTGCAGTAGCTTAAAAAATTCCTGGAGAGCACCAAATTGGGGGGTGGCCTAAGGTAACAGATTTAAAAGAGGAGAAGAAGAAGGTTGTATGCAAAGTGCCTTCCTGAGATTTTCATATGGAATATTTTGTCATATTAGCAATGCTCTTGTGATATATAACTTACACCAGCACAGATGGAATGATCAACATTATGCATAGAAAAAAAGAGTAGTGGACAGACCCAAAGGCCAAAGTGTGGGACCAAAAATAACTATCATATTCTTTCTTCTTGCTCGTACTGACAATAATTAAGCCTTAGGGGAGGTGGTTCAAGCTTTTAAAATGGAAAAACCTACACAAAAGCTAGGAAAACACTGTTTAATGTTGCCTGGAAGTAGTGTGGCTGTCTGGAAAACCACAGAGGACTGAACTAAGTCCCCTTGAAATCCATTCTGTCTTGTGGACTGAGTTCTCTCTCTGTTGATCTTGGAAGTTTGGATTCTCTGATGCCTAAAAACTGTATTTTCCAAAGCTTCCAGGCCAAGTTTGTCAGTCAAAAGACTCTGGAAACAACAATTCCAATGCATTCCCGTGCATCATTTTAAAGAAAAGAGATCCATCACCATAAGCCAGTTCTACCTGCCACAGGTTCCACTCTCAGGTGATTAAGGGGCTGTACAGACGGCCCAACGGGGTGGCTCTATGCCGCCCCTGGAAGTGCTGGGTTGGACATGTGGCAACCACACCATGCCAACTCGGTGTAAAAAGGAGCCACGAAACACGGTTCCTATTTGTGCTGTACAAGGAGAACCATAAGCGCCCTGGTTCGGCGTTATGATGCCCCTCATGTGCAGCACCGTTTGGATGTAACCACACACCATGTCCCCAACTCAGTGTAAAAAGGAGCCACAAAACATGGTTCCTATCTGGTGTAGTGTTACGATGCCCCTTGTGTGCAGCACCGTTTGGATGCAACCACATGCCACGCCCCCAACCCAGTGTAAAAAGGAGCCACAAAACACTGCTTCTGTCTGGCGTGGTGCTATGATGTCTCTTGTGTGCAGCGCTGTTTGGGTGCTGTGCACAAGGGACATCATCATGGCGCATGCCATCTGGATGGGTGCGTGCCATGGTGGCAGCCAAGCGGCGATAGTAGGGCTTTGAGTGTGTAAACGTTCAGACCTACCTGAGCACCAACTAGTTCACCTGCAGGTTGGCACAAAATGCCAGTCTGTACAAGCTCTAAATTTGCTTTGGAATGAGGAAGAGCTAGCAAGGAGAGCTATAGGGAAACCTGTTATGAACTCTGCCACAACTTGTGGACTCATCTCATAATCAGTGGTGTGGTGATAAATTTGGAATGGTAGTCCCTTATCATGACAATCTCTATACCACCTCCCTAAGGAAAGTCCACCATTCTAGCCATTTTCATCTCTATTAGGATCAGGTATTAAGTAAAATTAATAGGTTTTGCCCACTCAAGACCAAGATTTTAACAGGGATAGATTGTAACAGTATGTTATTTCTGGGAAAATTAACTTCTTCTCTAGTTTCTGTGGGGATTGTAGATAAACTCAGAGGGAACAGGACTGGTCTGGAGATGGTGGTAACAGATGATGCCATAATGTACTCCATTAGTAGTTCACTACACTAGCCTACTAGTCCACCATGGTTCTACAACATCATTGTTCATTATGAACTCAAGGAAGGGTTTTTTTATGAGTTACCCCATTCCAATAGTACATTACTGTGGATGCTTTTTTTTTTTTAACATGGGCCTTAAAAGTAGAGGTTTAAAAGCCACATGAGAAACTGCAGGGCTCAGTTTATATTCATTTTCTGAATATAAATTGAGCAAAACCTAAATATACCAATGGAGGGAAATTTGACAAATGTGTGTGTGTAGTGTGCCTTCAAGTCACTTCCAACTTATGGTGACCCTAACATGGGGTTTTCTTGGCAAGAGGTGTTCAGAGGAGGTTTCCCATTGCCTTTTCCAGAGGCTGAGAGCATGTGACTTGCCTAAGGTCACCCAGTGGGTTTCATGGCCGAGCTGGGAATTAAACCTTGGTCTCCAGAGTCATAGTCCAACACTCAAACCACTACGCTATGCTACTTTTCAGTAATGACTGTACATACATATACAGCTGCCTAGAATTCCAGACTGAAAGCATAGTTTTCAAGTGTTTAAATGAAGTTCTCTTCTTCAAAGACTGAATCTAAGGTCAAATTACTATGCAAACAAAGATGGAAAGGACTTTTAAAATCCATTCACTGTTAAATCATATATACTCTGTCAAATTGCAGTCCTACTATGATAATGTACCCTTTGTTCCCATAATGCCACTGTGGTACAGTGATTACTCTAGTTGGAACTAACCAACAGGAATCCACACGTTGTTTCTTAGTCTAACCAACCCCAGAAGGTTGTTAAGACCCTTTACAGACCGGCCTGAAAGAACAGCCTGGGGGCAGAGTTGGGGTGTAGCGTCCTCACGACGCACGCCTGACTCTGCCACCCAGGTGCCCTGATGCCACGTGCCAGATAACACAGCACTGAAGGAGCACCATATAGCCACGCCACCACGGCTATGGCACCCTCAAAAGGTGGGATTGGACCCGTGGAGTGAGGTTGCTGTGGCCCCAATCCAGCTAGGAAAGGGGCAGCTGCAGGCCACCCCTTGGGGGTGATCTGTCAAGCCCTTAAGAGAACATAATGGGTAGATGTGGGGAGAAACAACTTGGAATTCTTCAGCAGAAAAGCAGAATATAAATGTAAGAAATAAATAGCACTTAAAAGACCAAACTGCTTATACCATCTAGCTAAAAACAGACTTTTATTTCAACTGCTTTTGTAGATAGTCTTATAAGCACTCATAAGTTTATATTCACAAGGGCTGAGTTAGTTTCCAGAATTTATTTGGCTAATCAAATCCAAAAGCTTGCTTTGATGGCATCACCTTTACTGCTAATTCCATTTCATTAGCTTGTCACAAACATTTGTTCAAGCAATTACTTTCAGTTAACTAGAACATCTGTGGAAGCAGAATGTTATGCCAATACCTACCTTGCTCCCTCATAGCAGTAATTACTCATACGCACACAAGAACTGCCAGGCCACATCAAGCCAAACATGCACCTGTCTGCCAGTGTTATCACTCAAATAATGGTGGTTATCAACTCTCTCTTTGTGTTCGTAAGTTCAGCAGTTTAGGGGGCCATCAACATTTCATAATTATTCTGGTATTACCTCATGAGAACCAAAACATATCACATCTTGGCTAATACTCCGTACACTAATTCATTTAAACTACAGTACTTATTTTCAACATAAACAAATAGCAATTCACAAGACATGGACAGACTTTTGAATTACAGCCAGGCTTTCTGTTCTGATAAATGAAAAGCAACCACTGATTCTTATAGTGTAGCTAGCACTGTAGCTGCCATGGCTCTAGCCTAAAGAATCCTGGAATTTGTTGTTTGTTTATGGTATTCTTTACTAAAGCTCTCTACTAGTGCTGTAGTCCAGATGAAGTAAACTAGAGTTCTTTCATGCAAGACGGAGCCATGATAGTTAAAGCAACCTGTTGAGGCAAAGGCAGCGTCTGGGGCCGTTTGGAGGACTCCTCAAGCCCAACCACCATCACCTGGGCAGCCCTCAGGCAGCCTCAGCAGCAGCAGCAGAGCTGGAAGAGGACACGGAGGGCATAAAAACCCTCCAGGAACATCTCCCCCAGCAATCTGTTGAGGCAGAGGCAGTGTCTGGGGCTGTTTGGAGGACTCCTCAAGCCCAACCACCAGGGACCTAGAGGCCGGAAGAACTGGGCTATAATAGCCCCAACATACCCTCTCTCCCACAGCGGCGGCGGTGCTGTGGCAGCAGAGCAGGGACTCAGAGGCTGAAGGAGTGGGGGTTTGTGGGTATTTCACCCTCTGGAGGTGGTAGAGGCCATGATTGGAGGAGGAGAGCGGATGCTGTAGGCCCTTTAGGGCCCAGGGGAACACCACCATTCTTCCTTGGAGCACCAACGCCAGAACTGGAAGTGGGGATAGTACATGGGGGTGCTCTTAAACGCCCCCAGGAACATCACCCTCCTGCTGGTACTGCTGGCTCCAGTTGAAGGAGGAGAAGCAGATGCTGTGGAACTCTTTGAGGGCCCAGGGAACATCAATACTCCTCCAATCTGCCGGACTTGTATCCTGCCATCCCACCTGAGGCTGGGAATGTGGTAGGGGCGACCATTGGAGTAGTGCTCGGGAATGGGAGATATGGCTGGAATAGAGGGAACAGATGTTGCAAAAGAAGACGGGATCGCTGTTTGAAAGCTATCCCGCCTTCAGTTCCCTCTGTTTCTCGAAATGGCTCGGAGAGCAGACCAACCATTCCACAGAACCTCACTCTGCTTCTCTGCAATGCCAGGTCGGTCAAAAACAAGACCCATATCATCCAGGATCTTCTCCTGGATGAAGATGCCGACCTGGCTTGCTTTGCAGAAACCTGGCTGGGAGAGGAAAGTGCTGCCATATGGGCGCAGGCCCTCCCAGCCGGGTACTCTGTCAGTGAGCAGGTGAGGGGGAGTGGGCGGGGGGGCGGAGTGGCTCTGGTTTATAAGAACACCTTGACCTTGACCAGGATACCTGTCCGGAATACAGTCCATTTCGAGTGTATGTACCTCAGCCTGAAGACCAGGGATAGATTGGGGATTTTGCTAGTCTACCGGCCACCCCGTTGTCTAGCAGACTCCCTGACTGAGCTGACACAGCTGGTCTCTGAGCTGCTGTTGGAGACCCCCAGACTTTTAGTTTTGGGGGACTTCAACATCCCGCTCGAGACCAGCTTAACAGGCGCGGCTCGGGAGTTCATGGATACCATGACAAACATGGGCCTATCCCAACTGGTCAACGGGCCTACACATTGCGTGGGTCATACACTCGATGCGGTCTTCAGTACGGAACAGGAATATCCGTGGGCGGAGGTGGTAAGTACCTCCGCATTGTCATGGACGGATCATTTCCTGGTCAAGACGAAACTTAGAGTCAATATCTGCCCCACCGGGGGTGGCGGACCCATTAGAATGGTCCACCCTCGAAGGCTGATGGAGCCCATTGGATTCCAGACAGCCTTAGAGGGTTTAATGGTTGGGAATGCTGGTGATCCTGTCGATGCCCTGGTCAATACCTGGAACACCGATCTTACCAGGGCTATTGACACGATCGCTCCCAAGCGCCCTTGCCATCCCGCCCCAAATCGGAGGCCCTGGTTCATGCCAGAGCTGAGGAAGATGAAGCGGTTTGGACGACGGCTAGAGCGCAGGTGGCGGAAGACTCGACTCTTATCCGACAGAACTCGCCATAGGAACTTTCTTCGTTCCTATCGGGAGGCAATACGTGCAGCGAAGAGAGCCTTCTCCTCTGCACGTATTGCGTCTGCAGAGTCCCGTCCAGCAGAGCTGTTTAAGGTGGTGAGAGAAATGACACAGGTGCCCCCTGCGCCAAATCCCTTACTTAACCCGACGACAGCCTGCTGTGACGCGTTTAACAACTACTTTGCAGACAAAATCTCTCAGATAAGAGCCGACTTAGATGCCACAGTTGAAACAGAGTCGACAGGTGAGGCGTCCAGTGACTCCGCCGATGTAGTTATACTGGATCAGTTCCAATCTGTGAGTACTGATGACGTGGACAAGCTGCTTGGTAAGGTGAGGAAGACAACTTGCCCTCTCGACCCTTGTCCATCATGGCTGGCCGTCCAGGGGGGGATGCATTGATGAGATTCCTCACGGATATCATCGGTGCATCCTTCAGGGAAGGACATGTTCCATCTTGTTTAAAGGAAGCGGCGGTTAGGCCACTCCTGAAAAAACCTTCCCTAGACCCCCTGGATATGAAGAATTATAGGCCGGTGTCATTGCTGCCATTTTTGAGCAAGGTGATCGAGAGGGCGGTTGCCCTTCAGCTCCAAGCTGTCTTGGATGAAACCGATTATCTAGACCCATTTCAAACTGGCTTTAGGACAGGCTTTGGGGTTGAGACTGCCATGGTTGCCTTGACTGACGATCTGCGTCTGAGCATTGACAAGGGGAGTGTGACCCTGTTGGTGCTCTTAGACCTCTCAGCGGCTTTTGATACTATAGATCACGACATCCTCTTGGACCGCCTGAGGGGGTTAGGTATCGGGGGCACTGCTCTGCAGTGGTTCAGGTCCTTCCTCTCGGGCAGGTCTCAAAGGGTGCTACTCGGGGACTGTAGCTCCAGTAAGAGGTACCTCACTTGTGGGGTTCCTCAGGGGGCTATTTTGTCCCCGATGTTATTTAACATCTATATGAAGCCGCTGGGTGAGATAATACGGAGTCATGGTGCTGGGTGTTATCAGTACGCTGATGACACCCAAATCTATTTCTCTGTATCTCGTTCGTCGGCCTCGAATTCCGATGGCATCTCTTCTCTCAATGAATGTCTTCAGGCAGTAATGGGCTGGATGAGGAAAAACAGATTGAAACTGAATCCAGACAAGACGGAGGTGCTCATGGTAGCGGCCCCGAAACCAAGAATTGGGTAGCAACCTCCAGTCCTGGATGGGGTCACACTCTCCTCCAGCGACTGTGTTCGCAGTCTGGGGGTGCTCCTTGACTCGTCGCTCCTGATGACAAATCAGGTAAATGCGACGGTCAGGAGTGCCTGTTATCAGCTTCGGCTGATACGCCAGCTGCGCCCTTTTCTGGAAGTAAGGGATCTCGAGATGGTTGTGCACGCGCTGGTAACCTCACGCCTTGACTTCTGTAATGCACTCTACATGGGGCTACCCCTGTGCTTGACTCGGAAATTACAGCTGGTTCAAAATATGGCAGCCAGGCTTGTCTCAGGAACATCTAGGAGGGACCACATTACTCCGGTTTTGAGGTCCCTCCACTGGCTGCCTATCAGCTTCCGGGCCCAGTACAAGGCGTTGGTTATCACCTTTAAAGCCCTAAATGGCTTGGGTCCAAGCTATCTTAGGGACCGCCTCCTCCCGTACAATCCTCCCCGCGCTCTCCGGTCCTCTGGGAGGAACTTACTACAGCCTCTAAAATCTAGGCTTGCGGCGACCTCCCAGAGGGCGTTCTCTGCTGTCGCCCCCAAACTCTGGAACGACCTGCCGGATGAGATCCGTCAGATAACATCATTAGACAGCTTTAAAAAAGCGGTCAAGACGGATCTCTTCCGGCAGGCCTTTCCAGATTAACCATCCCGCCCCAGGTTCCTGATTCCCTCATTCCTCCCGTGGCCCCATCTTAGTTATGGTCGAGGATCAACAGAGGGATATCAGGGTTTTTAGTTTTTAATTGTTGTTTTTATGCATTGACATTGTGTTTTAATATGTTATACTGTTTAATACTGTCTTAAGGGGGGGAGGGATAAAGTGTTTTTAATTGTCATATTTTATATTTTACTGTTGTTAACCGCCCGGATTGGTTTGCCAGAGGGTGGTATATAAATAAATATTATTATTATTATTATTATTATTATTATTATTATTATTATTAAGCAGCATCAAATCCCTGCAATTATTTTTATAGCTATTTAGTAAGAATATGCATTGCTAAGTGTAAGCTGATACCATACATACATACGTACATAGGTATGTATGTACCTATGTATGTTTGGTAGAGTTGGGAACAAAAAAGTTTTTTTAAAAAAAACGGGGGGGGGGGTTGTTTGTTTAAACTGTTTTTGTTTGTTTGTTTAACCAAGGTTTTTATTTTGTTTTTTGCATTAATGTGTAGGGTTACACCAATATAGGACTAAATAAAAAAATTACAGTAAGTAGCAAAATGCAATTCAGATGTTATGGCCACTAGCTTAAATAATTGTTCTAAACCTAAAAAGTATGGCAGGGGGTTGGACTGGATGGCCCTTGTGGTCTCTTCCAACTCTTCAATTCTATGATTTGTTTCTGAATGGCATTTCTTGCACTATAAAACAAAATGATTAAAAAAGAAGCAACTAACACTGGATATTGGTCTAACAATGAAAACTAAACAATGCTAATAAACAGTTAAAGTTAAAATGTTTAGATTCAAACATTCATTATTGTTCTAGTAAGTGGGTTAGAAAATAGCAATAACAGCCAGACATACATACATACATACATACATATATATGAATGATCTTTTTTTTAAAAAAAAAAATGCTATTTTTTTAGTCATTTGGTTTAAACCAAGTGAAAAGCAAATGGCCATTATGTTACTTGGTTAACTTGGCAGTGTGTCAGATTTTAGAAACATACAACAGGGTTCCATGATTTTATCATGTTACTTTGTCCTGTCACTTGCTTTTTAAATTACTGCTGCACATATTTTTGCTGTGTTACTAAACATTTTCCAATGCATGCATGAGCTGCTTTCCAACTGTAAATTATTATTTTTAATTCAACTGCAAATGTAAAAGAACAGGTGGGAGCAATTGCTTAGCTGGAATAAAATCCATTCTTTCTGTGTGTACATATGCTTCCAAGCTGCCTATCAACTTATGGTGAACTTGTGAATTTCATAGGTTTTCTTAGCCAAGGAATACTCAACAGATGTTTTGCCAATTGCCTCTCCTGAAATATATATATAAATATTGATCTCTTTGAAAAAGCGGGCTATAAATAAACAGTATTATTATTATTATTATTATTATTATTATTATTATTATTATTATTGCCAACTCAACCTGGTTATCAGGTGCCTTTAGGGCAGTGATTCCCAAAGTGGGCAGTATGCTCCCCTAGGGCCCGGTAGAAAGATCCAGGGGGGCAGTGAGGAGAAAGGGGGCAGCAGGGGTGGTGGTGAAGAAAAATAGGGTGGTGCGGACTCCAGTCAAAGTATTAGTGTGCAAGAAAGACAAGGGAAACATCAGCCTTTAGTACCATGGTGGAGATGCAGGTTTCACAAAATTTCTTTTCTGGGTCCTCACTGATCTTTTTATGTGGTGCGTTTCCTGCTCTTTACCATGAGCTCACTCCCTTAACCACAGCTTTCACTGGTGGTGCCAGTTGTGAAACTCCTGGAAGGACTGGAGTTTTTATTCCAGCTAAGCAGTTGTTTCTATGGCTTGGAGCAGCACCATTTCGTAACAAACTGACTGGAGCTAGGTATTAGAGCACCTGGCAGCAGGGAAGAAGCAGAGCTAAAAAGGAGCTTTGACATTTGGGACCCTGGTTAAGCTTTGTGAGCCTTATTGGGACTTGGCTGGCAGATTGGAGCTTCTCTGCTGCTTTCTTTCATCAGATAGGCTGAGAGAAGAGGCAATAGAAGAAATAATGCTTGTTCTATGTATGGAGAAAACATGAAACTGTGTGGGGAAGATACGTCTCTGGAGAAGGAGAGGGAGGAATATCTGGGGTCAGTTCTTGGAAAGACTCCTTCATTTTGGAGCAGCTCACATAGTTAAAATCTCTCCCTTTCCCTGTCCACACCAGTCTCTAGTCCAGAACATGTGTCTTCTATAAACCCCCTACACACACACTGACTGCATCACTTTCCACTCCAGTGAAGAAGGATTGAGAGTCCTTCCTCACCAGGGATAAGCTTCTCCTTTTGCATGATCACCTCTGGAGCAGCAACTGAGCAGCTAGCTGAGCAATAACCAAGAGGCTTCTTGCCCACACTGGCCTTTGTTGGAGGGGTGGCATAGGAGTTTATCAAACAGGATGGGAGGTTCTCAAATTTGAAAGAGAAGATAGCGAGGTCAATTCAAAAATTCGTGCAATTACATGATTACTTATCACACCTTAAATTCGCTGTAACAGCCTCCCCAAACGCGACCCAGATTCTGTGCGAAGTAAGACATCACATTGGGTGGGTTCTTAATTTCGAATTGGCACCCTTGCGCATGCTCAGTGAGACTCCAGATGACTGGAGCATAGCATATTTAGGTGAGTGAGAGAGAGGAACCAAGGAAACCTACAATTAAAAAAGAGGTTGGAGGGGGAGCGCGAAGAATGGTTGAAAGAACATGCTCTATTCAAGTTAAAATGAGCATATATAAACTCTTGTCACATTAACACATGAATAGAATGGTTATCCAATAGCTGCCAGTCCATGCCTCTTAATTAGCAGGCAGCAGCCCCCCCTCAGCAATGCTGAAGGACATGCGGAAGCAAAATTGAAGCAGAATTGCAGAGTGGCTTCATGGGAAACCTCCCCTTCCAGATTGTGGGGAGAGAAACAGGACCAAAGGGGCATGTACATCACACCAAACAACAGCGCATTGAGTGCGAAGTTGCCTAGGAATAGGATTTGTGACTTTGCTAGTTCACCGAATTTACTGAACTGTGGATTCATGCGTGATTGTGTTCGGAGTGCGTTCGGACTGCCAGCGATCGCGTGTGGTAACCTTTTGCACAATAACGTGAATACACATGATTCCGTTCAGGATGACACTGGATTATACTTCCAATTTCTGTTGTTGATATCGTCCATAGGCGAGAGGCTTCTCACTTGCTGTTCAGCCAGCTGCTCGGTTGCTGCTCTCAGGAGTTACTGGGTCCAAAGAAGCAGCAACCAAGACTGGTTGTCTTGAATTTGCAGTAGAACAATAGACCTAATACTGAGAAATACGCATGTGGTTGCCGCCCAAGATTAAAGAGGGAGGTAACCAAAAAGGTTTGGGGACCACTTCTTTAGGGTATTTTACTAGATTTTAATTTCTCATCTGATTTAGCATAAACACATAGCTAATTTCAGAGAGAAATTCAAATTGCAAAGTTTTGTTTTTTTCTAATCAAAACTGTCTATTGCTTCTGTTACTAGAACACAGTACTGTATGTCAAAGATGTTGGGAAGCAGCCAGGAGAGGCCCAATTGTCACTAACTAAGGGGCTGTACAGACAGATCGGGGCCATGGCAACCACATGCGGTGGCCCCAATCTGGCCTTTGCATGGTGCAAAAAGTAGCTGCAAAAAGTAGCTCCTTTCTGTGCCCTGCAGAGGGTGCGATAGGTACGTCTTGGGGGTGCTCCTTCGGTGCTGTGCCACACTGTGCAGTGCGATGCAGAGTATCACACTGCCCTGCGGGCCCTGACTCTGCCCCCAAGCCAGCCTAAACTGCGAGTCTGAACAGCCCCTAAGGGACCACACACAGCCCACTGTACCTGCATTTGCCTCCTCCCAAATCAGTAGTGATGAATACAGCACTCTGCAGATGCAAAAGTTTGTGAGAAGCTACTGAAGAAAATACATAAGATCACAATGCATCTGGGCACAGCATGGACAGTATTTTTGTCAGTTACTTTTACTTCTTTCCTAAAACATCCTTTAAGGTAGAGGTGAGTTTGTAATCCAGTAAAAGATAGCATTAGCTAAGAAGCAGATCTGGGGGCCAATATGTGATCTAAATTACATTCATTGTTTTAATAGCAGTAGCATGTTTTGGATGAAACTAGTGAGATTAAGGAAATGATTCCAGTGTTTCTCTGCTCTGGTGCCCACATTTTGGTAGCTCTGATGAACTATCTGATGAAATGTCACATCACATCCTTCACTTTTGGAATACATTTCTTACTGCTGTAATTACTTCATACCGCAGTCTTTATTCTTTGCTATTTCACTGAGATAATAATTTATTAAATGTTGGTTACTCACTTATGAAGTGATTATGTTTAGTGCAAGAAATGACAGCAGTGAATACCTTCTGATTCATTACTGAAAGAAACATCACTGTGAAATTACTGTATAAATAAAAATAGTTTACCATGAAAAAATTATTCTCTTTTTCATTTCCGGGGGGGGGGGGGTCCCTCTCCCCAATACTGGGTATCAAAGGCAGACAGAAAGTAGACAAATGATGTATTGAGAAGAGGGTGTAGTTAATCTTTACAACATTAACTGTGGTGTGCTATTTGATGCAGAGCTTCCAATTCAACCTGAACAGAAAGTAAATGTGGCTATCATTCTGATTTAATTGTTTATGCCTGAGTAAAATCCAGCACGTTAGATGTTAGAAAACAAAATTAGAATTTTATAGTAATGTGGTATCACTCTTAGTAAAACATTTGGGACTCCTTCTTCAATTTTATGCAACAGTTTTCAAACCAATATTTTATAAATGAGGTTAAGAAGCACTTAAACACAACATGTCAGTTGTCCTGAAACGAACTCACATTTCCTGCTCTTATTCAAATCAATTTACCATGCAGTCTGAGAAGTTCGCAGACTTTAAATCATATTTTCTTTATCTTTTAGATGCATTTTACAATTCTAAACATACAAACTCAACAGCTAGTTCCATTACAGTAAAAAGATCTTACTTCTGAGTAAATACAATTAGAACAAGGCTAAAAGACTAACAGCTCCTACAGACAAAATCACAGATATGTGGAAAGTAGCTCTCAAATGCATAATTTAATAACCATCTAGTATTCGAGAAATCTGAGTTCTAAATACACATTTATGAAAGAACTCCAGTACTGAAAGACTTTTCAATAACATTTGCACTATTAAGTTTAATATGTTTAAATATTACATACAAACACACAGCAAATAGGTAACATATTCCATAAGACCTTAAAAAAATAATACCACATCACCGTTTAAACCATACAACAATTCTTTATCCATTGCTATTTCACTGAAAGGATTATTTATTTATTTATTTAATTTATTAAATGTTGGTTACTCACAATGTAATAAGTCATTTTGGAAAATATGTGGTCCAATGGACACATCCTGTGAGCCAGTGTTGTGGTTTGAGTTTTCAACTAGGACACCAGCAGACCAAGGTTCAAATTCCCATTCAGCCATGACCCCCCCCCCCCAGTAGTCTTGGAAAAGTCACTCTCTCTCAACCTCAAATTAAGGCAATGGCAAACCCATCCAAACAAATCTTGCCAATAAAAACCCATGACAGGTTCACCTCTTGGTCATAATGCTAGAAATTTATTATTATTATTATTATTATTATTATTATTATAGCGCTGTAGATTTGCAGAAATAACTTGAAGGCACACACATGTGCGTGCACACACACTCACCCAGAGAGACATATGGAAACAGAACTTGAAATCATATTTGCAGTTTGCTTTCACTGCAATTGTTACAATTTAAAAGGGCACAAGCTGCCTGTGTTTTAGAAGGGCACATATTCAAGTCCAGGAGACTGAGGCTGCTGAATCTGTGATTTAATTTCCTAGCCACTCTCTGCAAGTAATGACTGTTAAACAGTATGAATTAGGATCATCTGCCTAGGAGATCCCAAGTCCTCAAATCTTTGGATTCTAAGTTTGATACACAGCACTGCAGAATTATATTTAATTTATTTCTTTTAAATATTTCTGTATCACCTCCTGTCCCACAATGGCAAATTAAAACCAATTAAAACAATACAAAGATTAATTTTTAAAGCAAATTTAAAGCAAACACCTAAAAGCAGTTTAAAAACAATCCTAAAATCCAGTTTTAAAACAGTTTCAAACATTGAATGCTATGTGGAACAGCATTTTTGGCTGCCCATGGAAGCTTAAGAGAGATGGGCCAGCCTAACCTCCTTAGGAGGAAGTTCCACAGTAGAGTTGCTGCTACAGAGAAAATCCTATCATATGTACCCACCACCCTAACCTCACAAGGTGTTTGGGTGCACAACAGGGCCTCCTCTGAAGACCTCAAATTTCTGGCAGGCTCATATGTGAGGAGGCCTATTTGAGGATGAAAGGTGAGTTTGCTAGGCTCCAAACCAAGAAGTGATTCAGATATCTGAGACTTAGGGGCTAAACAGACCAGCACTTAACACCAACCTTGGGGCAGAGTGGGGGTGTGACATTTGCATGTCACATGGCCCAATGGTGCCATCACGCTGTGCGCCCAACCACATAGCGGGGGGTGACATGGCACTCCTTTGGTGCAGCATTTAGACATGCTGCACCAAAGGAGCATTGAAAAGCAGCGGCAAGGGCTCCTTTTTGCTGGTGCTAAAAGGAGCAGCATTTTGCAGTTCCTTTTAGCACTGGTAAAGTGCCAGATTGGGGCTGCATCATGCAGTTGCAGATCTGGCACTAAAAGGGGTGGCAGGTTGCCGCTCCAAAGGGGTGGTCTGTCGAGCCCCATAATCAGCTACCCATCACCTGAGGATCAATAGTGGAGAAGGCAGAAATTCTGTCTAGGTCATGCTTCTAAAACATGGCTGTCCATTTTCCTTCTGAAATATGAGCTTTACACACTACACACACCCTTGATCTTAGCCAAAAGGCTGAGAAATATGAACTTTACATAAATACTGTACTGTATTCATCTGAATACCATACAGGATATGCCACTATCATATCCTATTAGACCCTCTGTCACATAATTATATGGCTTCTTCAGAAGTTCTTCCAGGTTCTGCAGAGCTGCTTCTCTAGAACTTATATTTACCCTATCTTTGTTCCCTAGAATCTCTTACCTGTGATGGAGTCATTCCAGCTGAAATTCAGTGAAACCAGGTGTCACTTAGCACTGCTGGTTCACAGCCATCCAAGATCAAGATAAACCTGGTCTCTATGGAATGACTTGTAATTTTACTATTAAAACACCTGGGGTTTTGCACCAGAGATGCAGAAACTAGTCCTGCAAAGCATACTGAGCAATTCCAGTTATTTGTTAAATAAATATGACATTAAGCTGAAGGAAAGCTCCTGAGATTCTGAGATTCCACAAAAAAAGATGGGGCTTCTCTCCATTGCTATTGAGGGTTTATTGAGAACACCTTTTTTAAAAAAAAGAAGAAGAAGCTCAGCATCACACAACATCAGCTCCATATTTTCTAGAACTTAATAAATATGAATCATTTGTGAGCCGCCTTGGGTCCAATTTAGAAGAAAGCAGCATATAAATAAATAATGTCTAGACATCTGGTTCCTCGAGATTTAACATTAGGCATCCGCTTTTTTAAAATCTATGGCTATCTAAATTAATATTCCATTTATCCTGTAAATGAGTGATGTCGCCACGTTGAGAATCAGCTATTTGGAAATAACACTCCACCCCTACCCTTCTGTCTTCTGCAACCAATGAGCCATTCTGAACTGAGAGCCTGAACAGACAGGCCAAAATAATGCTGCTTTGGGTCACTTTGGAGGTATGCTGTTTAAATGCTGCATGCGTCCTAAGAGGCTGGAAGCCGCGCCAAAGCCATGTTCCAGTCCTAAGGATTGGAGCGCAGCTTTGGCGCAGCTTCTGGCCTCTTAAAATGTGTGTGTCATTTAAACAACATATCTCCAAAGTGACCCAAAGCAACTTTATTTTGGCCTGTCTGTTCAGGCCCTGAGTACAGTAAATTGTGATGGCTACAAAAGATGCCCAGACTTTGGAACATTTGGCTCATAAGTAATCAGCGCTTTCAAAACTGATGTGTGTGTCTGTTTCTAAACTCTTAATCCCAAATGTCCTTGCTATCAGTGGTCTTCCCTCCCACTGGAACTCCTACACTCCCAAAATTTATTGTGACAAAGGGTGAATCAGGGAGGATGGTGTTCTGCAATGACAAGGGGCTCCTTTGGAGGTCACAGTAGAGCCTATAGGATAACATTTCCAGTGCCTCCTATGTGGCACTGGAAGGAGCCCCTTGTTATTGCAGAACACCATTCTCCCTGATACACCCTTTGCCAGGATAAATTTGGGGAATGGAGAAGACCCAGCAGCACAAGAAATTCTTATCCCTAATGGCAACTGATGTAGTAGAAGAATGTCTTTGGGATTACATCTCTTCTGCTAAATCGCTCCAGATGAGCCTTCCCTGCTGTTTAGTGAAGGAAGACACTGTCTGGGAGTGAGTTTCCCTGGTCTTGATCTTCCTCTGAGTTCTCTTGGGAAAAATTCTTGAAGATATCTTGGGGAAACAGGGTTAAAGATGATGTGAGTCAGGGGGAATTCACCCATCTCTACCTTTAATCAAAACACATGTATAGTATTCTTGAATAAATGATGGGCAGCCAGGTCTGTGTGACCTGAATAATAATAATTTCTCCTTTACATTAAGGCTACAGTCCTGTGCATACTTGCTCAGGTGAGACTCCTATTGAAAGAAGTGACATTTACTGCTAAGTCAATATATTTAACCCTGCTCCTCAACCATTACAAAACACAAGAGGCTTTTAATACACAGGTTCTGAAATGTTACAACCTCCTCCTGAAATAAAAGAAGGTCTCTGAACTATTCCTGGGTTTATTTGTGCTACTTCCGCACCAACTGTCATTTAGAATAAGCTCCAAAACCTGGTTCACAAAGTTTGTGTGTGCTAAGTTGTGATGATTGAATTAGGTGCACTGAAGCTGATATGCCAAGTGCATTAGTGTGGAAAGAAAAAAAACACCGCCCCCCCCCCCGCATACACATTCGCCTCCACCCCAGAAGCCAAAGTGAAGCAAAAAGTCAACAGCTTTCCCCCTCCAAGCTTCTCTCTTGTCTGTCATCATCACAGAGTCTCTATTGACTCTCTTAACATGGGAGGAATACTAACCAGTGCAGTTGGAACAAGGGCTGCTGAGGACCCGGGTGACTCTTTCAGAGGGATGTGTACAGAGCACTTCCTGTGATGGATTTATCTGCCAGAGAACCAGGTGTCTGGGTCAGGAATTTGGCCAGAAGACACTGCTTCCCTTCTATGGGGCTCACAGGGTTTGTCCTGCCATATTTTCTCAGTACCCCATGTACTTCCTTGTCAGAAGTGTCTCCTCTGCCTTCTAGGTCATCTCAGTGCCAGAAAACTTGGCAGTGGTGACTGTCAGTGGGCTTTACTTTAAAAGAATGATCCAAGATACAGCACCCTGTCCCCAAAAGAGGTCCAGCACTGCTGACAGTTCCTTTCAAGTTCT
Organism: Sceloporus undulatus; assembly: GCF_019175285.1. NCBI lineage: Eukaryota > Metazoa > Chordata > Lepidosauria > Squamata > Phrynosomatidae > Sceloporus > Sceloporus undulatus. The sequence goes on along the minus strand of NC_056523.1, from coordinate 156,446,846 downwards.
AATTTAACCCCAGAGTTGATTGCAGATCCTGGCAGGACAGAAGTCATTGAAATGTCAAACTCGTTAAACATACATTCGATCAAAGGATGGCTTCAGAGGTCAGCATTGCTAGGCAAAATGTGGCCCCAGTAAATCTATTATTTTCTGAATCACAGCTCCCAGAACCTCCCACCCAACACTGCTACTGGCCATGCTGACCAGTGGGTTCTGGGAGTTGTAGTGCAAAAAAGTAAAAAAAATTTAAGCTCTGAACTACTGTTGCATGCTGCCGACCATTTGCTGCTGAGATTTAGATGCCCACCCTCCCAATTCTAGACAGAAAGGTGGGATATACACCTGCTCCTCCCCTTTTTCTTCTCTTCCCACTCAAGATTCAGGTGGCAGAAAGTGCCTGCTGCTTTCCACCCACAAAAGAAGGCAAATAATGAGAATTTCAAGGATCTAGTCTTCATTTGTTGCAACAGAAAGTAGGAATGAGCAGGTATACCTTCCTGGACTGTTGCCACACAAAAGAAAAAAAGAAAAGAAAAGAAAGCAGAAGATGGCTGCTCCTCATCAGACAACCCTCCCTTCCCATTACACCATACAGTATAAAAAAGGTGTGTCCTCCTTTCATCTGCCTGCACTTTGCTTCTGGGTAAGACAATAGTGGGCCAAAAGGCAAGTTCAGGCCATTCTGAAAGGAGCATCTCACTGCCTTCTCTTGGTCACTCATCCTGTTGCCCAAACTGGGCAAGAGAAAATTATTCCAAGATGTGGCCATAACCTCGGCTTCCTTGCACTTCCTTGCTTCTTCTGGCCAGCAGAGGAGGAAGGCCAGGGTTCTTGGGCCCAACCAACCCCAGTAAAGCAGCACAAATGAGTGGGTAGGGGGGTGCTCTTTGTCTTTGCATGAGCCCACTTACAGGCCTTTACTCCGCCTCTGGTAAGTGCTATCCAGAGAAAGAACACCCAAGTTTCCTCCCTTCCTTTCCTTCTCTCTCATGTTCCCCCTTTGGGCAATGGTTTGGGCCCCAATTCGCCACACCATGCCACCTAGAGAGCACATTCTGCCACCCAGCACACTTGCTCACCCTGTGCAGCAGAATTGTGGGGTGTGTGCGCAGTGGAGGGGAGGGGAGATTTATGCTGGCCGGGCAGATGATGGGGGGACCCTCTGAAAGCCCTGTTCCCAGGTGATCCATCCGCTCACTCCATAACCCCTAAGATTCAAATTATTGCTTTATATTTCTTACCATGCAGTTCTCTACCTTTTCAAGGAACCCTAACCCCATTATCAGACTGGGCCCAATAATAATAATAACAATGATAATAATGTAGTTGTTGTATTTAATTGTACCCCTCCTTTCCCCAAAAAATTGGGATTCAAAGCGGCTTACAGTCTAAAAACACAGTACAAATACACACAACACCCCCCTTCTTTTCAAGTCCCAGATATGTCACCCTAGAGAAGGAAAGCAACCACAGCTCCCTCTGTGTGTGTGTGTGTGTCAGGCCAGCACACTTCGCAGACCAAGTGACAGTTCCACTTTCCCGCGTGCAAAAAACTAGTGCTCCCATCCTCAAACAATAAAATCCTGAAACGATGAAATTAAAATAAGAGAAGGGGGGGGCAGGTCTCCCTTCTGCCTTTCTCCCAGTCTCCCCCGAGAGGGAGAGAGAGGGAGGGAGACAAGGCGGGAGAGGGCTGGAGGCGCCCAGGGAAGAAAAGGGCAGCAGCAGCAGCATCACCTCCCGATGATGTCCGGTTCCCATAGCAATCAGAGAGGCACCGGTTGCCACGGCAACCACATCCTCCCGCCTAGAGCCTGGACCAGAGCAGAGGGACCAAGTCAGGCTGCAGCTGGAGGGGAGGGCAGGGCCAGGGTGGGGAGGGGAGGGGGTTGCAAAGCATCACCACCACCACCACCATCATCATCACTATCATCCTCATCATCATCCTGGCCCTCTTTCCAGCCCGAAGACTTTCTATTTACTCCGGTGGAAGAACTTGTGGGCACTTGTTCCGAAATCTTTTTTCTTTTGTGTTGCATGGACACTGGGGTGGGTGGGAGCGATCCAGTTTGATCCCGCTTTATTCCTCCAGTGGGGATGCAGCCCCTCTCTTTCTTTGTGTCTGTCTCTCTGTCCCAGCCCCTGTCTGCCTACCTTCGATGCAGCAGACCCTCCAGAGTCCGGAGTGGGTGAGGTCCCCCTTGACTTTCCTGGGCTGGGCTGCCTGGGAGGCGTCGTCCTGGCTGGTGAGGTTGGTGCCGTTGCAGATGTTGGCGCTGGAGTAGAGCCAGTAGTCGGTGCCGATGGCGATGGTCATGAGGCTGAAGGCGGCGAAGGCGCCCGCCGTGGTCAGCAGCATCTGGACCCCACGGTCGCACCACACCATGGTGCTTCATGCTCCCCCGCCCGAGGGGCTCCGGCGGCAGCGAGAGGCAGGGCCCGGGGAGCAGCCCTGGAGGAGGACCCCGGCTGCCCTCCTGCCCGCTCCCCCTTCCATCCACCCAGCAGCGGCGGCAGAGAGGGAGAGAGAGGGGGGGGGGAGAGAAAGAGGCGGGAACCAAGGGGAAGGGGCGAGGCCACTTGGGGACCACCAGAGGCAGGAGGGAGGAGGAGGAAGACTAAGGGGCTCCCCGCTTGGACAAGAGCCGCCCCAAACTAGGCAGGCTGCTCCCCTCAGCAGGACAGAGGGAGGAGGAGGAGGAGGAGGAGAAAGAGGGGCGGCAAGACGAAGCCCGGCCCCACTGGCCCCACCTGAAAGAGAGACAGAGAGGGAGACATGAGGAGCCTGAGGGGAGAGTTCGGGGCACGCCTCTTCCTCTTCTTCCTCCTCTTCTTCTTCCAGTTTTTCCTCCTCTTCTTCTTCCAGTTTTTCCTCCTCTTCTTCTTCCAATTCTTCCTCCTCTTCTTCTTCCGATTCTTCCTCCTCTTCTTCCTCTTCTTCCTCCTCTTCTTCCAGTTCTTCCTCTTCTTCCTCCAATTCTTCCTCCTCTTCTTC